>NW_021939471.1:1122846-1148656 GCF_001715985.3 Manacus vitellinus | reverse complement strand
TTTTTGATGGCTCCAATTCCCAGAAAAGGAACTAATGGGAAAACTGTGCCTGAAATCCCTGTGCTCTTCTTACAGGGGACCCCTGGCCCACCAGGAGACCCTGGTCTGACTGTGAGTAGCCCCTTGTGCTCTTCCTGCTGGGGCAATCTGTCTTTGCCATGCACAGCCTGAGAACAAAACAGGGCATCAGGTCCTGCTGCTGCATGGCAGAGGTGGCCTATGGCTTCCCATGGGAGCCAGGGAAAGAGGGAAAGAGGGCTGGCTGGGTGGGAGGGGAAGGGAGAGCCTTTTCCTTAGAGGGGACAGAGGGAAGCATTCGTCCTGCACCCCTTTTTTGGCAGGATTGCGACGTGATGACCTACGTGCGAGAGACGTGCGGATGCTGTGGTGAGCAGACCATCACCTCTCCCCAGGGAAGGGGAACTACCACTTGAGGGATGGGGAAAGGGGGTCAGCAGAGGGTTCATCTCATCCTTCTGCCCCATGAGCCACCCCTTGCGCTGAGCTGCCAGCTGTGGATGCTTGATGTGCTCCTCTTCCTCCTTCCTCGAAGGGAGGAGCAACTGATTGAGCAAGGAGCACATCTTGGTCTCCATCATCCCAGGGATGGTCTCTTCTGTCCTGGTGGCTGTTGTTCCCACCATCACTGACCCTCGTGTTTTCCTCTTTCTGCCCTCCTCCCCAGACTGTGAGAAACGCTGCGGGGCCCTGGACATCATGTTTGTCATAGACAGCTCAGAGAGTATCGGCTACACCAACTTCACCCTGGAGAAGAATTTTGTCATCAACGTGGTCAGCAGGCTGGGCTCTATTGCCAAGGACCCCAAGTCACAGACAGGTCTGGACTGTGTGGGGACAGAGTGGGGCATGGGGAAAAGAAAAGGCTCTTGGATCTCTCCAGCTTCCATGTTTGTTTATTTTCTGTGGCTTTTCATGCCAACTGGGCAGGTCTTTGAGTTTCTCCGCTTTTCACTGAGGACGCAAAGCCAAGTAATGTGACACTTCATTGGCAGGTGCCCGTGTTGGGGTGGTGCAGTACAGTCATGAGGGGACTTTCGAAGCCATCAAGCTTGACGACGAGCGCATTGATTCCCTGTCGAGCTTCAAGGAAGCAGTGAAGCGCCTGGAGTGGATCGCTGGAGGCACCTGGACACCATCTGCCCTTCAGTTCGCCTACAACAAGCTCATCAAGGAAAGCAGGAGAGAGAAAGCCCAAGTGTTTGCTGTGGTGATCACAGATGGGCGCTATGACCCCCGGGATGACGACAAGAATTTAGGGGCCCTTTGCGGTAGAGACGTGGTCGTCAACACCATTGGCATAGGAGACATGTTTGACCAGCCAGAGCAGAGCGAGACCCTGGTCTCTATCGCCTGCAACGAACCCCAGCGAGTCCAGAAGATGAAGCTCTTCTCAGACCTGGTGGCAGAGGAATTCATTGACAAGATGGAAGACGTGCTCTGCCCAGGTCTGTACCTGTCCGTGCATGGTTCTTACTGGAACTGGAGTTTTGACCCCAGAGTTTGGGATGGGGGGCATATATGATTGCAGAGACACTGTGTGTCCCAGCAGGTTGGTCAGTAGCTGGGTCATTCATGGTGGGGCTGACCTTCATGTAGCCCTGAACTAAGAGTCCTTCCTCAGATATGGGCCAGCTTTTTGGGGCAGTCCTTTTAGAGTTCCATGTAAGGAACCTTGTTCTGCCATGCTGACTGAGCCAGTGAAGGGGGATGGTAGCACATCACTCAGTTTTCCTTGTTTCTTTTCCTTCCAGATCCACAGGTCGTCTGCCCTGAGCTGCCCTGTCAGACAGGTAAACATTACAAGTATCTTCACGCCATCTGCAAAAAGTCCAGGGGGAGAGTGCAGTGCCTGAGGCTCAGGAGTAGGAGAGAGGGGGTGCAACTCTGTCCATTCCTTTTGGATGGCAGGAGTTTGAGAAACAGTGTCACTTTACACGAGGAGAGGATAAAGGGTTTCATCTCCTGCTCTTTTCCCGTCTCTCTTAGTGCTCTGCACAGGTAGGTACAAGTGCACCGTGCGAGCGCGCCAGCATGGCTCATCCCTGATATTTCTCCCTGCCCAAATTCCTGGGNGTCCATTCCTTTTGGATGGCAGGAGTTTGAGAAACAGTGTCACTTTACACGAGGAGAGGATAAAGGGTTTCATCTCCTGCTCTTTTCCCGTCTCTTAGTGCTCTGCACAGGTAGGTACAAGTGCACCGTGCGAGTGCGCCAACATGGCTCATCCCTGATATTTCTCCCTGCCCAAATTCCTGGGAGCCACCTGGTTTTGACCTCCAAACTCAAGGCAAACCCCCCCTTGCTAAACTCTCCCACTCCTGTGACCTTTGTATCTGGATGCTCCTTGGGAGTGACAGGGGCAGAGCAACTGGCAGAAATCAGTTGGAAAATGACAACACAGTGGACCCAAAGCTTTGGCTTCTCTAACGCTGGCTGTATTTGATTAACGATTAACTCAGGGTGTTGGATTAAAGGGAAAGGTTATAAGAATCCTCTGGTATCAAGAAGACAGCTGCTGCGTGCTGAAGGTAGCTTGACTTGGTCACGTTTTGCTTGTTGAGGGGCAGATATACATCCCGAATTCCTAGAGATCCTGTCTGCCTGAGTCCCTGTGCCTGTTTAAATGCAATAGATGCACTCTGTGCTGATTCACACAAGTTTATAGGGGACTTAAGTTTTGCCAGTTCCTGAGATTTTTATCTCTACTCTTGCCATGAATGTTTTTGTGGAGAACCACAGTTTCAATTGAACCTTATACAGAATATCAAATTTCATTTTGATGTAAGTCCCTTTGCTTCCATACCAAGGGAAGGAAAACTGGTCCCAGGATGCATAGCTATAATCATTCCTGTCTAAAATCTTGAGTATTTTGAGTATTTGCACCTGGCCACACAGGGGGCACAATGTCCAACCGTGACGGTGAGCTCCTCTGCTGCGTCCTCTGAGGAGCTTTGTCCTGCGATTCCATGCACAAGGAGGTGACATCCCCATGCCACACTGGTGATTGCTCAGGTGTCTTCAAAGGTTTTGGTCTTAGCAGCGTTCCCATTTCTGAGGAACCGAAGCAGTGACACACTCGTTCCTCCTAGGCTTGGGCCACCAAAGCCCTCCAAAGCAAGGTGAAGTTGGCAGTGCTTTCCTTGTAGCATACTTGGGTATTTCTGTTCCTGATGCAAGGTGAGAACAGTTCGCTGGTATCTGACAGTCCTGGGGACCAGAACAGAAATGGCTCAAGGAGGCATCTGAAGGGGCTCCCTCTGGGGTGAATCCCTCAAGCCATGCCGTGGGCAGACCATGTCAAGTGCAGGCAAGACCTGTGCCCTAGAGAACACAGGAGGTGGACTCATGTGGCAGGATAGGTGTGGGCCTCCTGTCAAAGTGCCAGTAGACCTATCTCAACATGGGCAAAACTTGTGCTAGGTCTGGTAGATCAAATTTTAAGTAATAGGTAGAGATTTAGGGGCCCTTGGGCAACGAGCCTTCTACCCCCCCCACCGGATGGTCCGTGATGCGTTGCTGCCATCATATTTGGAAGGATTTGCAATGATCACACCTGCCTGGTGGCAAGGGAAATTGTTGGATGGGATGTGACATAAGGCACATGAGAGAGCCTGGGGCCTCTCTGCTTGGTGCTTGACTTCCTCTGGTTCTCCAAGAGCATCTCCTAAGTTAATGCCAGTTCCCATGCAAATCCTCTGCATGAAGACCGTGTTCTGCAGAGGGCATGTGAATGAGCTAGTGCACATCCAAGGCCCAGGTCAGGGACACAGCTACACCAGTCCTGTTCTTACCCCCATGGCTGTCAGAGTGGCAGTCCTAACACTTTTAAGGGGCAAATCAATTGTACCCCAGCTTCAGCTTGGGTGTTATCAGCAGAGCACAGAGAAGGGCAGGCATCACATACACATTGTTTCCCCCTCATGCTGCCCCAGTACTTTACCTAAGGAAATCCAGATTTTCCTGGTTTTGGGAGAGACCCATGTCTCTTATCAATTACTGCCGTACTAACAGGATGCTCGAGGGTTTAAATGCTGAGCAAATCTGACCAGTGAAGCAGTTGCTTCATAGAAACCGCATGACACTCTGTGAGGCTCTTGCTAACTCATGCAGAAGGCTTTGCTTTGAGCTTTGGGGGTTTATTCAAAGTTAAATTCAGCACAGCCAGGTGCAGATGGAGGCTCTCTGAGTCCTGACTAGTCCAGACACTACACAGCTTTGGCTAGAGTCACTGCCTTGAGGCTGAGTGCCAGGAAAGGAGGTCACACAATGTTGTCCCTTAGATGTCTTTCTGCCTTACAGCATCACGTGTATGGTTTGCACATAGTAGAGTCCAAAGCTACATGATGGGTGAATTCCATCTGCAGATAAAAAGTTGGACCCCATGGCCTTTTTCCTGAGCACTGCCCTTTCTCCATCATGCCTATGCTGGATGAGTAGGAACTGGGCACTTAAGGTTTTGTGTAATTTTCTAAAGTCGCTCAGTTGATGTGTGAAAGATTTCAGTACAGATCCCATGGTTCCTCAGACATAAATGGCATAAAGATTCAAAACCTGGCTTTGGTCTTTTTACTTCTCTGTCCTCCTTAGCTCTGTTCTTCTCTGGTGCACTGCAAGTAGGAAAGCCAGGTTGCTTTCAGAGACACAGCCATTGCTAGCGAGCCCTGAAAATATTCTTTTGACGCTCACTTGCAGATGACAGGAACCCTGGGAGCGTAAACCCACTTATTTTCCGCCCCATGGAAGAGGGAGTCAACATAAATTTCCCCAGCACCATATACTCGATCGCCCAGTTCCTAAACTCCACGCGGGAATCCCGGGACCCCAGTGTGTACACCCAGCTGGTGGCCACTTTGGCCTTTACCGCCGAAAAAGCCAAGTTTGCCACTGGAAATGAGCGGCAGGAGTGGATGGACTTGTTCATTGACACCTTCAAAATGGTGCACAGCGAGATTGTGGGGGACCCAGAGACTGTGCTAGGGCTGTGCTGAGACCATGGTTAGAGGTCACGGGGACGCAGGGGTTGAGCGGAGGTGGTAATCATCGTTCCTCAAGTGCCTGCTTGGCAGAGGGGACAGGTGCATTGGTAGATGCTTTTAGTTTAGGAGAAACAGAGGCAGTGGAACAGCTTGGTTGCGCTCAGCCGGGGGTGGGACACGAGGAGCAGTCCCCTCCAGCTCGACTGGCTGATGAGCATGGCAGCTTTCCCCAGCAATGGCAAGGGATGCTCTTGCTTTGCCCGCTGCTTTTTTTGCAGAAAGTCTAACAATGCACTTTCCCTGTGCATTCCTACCTATGTCTTTGGTGACACCCTCTGAAGTATCTTGCATCCTCTCTCTTGGTTACTGTGGGGCTCTCTTTGGTTCCTGCAAGGCTGACAAAGCAAGGTGCAATTCCTGCTGGCCAGTGTCTCTGTGGAACCCCTCAGTGAGCAGCTGGAGGTGTGGGAGGGAAGGAGCAAGCAATACAGGAGAGGGAGCACCCTCTCCTTCCATCGGGAGTACCTGTACCCGGGGAGTGCTTCTCTCAGAAGTTGTTTGAGCTCCCTTGGCCTTTCTCTGCTTGCACATTTGTTCTTCTTAATTAACAACTGTACCTGTCTGTATCCAAAAGACAGATATTCTGTTACATAGGGCTGGGTGGTCCAAAGCAGAAATCCTTGACTGTGCAGTCACACCTCCATGTCATGTGTTGTATCACACACTCAATTACGTGAGCTGTTTAAAAGCAAGTACCTAAACTTGATATAGCACAGCCTATTTAATCCACACCCAGTGCTGGTTTGGTTCAAAGTCCACAGACACACCCCTTGCACAGCCGGTCTGTGTGTTTAGGCAAGGAGTGATATTTCCATCAGATCAAGGGCCCCTGATTTTCAAAGGTTAGGCAGGTGTGTTCCATTCCCACCTCCATTTTAACTACTTTCAAGCCATATTTAAAGGAAATGGAATTTCGTGTGCAGACACAGGAGTAGAAGTGCTTACTCTAACTGGCATGGTATTATTGCAATAAAGTCTCCTGAGCAAACGACATATTTAATGGGCAGAAGGGAGAGGTACCGTCTTCAGAAATGTGATTGGGCTGTAATATTTCCAGGTGTAAAAAGTGGAGCCAGTTGCCAAGCTCAGGCATGGGAATTGCCTGCATCTAACTTATTTCAGCGTTCTCTCAGGGTTTCAGCACTTTTTGCACCCAGTCTGTGGGGACAAGGAGCTCAGAGATCTCTGCTATTGCCATAGAATAGAGGGAAAAGAATGCTGAGCACTTTACATGATGTGCTCCATGTTTTAGGTGAAGGCAAAAGGATCAGCCTGTGCCTGAGTCTGGTCATAATTCTCATATTCTAGATAGTCTGTGTAAATCCAGACTCCCTATTCTGCTTCGATTTTTACCCCAAAATTATTGTGACTTAGTCTATTGGGATGCAGGACTGAACTCAGAGTAGTTAGTTAAGCTGCTCCAGCCATGATGCCAGAGGAAAAGCCCCTAAACCCCACTGATTTGAAGAGAACATATCAGGGCTGGGACATTTTGCTGAACAAAATGAGGATTGGGAAAGATTTGAGCAAAGGGTGTGTTGATTTCCTTTCCTTTCATTTCATCACACAGTGGCTATTTATTTCACCTCCCTTGGAAATAATTTCTAGCAAAACATTGAAAACAAAGTTTTTTACCTCTCAAAAACCTTCAGCTCATTGGTGGGGGGCAGTGGGAGAGGGAGAAAATGTCTCTTTGCCTGAGTGGTGTTTGGACTGGCCCTTGGTGGCAGGCAGGTGAAGGGGTGTTTTTTTAGCATAATGCTGGCTAATCCCTCTGATAAAACCTGATGGATTTCATCTCAGCAAAGGAAAGACACAGATAAGGATCTGGATAAAGGATAATCCTCACCTCCCCAGAGACACAGGAGGGCCTAGGAAAAGGGGAAACTCCGAAAAGGGCAGGGAGATCAATCCCCACCTCACTTTCATCTCCACTGTCAACACAGTGAAAGAACAGAGAAAATACAAGTTCCCCATGCTTTAGAAGAAGCAGCAAAGTGATGTGAATGGGTGGGGTTACTCTGCACATGCATGCAGTTAGATGGGTTGCTAATGGAGGAAAATCAGGGGTATTTCTGCTTTTTTGTGCTGCCCTCGATAGACATCCTCAGCTGTGCAGTATGGTGAGCTACAGGCATTCCTGCCTTACTATAAGCCACATGAGAAGGACCAATGCAAGATTTTAGTTGGCCTAATTCGTGGTGCCCCCGAGAGTTTCTCTCCCAGTTAAGAACAAGAATCTTTTCCCTTGCTGCAGGAAAGGGTGGTTGGGTCCTCAGCCTCTCAGAAATGGGAACGAGCTGCAGCCAGAGCATGACACCCAGCAGGACAAACCTAAGGTTTTGCTGCCTCACATCTGTTACATTCCCATATGTTAAAGGCACCTTATCAAACAGCTGGAAGGCAGCCCTCTCCAGCCGTGAGGGCCAAGCAGCAAGCGGAGTGTCTCCGGGAAACTCCTGTCAGACGTGCACTGCACTGTCACTGACGCTCCGTGGAGTGGTGCTGCTCCCAGCCACCCCCTTAGCTTAGCTCAGAGCTCTTAAGGCTTGCTCTGGGCCACGTGGGAGGTGGGTCAGTGGTGCTTGTCGTCTCCAAAAACATGAGTACATGTGGGCAAGCACTGGGGGAGGCTGTTAACACCGCTCCAACATGGCACGCAGCCCTCGCTCCTTACCCGCTCGCTTCCACCGGCTTTCGCAGACCCTCACGTGGGTTTTGCACTGTGTGGTTGCAAGGCCTTCCTGCCTTTCCCCCTCCACAACTGCACAGAACAGGTGAGGACGAGGAGTGCAGGTGCTGCCAAGGCAAAGTATCCTTGCAGCAGCAGTGCCTGCATACCAGGAACTCAGGACCAGCATACCATTTAGACAACATTTCTCACGGAAGATTGGGCAAAGGTGAGTATGTGCCTTTATTGCTTTAAAGGAGGGGAGGTACCAAGTGATACAACAAGAGGAAATGGCCTCAAGTTGCGCCAGAGGAGGTTAAATTGGATATTAGGGAAAATTTCTTTGCTCAAAGGGCAGTCAGACACTGGCACAGGCTGCCCAGGGAAGCACTGGAGTCATCATCCCTGGAAGTGTTCAAAATACATGTACATATGGTGCTTAGGGATATGGTTTAGTGGTTAACATGGTGGTCCTGGGTTAATGATTGGACTTGATGATCTCAGAGGGCTTTTCCAACCATAACAATTCTGTGATTCCATGATTCTGTGCTGAATCCAGGTGTAGCATCATTCAGCACCAAGGAAGCTCTTTGCCGGGTTGGGTTTGCTCATAGTGCAAAAAATCAAGCTCATGTGATACTCCTATCCCCAAAGTTACCCCTCCTTGCCTGAAACGGATGCTGAGGCTGGGGCTGCTCCAGAAGCTCCTATTCCTTGCCAGTCATGCAACACAATATGGCAACATCTTTGGGACTTCACCCTTTTGAGATTCAGTCTTAAGAGCCACAGAACTACTGAAAAGTGGTATGGCCATTGTTCTGCTACGGCCAACTCAGGGGGAACACAGAGGAACACCGAATGCAATACACATAACTACAGAAAAGGGATGAAGCAATGGTCCCTTACTATCAGCTGACTCCAGAGATAGCTATTTTCTTCTTTGTTTTTTTTTTCCTGAGCTCATTCACTTCATGTTCATATATTCATATGCCCACTTCATGGACAGGTGCTGTTCTGCATGACTAAAGAACAATGTCCCACTGTGTTCCCTCCAAATATCAGTCTGATATCTATCACCAAGGCTGCTTTACTATGAACAAGTGCACCAAGAAAATTAGTCTTGTTTTCCACCCAGTCTTTATAAGCTCTTCAGGAATTAGTGATTGCTGATTAAACTAAGCTGGGTGGAAAGCAGGAAAACAGCTTCCATCCTAAAAATCCGTGTGTGCATTGATGGCCTTAGACTGAAGGAGGGAAGGCTTAGATTAGAAAGAAATTCTTTAAGGGTGGTGAGGCACTGCCACAGGTTGCTCAGAGATGTTGTGGACACCCCATCCCTGGAAGTGTTCAAGGCCAGCTTGGACAGGGCTTGGAGCAACCTGGGCTAGTGGAAGGTGTCCCTCCCCATGGCAGGGGACTTGGACCTGGGCGATCCCTAATATTCCTTCCAACACAAACCATTCTTTGATTCTATGGTAAGAATAACTCTGAAAGTAAACCACTCTTCAGAAGTAACCAAGAGGTTTGCAGGTGCTGCCTGACATTAATCTCTGGATATTCCTCTCACAGATGAGAGCCGGGAACTGATGTAAGACAGTGGATGTAATTGTGGGACTGAGATGTGCAGACCTGTAATTTCATTGAAGTCGTTCATAGGTCCCAGAATTAACATTCATTAAGACCTCGTGTCTGGGAGCTGAGGGCATCAGAAGCAAAGCTCCTCCATTATGAGCTGCAAAGACAGTCTTTGGCAGCAGAATGGGGCTGGTCCTTCTTTGGACAAGGGTGCACACAGGCAACTCCAGCCCAAATGGCCTGAAACAAGCCCCAGACCTATCCCTTAGTCTTCTTATTCTCCCAACTCTTGTCGTCTTCTTCCCCCTGCAGAGCTTGCTGTGGCCCAGTGCACCCAGCGCCCCGTTGACATAGTTTTCTTGCTCGATGGCTCGGAGAGGATCGGTGAGCAGAATTTCCAGAGTGCCCACCACTTTGTGGAGGAGGTGGCCCGGCAGCTCACGCTGGCCAGGAGCAGCAGCGACAACATGAACGCCCGGATCGCGCTGCTGCAGTACGGCAGTGAGAGGGACCAGAACGTGGTCTTCCCGCTGACCTACAACCTGACGGAGATCTCCACCGCCCTGGCGCAGATCAAGTACCTGGACTCGTCCTCCAACATCGGGTCAGCCATCATTCACGCCATCAACAACATCGTGCTCAGCCCAGGGAACGGGCAGCGACTCGCCCGGCGCAATGCTGAGCTCTCCTTCGTCTTCATCACCGACGGCATCACGGGGAGCAAGAACCTGGAGGAGGCCATCAACTCCATGAAGAAGCAAGATGTCATGCCCACGGTGGTGGCCCTTGGGAGTGACGTAGACATGGACGTCCTGCTGAAGCTTGGCCTCGGGGACAGGGCAGCCATCTTCCGGGAGAAGGACTATGACAGCCTCTCCCAGCCCAGCTTCTTCGACAGGTTCATTAGGTGGATTTGTTAAATGAAGGGCGCGCACACATCCTCCTCTCACTGATATACACACCCCTGATATTACCTCTTGTATTTTCTTCCCTCATATGTTTGCTAGCCCAGAACAGCTGCCCTCAGGGTCCTCCTTTCTAGTCAAAATCCAGAGCTCTTTATTGATTTTCATGATGAAGAGTCATGTATGTTACATTTATGGTGCTAATTAAAACCCAGATCAAAGGAGGATACAGAGCCATATAAAGCTTTACACACACCAAGCCATGACTTGCGTATGTACTGTAATCCTTAGGAGGGCTTATCAGAGAAGCAAGAAACCTTTCCAGTGTAGCAGGATGAATGAATAACTCTAGTTTTCAAAAACTCTCAATATTCCTCACTGTGTCTTGCTCCTCCTTCCTGGGAGCTATAGGATGGTGTGAGAGGTTTTGCTGCCTTCCACAGTTGTCTGCAGATGCTTCTTTTGGGGGTGTATCTATCCTAAATTTCACAAATCGTCTCTAAGATCTTTATTTTCCTGTGGGCCATATCTCCTGTGATTCCTTCTGCCATTCTGCCCTTCATCAGAACCTGCTCATTTATTACTGCACCCAAAATCCTGTCTGAGAGGGGCCTCCTAGCATCTCACAAAATACCAAGCAGCCACCAGAGCTGCCTCCCTGTCACCCCGGTGTGCTCAAAGTGTCAATGGCGCCTTCATCCCACCAGTATCTGTTGAGCAATGCCCAGATTTGAACTTGAATTGTGCTGTCTGCAAAAATAAACAAACCCTTTTCACCCTACCCTGAAAAAGCCTCTATATTCTGTAGTTCGTCTCATTTTATTTTTTTTTGAATTATTTTTAATGAGCAGCTGGTTCTCCTGGTTCTAAGCTGATAAGTCCAGATAATCATAGAATCACAGAATGGTTTGGGTAGGAAGGGAACTGAAAGGCCATCTCATTCCAATCCTCCTGCCATGGGCAAGGACAGGTTGCTCCAAGCACTGGCCTTGAACACTTCCAGGTGCACCCTGGCCCTGCACCCTGGCAGGGCATATCCAGACTGTCGTGTCTCACCACAACACAGACAATGCCTTCATTCCTCACCTGGTTCATGTTCCTCACCTGTTCATGGGTGAGGAGATCTCAGGTGCCTCTCTTTGAGGGACTGTGCCTTTCCCCACCACAAAGGTGCCATTGCACCTGACTTGGGCTTTATATGCATTTTCTTCAGCGCATCTTACATCCAACACACCATCCATGGTGTGTCACAAGTTGAAGGAGCCCTCTGAGGACATGTCCTATAAGGTGGTCGAGGTAGGATGGAGAGGAGTGTGGGTTGTGCATGGGGGACCCCAGGGATGAGTGAAGGGACGGGCTCCTGGCATGGGCAGAAGGCAGGGACGCACAGTGCTGGAGAGCCATGTCCATCAGCACTGTGGTGTCACTGCCATGTTCTCCCTCCTCTGGAAAGGAGTGCTGTAGGAAAGGCTCAAGGGTCATAGGACAAGACATGGCTGCAAGCAGAGAGGGGCTGCACAAATGAAATCCCCCTGCCCCAGCACGCACAGACACGCAGCCAGCACTGCAACAAGGATGGACGAGGCTGCGCTGGCAGGAAATCTGGGGGAGATGGGCTGTGCCAAACTGCGGGACGTTCGCTCTGCCATGGTGAGATCTTTCCCAGCACTTATTACCCTGCTGTTAAGGATGGCAGCTCACATAATTACAGCATCCCCAGCCAGCCCCTCTACTCTAGCTGGGAAAGCTCATATGAAGTCTAAGGACTTTTATGGGCAGTGGGATCCACGTTAGCAGCCGGCACCATTGCCCAGGAAAAAACACACGGACACCAGCAGATTGCAAACAAGCACATGATGACTTTCAGCAGGCTCTCCCAAAAGACAGACGATGGAGATGCTGTCCAGTGACTTAAGAGATTCCAGGACAAATCATTTACAAAGTAAACCCGAGAAAATCAGTCAGCAGGCAAAACACTGCTGTAAGGGAAAGGGAAGGGGAACAGAAAAACACGCAGGGCAGGGCACGGCACTCCCACAAGGTGTTTCGCTTCATGTTTTGCTGATCAGTACTGTGCAGGTGGGAAATGCCAAATGTTCAGTCAGAGTCAGAGCTGCTGCTTGAGCTGCTGCTTGAGCCACTGGAGTGCTGGAGGAGAGAAAACAACTTTAGGGCACCAGCAAAAAGACTCTCTTTCACAGCATTCCTGAGATGTGTTAGTGACCCTGTTGTGGGTGCCCCATATTGTGGGGAGCTTGGGGGGTGTTTCTTAGTTTTTTTCAAGGCTCTTTAGGTCAATAAAGCAAATTCCAGAAGGGTTGTGCTCTCTACAAGCAAGGGCAAACATCAGAGCAGATCACGGGCAGAGCTGTTACCCAGTGAGAGAGTTTGATTTGTTTTGGAAATGGTCCCACTTCTGATATTGGAACTGGGGGTACGTTTAGCAGTCCCTGACTCTGACCTGCTCTGGACAGTGCCCATCCCTGTAACAGCATTTTCTGCAGAATCTACTCCTAGCACAAGGAATTGCTTCTCCTTTCTTGGTTTCTATTTTGATCATGGGTTTGAGTTTGGGGTTTTTTTGAGAAGGAACTGAACAGTTCCTCTGGCAAGACACTGAGTGAATGTCACTTATAGAGACATAACTTAGTCTTGGGTGAGCTGCATGGTGCACCCTGAGCCACATAACTGCTTTAAACACCTTCAAGGAATTTCATGGACTGCTTTTCAAATTACTCACTTACTATGACTCATCCTTGACTCCCATTAACTTAATGGGAAATTCCATATCTAAAAAAAGCCGTAGAGATTTTGGCAGCGTGCTCTAGCCACCACAGCGTGGGAGAGGAGAGTCCTAGCTGTCCAGGCTGGATGCTGTGGCATAGGGGAAGGGGGTCATAAGGAACACAGCAGGAATAAGGAAGTGTCTGCTGTCGCCTCACTCTTACCTTGCCTCCGTGGTGCTTGGAGTGCTTCTTCTTATGGTGCTTCTTATGGTGCTTCTTATGGTGCTTCTGATGGCAGTCAGGGGGACACACCTGCACTCCTGGTGGTCCCGGAGGGGGGTGTCCATGGGGATTATGGCCACATGAGGGGTGCCCATGGGGGTGGTGCCCATGGGGGTGATGCCCATGGCCAGGTGGAGGGGGGAACGAGGGGCAGACTGCAGGGCCACCAGGGCAGGGAGCTGTGCCGGGACTAGGGTATCCTGGAGGAGCAGGAGGGCAAACTGCAATGCCACCAGGGTAGGGACCCGTGCCAGGACCAGGGTATCCTGGAGCAGGAGGGCAAACTGGCTGGTGTGGTTGTGGCATGCCTAGGAAGAAGAGGAGAGCTGTTAGCAGGCAGACACAGGCTCTCCCTGGACAGACAGTGCAGGGAGCTGGTGTATCCATGCACCCAAAGGGCCCCTCCCAGTCTATCTCTTCCTCACAAATGACATCCCACACCCCTCTGGCATGCAGGGAATCCCCCCCAGGTGCCTTTGGCCATTGCCCTGAGCTCCTCTCTGAGCCCTGATGGCTGTGTGGTACCCACAGCCCTGTCTGGCCCCATGGTCGCTCACCGTGGTGGGGGTCACACATCTTCAGTGGTCTGTGAGCTGAAAGGGAAGGACAAGCACCATCAATCACCTCCTGCCACAGGGACGTCATTGCCCTGCCCAGAGCTGGGACCTGACTCCTCTGTCCCACACATCTGCCCTGGGAGCAGAGACCGCGCTCGCTTCCCCAGGACTGCCATCCCCCTGCACACCTTGGTGACAGCCCTCCTGTCCCTCTGGGGGACAGCACCAACGCCCAGAGCCGCTGTCCCCACCTCCAGGCACACCCAAAGCCCAGCCTGTGGTTTCCATCGTTAATGGCAATAACAAACCCGGGTGCCCAGCTCATGTCCCCATGGACCACAAGGACTGGGGACACGTGTCTGGTCCAGCAGCACCCATGGGGACAGAGCACCCTGACCCTCGGCTGCCCCCGCTCCGGCTGTGCCCGCGCTCCCCGCTGCCCTGCACTCACCAAACCTGCCCAAAAGCTCCCAGAGGAGGCGATGCTGGCAGCACTCTTGATCACCGTCCTTGGCACGGCTCTAACCGGGCTGTCGGGCACCTGTTAAATACCAGATCCCTCCCCGGTGAGGAGGGGTGTGGCGGGCAGAGGTGACACTGCTGAGCAGTCAAACTGGCACCACCCTGCACCAGGGCTGTAACCATGGCACCCAAGAAAAGTCAACACACCACTCCCAGCTAGCACAAAGGTCCCACTCCCAGCTAGCACAAAGGTCCCATGTAAAAATAGATGATGGAGGGTGGTGGTTACAACTCCCGACATCAGCTGATGGAGTGAGTCAGGCGACCCAACCATGAACCCCACGCCCACCCTCCAACAGCAAGCGGCACAGAACACTTTCCAATCTGGTGGGATTCTCAGGATGTAGCTCAAACAGTTGGAAGCATTGCCACACACAACAGGAAACTCAAGCAAGGGCTGGTGGAGGTCAACTCTCCTACAAGGAGCTGTTTTTGCAAGCTGACAAATAGTGGGTGGAAAGCACTGGGCCTGTTTGGGAAGCACAGCTGGACAGATGCTCCCTGCAGCTCAGGACATGAGGACACCTTGCAGGGCAGAGTGTGAGCCTGGGGCCGTACCTGGATGTCGGATTTGCAGGCCAGGTTGCAGTGTTGTGCCAGTTCCTTCAGAGCAGGCCAGAGCCCACTCACCTTCTCTGCCAGGGCATAGGGCACCCTCACGGCCGTCTTCAGTCCCTGCTGCATGGCAGCCACGCGCCTGGGAGGGGGGACAGCCCTGGCTCAGTGCTGGGTGCCTGTGCTCCCCAGCCTGACAGTGCCCACCAGCCCAGCTCACCTCTCCTGCTGGCTGCTGCCGCACAGCGTCTCTCCTTAGAGGCCAGCGGGTGAACCAGAGGCAGGGAAAGTTGGCATGGGGATGGGGAAGGGAATTTAACGCTCCAATTTGGCCACCAAACCTGCTCCCACTGCCTGCTCAAGTGACCTGCTGTTCCACAAGTGGCCGGAAGCAGCCACTGCTCCCAAAACAAGCCAAGTGAAAGATGCAGGCAGCAGGATCCCCCCATCCAGGCAGGGATGGGCACCGTGATACAAAGTAGGATGGGATGGGGGTCCCTACTCAAGGATGTGCTCCTCCAGGTGACATGGAGACAGGGAGTCCAGACCCAGTGAACTGACCACCTGCAAGGAGCAGCACGGCTGCGTCAGCTCCGTCATGACAAGTCCTGCTGCAGCCTCAAGGGACAAAGGACAAGACATGGCTGCAAGCAGAGAGGGGCTGCACAAATGAAATCCCCCTGCCCCAGCACGCACAGACACGCAGCCAGCACTGCAACAAGGATGGACGAGGCTGCGCTGGCAGGAAATCTGGGGGAGATGGGCTGTGCCAAACTGCGGGAGGTTCCCTTTGCCATGGTGAGATCTTTCCCAGCACTTATTACCCTGCTGTTGAGGATGGCAGCCCACATAATATACAGCGTCCCCAGCCAGCCCCTCTACTCTAGCTGGGAAAGCTCATACGAAGTCTAAGGACTTTTACGAGCAGTAGGATCCACGTTAGCAGATGGCACCATTGCCCAGGAAAAAACACACGGACACCAGCAGATTGCAAACAAGCACATGATGACTTTCAGCAGGCTCTCCCAAAAGACAGACAATGGAGATGCTGTCCAGTGACTTAAGAGATTCCAGGACAAATCATTTACAATGTAAACACAAGAAAATCAGTCAGCAGGCAAAACACTGCTGTAAGGGAAAGGGGAAGGGAGTAGAGCTACATGCAGGGAGTTCCCACAAGGTGTTTGGCTTCGTGTTTTGCTGAAGGTGGGAGATGCCAGATCTTCAGTCAGAGTCAGAGCTGCTGCTTGAGTCACTGGAGTGCTGGAGGAGAGAAAACAACTTTAGGGCACCAGCAAAAAGACTCTCTTTCACAGCATTCCTGAGATGTGTTAGTGACCCTGTCGTGGGTGCCCCATATTGTGGGGAGCTTGTGGGGTGTTTCTTAGTTTTTTTCAAGGTTCTTTAGGTCAATAAAGCAAATTCCAGAAGGGTTGTGCTCTCTACAAGCAAGGGCAAACATCAGAGCAGATCACGGGCAGAGTTGTTACCCAGTGAGAGAGTTTGATTTGTTTTGGAAATGGTCCCACTTCTGATATTGGAACTGGGGGTACGTTTAGCAGTCCCTGACTCTGACCTGCTCTGGACAGTGCCCATCCCTGTAACAGCATTTTCTGCAGAATCTACTCCTAGCACAAGGAATTGCTTCTCCTTTCTTGGTTTCTATTTTGATCATGGGTTTGAGTTTGGTTGTTTTTTAAGAAGGAACTGAACAGTTCCTCTGGCAAGACACTGAGTGAATGTCACTTACATGTGGACATGACTCACTCTCAGATGAGCAGGACAAGTCCTGTGATTTAATGCACTGCATGGTGCACCCTGAGCCATATCAATGCTTTAAATGCCTTCAAGGAATTTCATGGACTGTTTTTCAAATTACTCTCTTAATATGGTTTGTTCTTGCCTATTTATTAATACAACAGGAGTTTCCACGTCTAAAAAAAAGCCACTGAGATTTTGGCAGCGCGCTCCAGCCACCACAGGGTGGGAAAGGAGAGTCCCAGCTGTCCAGGCTGGATGCTGTGGTATGGGGGAAGGGGGCCTGAAGGACCACAGCAGAAAATCAGAAGGGTCTATTGTTGCCTCACTCTTACCTTGTCTCCATGGTGCTTGGATTGCTTCTCTTTATGGTGCTTCTTATGTTACTTCTAATGGCAGTGAGGTGGTCCTGGATGGGGGTGTCCATGGGGGTGGTGTCCATGGGGATGGTGTCCATGGGGGTGGTGTCCATGGGGGTGGTGCCCATGGGGGTGGTGTCCATGGGGGTGGTGCCCATGGGGAGGATGCCCATGGCCAGGTGGAGGGAAGCCCGGGGGGCAAACTGCAGGGCCACCAGGGCAGGGACCATGGTGTCCTGGAGGACCAGGAGGGCAAAGTGGATGGTGTGGTCGTGGCATGCCTAGGAAGAAGAGGAGAGCTGTTAGCAGGCAGACACAGGCTCTCCCTGGACAGACAGTGCAGGGAGCTGGTGTATCCATGCACCCAAAGGGCCCCTCCCAGTCTATCTCTTCCTCACAAATGACATCCCACACCCCTCTGGCATGCAGGGAATCCCCCCCAGGTGCCTTTGGCCATTGCCCTGAGCTCCTCTCTGAGCCCTGATGGCTGTGTGGTACCCACAGCCCTGTCTGGCCCCATGGTCACTCACCGTGGTGGGGGTCACACATCTTCAGTGGTCTGTGAGCTGAAAGGGAAGGACAAGCACCATCAGTCACCTCCTGCCACAGGGACGTCATTGCCCTGCCCAGAGCTGGGACCTGACTCCTCTGTCCCACACATCTGCCCTGGGAGCAGAGACCGCGCTCGCTTCCCCAGGACTGCCATCCCCCTGCACACCTCGGTGACAGCCCTCCTGTCCCTCTGGGGGACAGCACCAACCCCCAGAGCCGCTGTCCCCACCTCCAGGCACACCCAAAGCCCAGCCTGTGGTTTCCATCGTTAATGGCAATAACAAACCCGGGTGCCCAGCTCATGTCCCCATGGACCACAAGGACAGGGGACACGTGTCTGGTCCAGCAGCACCCATGGGGACAGTGCACCCTGACCCTCGGCTGCCCCCGCTCCGGCTGTGCCCGCGCTCCCCGCTGCCCTGCACTCACCAAACCTGCCCAAAAGCTCCCAGAGGAGGCGATGCTGGCAGCACTCTTGATCACCGTCCTTGGCACGGCTCTAACCGGGCTGTCGGGCACCTGTTAAATACCAGATCCCTCCCCGGTGAGGAGGGGTGTGGCGGGCAGAGGTGACACAGCTGAGCAGTGAACCCGGCACCACCTTGGCCATGCCCATCAAGATGGGTATGTAAGAAAAGTCAACACACCGCTCCCAGCTAGTACAAGGGTCACATATGTAATAAAACATATAAAAAGGTCCCACATATAATAAAAACAGACGATGGAGGGTGGTGGTTACAGCTCCCGACATCAGCTGATGGAGTGAGTCAGGTGACCCCACCATGAACTCGGGCTCAGTGCTCCCAGCACAGGCACAGTGTCCAGGGACAGGGGTGACCCTCCCACAGATGGTGCTGTGGGACAGCGGGGTTCAGGGGAGGGATTGTGACTCCCTGTGACACTGCTCAGGGTGCTGCTGTGGTGTGAGGTGGAGGAGGTGATATCTGCCATCACACCCGTCAGCAGGGACAGGAGGCAGGGCTGGCTGCCCCAATTTTCAGATCTTCCTCTTAGGGAGGGATCTATGGGGAGGGAATAGAGTTCTCCCCATTCCGTCCCATCCCAACCCATCCCGTTCCATCTCCCTGCAAACACCCCTGATGGTGCTGCGTCCTTGGCAGTGCTCCCTTTCCAGGCAATGCAACAGGCTGGAATTGTCACACACCACCAAAAAGACACTTTGCAGAAAGGGACTGGGCCAAGTCTTGCCCCACATAGAGGGTAGGAGAGTGCTTTGTGGGGTTTCTGGGCATAAAAGACAAGTGTGTGCAGGGTCAGGAAGCACCCTTGCACAAGCACCCCTCACGGGCAGTCCCACTGGGTCCCTGCCACCCCCTTTGTTAGGATCCCTGTGATCCCAGGCAGTGCCAGCCCAATCTTCTCCTAATGTCCCAGGGATGGGGGGAAGGAAGTCTGGAGTCCAAGACCCAGACAGTAAAAATCCCCCTTGGCCAGGGAAAGGCCAGCAGGGAATGTGACACTGGGATCTCCAGAGGCCGATACCAAAAGAGCAACACAGGGACAAGTGGGTTTCCCAGCTTTATTTGCCACTGCAGAACTCCCAGACCACTCCCAAGCCCTCCTCAGGCCACCCGCTTCTCCAGCAGTGCCAGCACGAGTGCTGACCCTTGCTTTGCCTCTTCCAGCAGCCCGGAGACCTTCTGGGACATCTGTGTGGGGACAAGATGTGTCGTTTACTGCTCAACAGAACACAGGAGCCATCCCCCATCCACCCCATGCATCCCACTGGTGGCAAAGGGAGGGAGTGCCCGGGCACAAGTGGTCCCAGGGGCTTCCTCTCTGTCCCTCCTCAGCCCCACCACCAGGCCTGGGGCACACACACAACCCCTGCTTATTACCACAAGCTTGAACTTCTCATCCGTTATGTCTTTGAGGTTGATCATGACATTGAAGTAAGCTCCAAACACAGCTGCTTCCAGCATTTTGGCTCCCACCTGGGAAAAGACAGGCTTGCGAGCAGCTCTCCTCATCAACCAGCACCAGCACACTGTGCTGCAGAAGAGCAGACCCCTTACCCTGCAGGACTTCCACCCTCACCCCCAGAGGCACAGAACACTTTCCAATGTGGTGGGATTCTCAGGATGTAGCTCAAACAGTGGGAAGCATTGCCACACACAACAGGAAACTCAAGCAAGGGCTGGTGGAGGTCAACTCTCCTACAAGGAGCTGTTTTTGCAAGCTGACAAATAGTGGGTGGAAAGCACTGGGCCTGTTTGGGAAGCACAGCTGGACAGATGCTCCCTGCAGCTCAGGACATGAGGACACCTTGCAGGGCAGAGTGTGAGCCTGGGGACATACCTGGATGTCGGATTTGCAGGCCAGGTTGCAGTGTTGTGCCAGTTCCTTCAGAGCAGGCCAGAGCCCACTCACCTTCTCTGCCAGGGCGTAGGGCACCCTCACGGCCGTCTTCAGTCCCTGCTGCATGGCAGCCATGCGCCTGGGAGGGGGGACAGCCCTGGCTCAGTGCTGGGTGCCTGTGCTCCCCCAGTCTGACAGTGCCCACCAGCCCAGATCACCTCTCCCGCTCTTCAGGGGTGCTTTTTGGCAGCTTCATTGCTTCCTGCAGGCAAAGAAAAGCAGGTTTGCTGCTGTCACCAAGGCCATGCCTTGCATCAGGGGCTAGGGCACACCCCAGAGCTCCCATACTCTTGCAAACCTCCTTTATGTGATGATGACCCTTCCCCTGGGCCTGGCTTTAGCATCACTGGATGTGTTAAAAAAAAGAGTAGACATGGCATTTTGCCACATGGTTTAGTGGCCATGGGTGCACTCAGTAGAAGGTTAGACTTGATGACCTTGGAGGTTTTTTCCAACCTTAATGATTTTATGATTCCAAGGTCACAACCCTGCTGCTAAGGATACTAGAGCGCAGCGATCCCAGCCCTCCTTCCAGCTGGAAAGCCCCCCCCCCCGCAATTCCCTGCAGGATGTCTGCCTCTAGCCGGATCTCACCATGTAGCTGCTGAAGGCACAGGAGTCAGCATCCACCATTGCCACCAGCTCATCCATGGCCTGGTGGAACGAGGGGATCAACTTCCTCATGATGGGGTCCAGGTCCTCAAACTGCCGCTTCCCGTAGCTCATCAGCCCCACCATGCAGCCCAGCGCTGCTCCCTGCGAGGGCACGGGGACGAAATCCTCCAGCAGGACATAGTGCCCACTCCCACCACCATGCCGGCCCCCCTCAGGGGCTCCACACAGCAAGCGGGCCCCCAGGACTCCCCCTCGGTGTGAGGAACGTACCAGGGCACCTGCAGCTGCAGACACGGAGCCTCCTCCCGGCGCTGCCGACCTCCCACCGACTGCCCGCACAAAGGTGCCCAGGGGCTTGGACACCAGCCCCCCGTCCACCTCTCCTGCCTCCACCAGGTACCTGCGGCACAGCAGCCCCAGGGTTTAGAGCCCCCCAGATGCAGGGACACCACCACTACCCTCCTCCCCCGGCACTGCCCTCTCTGACAGGTTGTCATTGACCTCATGAATGAGAAGATGGCTAACCCAAAAAAACCCAGCATAAAGGTCAGGGAGAGGACTGGGAACCCCATGGGGACAGCTGGGGAACACATGTCCTGGTGGTGTGGGGGGCTGCTCTGGATTAGACAGGGTGGGCTCATGCAAATGGAGTTTTGTGGGACAGAAACACCTGCAGCCAGGTCCTAGGGGGGACAACAAGTACTTCACCTCATGGGTGGATTTCCCTTCCCTTTGCCCCTCAGACACGTGTTTCACACCATCTGCTGCCACACAGCATCTCTCCTCAGAGAGCAGCGGGTGAGCCAGAGGCAGTGAAAGTTGGCATGGGGATGGAGGAGGGAATTTAACATTCCAATTTGGTTACAAGACCTGCTCCCACTGCCTGCTCAAGTGACCTGGAGTTCCCCCACTCCACATTCACAACCAGCAGCATTTGGGAGCAGGCCACGCCTACACAACACCCAGCAGAGATGTCCCCTGGGGGTGACCAATGCTCCCAAAACAGGCCGAGTGCAAGACAGAGGCAGCAGGATCCCCCCATCCAGGCAGGGATGGGCACCGTGATATGAAGCGAGATGGGGGTCCCTACTCGATGATGCGCTCCCGGGGGCGAAATGGAGACAGGGAGTCCAGGCCCAGCCGACTGACCACCTGCAAGGAGCAGCACGGCTGTGTCAGCCCCGTCCTGCTGCAGCCTCATTCCCTACTGCTAATTAACCAGCATTAGGTGAGTCAGCATTAGGACAGAGTTATTTTGGCCACCACCCAGAGAGAGGACAGCTAGCACCACCACCCTGTGTCCCATCCCAGACATGGGGGAGGCATGTGGTCACCTACAGTGACTGGAAACTGGACTGATTAATCATTAACTTGCTCTTATCTAGCACATTTCCCACAGGCTGGAAAAGTCCCTCCCTCCTGCAGTGGAATAGCAGAGCCCTGTCTCCTCATTTCCTGCTTACACTTGTCCTGGGACAGCTTTCCATAATGCCACACACTGTCCTTGAGCTCTGGGGACACCTCCTTCCCCTCCTGGTCTCCAGGCAGGCAAGATGGGCAGCTGCTCCCCACACTCTGTCCTCATGGGTTGGGGTCCCTGCTCCCTGAGCATTTCAGCATCCTCAGAACAATAAACCAACTTGTCTCACTCACTGTCCCCCCACAAAAACCTCCCTGAAGACAAGTGTCAAGCCTGGGGCCTGAGTGGTCCCAAATCTCTGCTCAGTGCCACTTTGGGAGGCTGGGGGAGTGGATGTGTCTTTCTCATGATGCCACCCTTGTGTTGGTACCAGGAGGAGACATGTTACCAGCCTGATCTTCTGTTCTTCCTCCAGGATGAAGAGTTTTTCCTTCTTGATGTAAAACTCAGCTGCATTCAGCATGGCCTTCTTGGGAATGAGTCCCACCAGCTGGGACCCCACCACAGGAAGATTCAATGCCTGCAAAGAACACAAGAAATGTGACCATCCCTAGAGCCCTGCTGCCGCTACGACCCCAGCCTGGTGGTCCTCATCCCTTCTCAGGACATGGGTAGCTCATGGACAAGCCTTCAATGGAGGAGCTGGGAGCTAGCAGCAAGTTGCTGAGCTTTTGGGGGTTTTGTGCCATTCAGCACTATGGCTGAGCTAAGCATGAGCTAAAGCAGACCCTGACCTGGGGACAGGGAGAAAAACTTGGAGGGAGACATCCTCTGTGAAGCCCCCACTGGAACAAGCCTCCCACACCACCCACCTTTGCGTCCTGGCAGACCTCCTCGTAGACAGCATGGAGCGGCGTGGTCTCAAAGTCCAGCAGGTTTGTTGAGACCTGGGCTATATTCTCCTCCTCCAAGTACCAGCCGATACCCTGCACCTTCTTCAAGCGCCCGGGCTGCCAACAACTGCCACATTCAGGGCACGGCCCAGGAGGCGAGGGGCCACGTGGGTCTGCTCCTGGCGTGCCGCTGGCACGGTGGTACCTGGTTGGGGCCGCGCCCCTGCTCGCGGATATTGAGGGCGATGCGGTGAGCCAGCTCCTTGGTGCACAGCAGGTTGATGTTGTACGCGATAAGGAAGGTCCGGGCACCCGTCACCGTGGCCCCCCACCGGGGGACAAAGGTTGGGGGCCCAAAATCAGGAGCCCACTCTGGTTTTGCAAGCTGGGGAGGAGGGAGGAGAGCATGTGGGCTGGCACCGCTGAGCAGCACGAGCCACCCGCCCAGGGATGGCCTCTCCCTCCCCAGACAGAATCTGCCATGACCACCTTCATGTTCAGCACCACCCAGAATGTGTCCCCAGCTCCTCTTGGTGCAAAGGGACTATGCCAGCCCCCAGCACCCTCCCTGAAGCCAGGGACATACAGCTCAGCTCTGCCTGACCTGTGCCACCCAACTGGGTGCTGCCAGGCTCACCTTCTCGGGGAGCGCCTCGTACTCCCCGGCACGGATGGAGGGCAGGGCCTTCCTGCTCTCCTCCCGCGCTGCCGCTCCGTACAGGTAAACTGCAAGACAGAGCCAGGGCTGAGCACCACCAGGCACGGGCTGGCACTTCCTCCAGCCCCTGGAATCATGCAGAGTAGGATGGAAGGAGGAGAGGTTCCGTCCCCCACTCACCAGGTACCCCCAGCTCCTCTGCCAAGCGCTGCCCGAAGATGTGGGCGCAGGTGACACACTCCTCCATGCTGACATTGATCACTGGCACGAAGGGGCAGACGTCCAGTGCCCCCATCCGAGGGTGTTCACCTGGTGGCAGGGCAGATATAGGGATGGGAGTTGGAAAGAGTGAATAGACAAGGAGGGAGAATGGTCCTTTCCCAGACTATTACAGACTGAACACCATTGCTGTGAGGAAATCACAGAATCACAGAATAACCTGAGTCAGAAGGGACCCGCAAGGATAATGAAGTCCAATCCTTGGCCCTGCACAGGACACCCCAACACCACCAACATGTGCCTGAGAGCATCATCCAAACTCTCCTTGAACTCTGGCAAACTTGGGGCTGTGACCACTGCCCTGAGGAGCCTGTTCCAGTGCCCAACCATCCTCTGGATATGTTGTGTTTGTGGCAGTAATGTCTATCCAGCCCAGGGACAGGAGGCACTCAACCTCTCTGGACTGGGAGGATGAGCAAGAGCTTTGCTCCCACCACCATCTATCCCAGCAGCACTTCTTACTGAGGGTGGGGCGATGTGCCATGCATGGTCACCAGCAGCTGGGATGCTCCGTGCCAGAGCAGCTCCTGCGCCGCTCCCAAGCTCACCCGTGTGTCGGCTCATGTCAATGAGCTGCCCAGCCACTCGGGCTGCGCTCAGCGCCCCTTCCACGACTGCCTCAGGGGACCCCACGAAGGTGTAGACGGTGCGGTTGGTGGAGGCGCCTGCATCCACGTCCAGCAGCACACAGCCCGGCGTCCGGGAGATGGCCTGTCCCAGTGCATCGATCACCTGCCGGACAGTGTCTGAGCTGGCTGGGTCCCCACCACAGCCGCAGCTTTCCAAGGGAGGGGACATCTCTTCTCAGTTCTCCCCCTTCCCACTGGTGCAGGGTTTGAGGAGGATCAGTGGGGACCATCAGCCCTGTGCTGCAGAGGGTGCAGAATCCAAAAGCATGAGCGAGCATCCCACCCAGGGGGTTTGGGGTACCCCTGGCTCCCAGTGAGCTGCAAACTTGCTGTGGTGGGGGAGAGACACCTGACTGCTGCTGCATGTCAGAGAACAGCATCACAAATCACTGTTCCTGAGGATACAGTCTCCGGCCAGCTTCCAAAAAGATTTGGCTCTGCGAAGCCTGTTCCCTGGGGGAAGCTGTGTTTTCACAGCCTTTTTGGGTTTGCTGAACTCCCCTGCCCCTGGCAGGGCCAAAGTTCAGCTGAGGGCAAATGTCCAGGACAGATTCCATTAACCTGGACAGCATCCTTTGGCATAACAACTGCAAGCGATATTTCTCTATGGGGGTGTCCCAGACCACCCCGAAACCTGGTGCTACAGCAACCAGCAGGCACCGGAGGGAGGTCTGAGCCCCCACTTCTCATTGAGGTGCCAAAAGGAAGTGAAGGTTGCATTTAGGCATTTTTGGCACTAGCTAGGCAGTGAAAGGTGCACAGCACTTCAAAGGAGGCACAGCAGAATCTGGTGGTGGGTACTGCTCTGTGGAGGGAAAACGCAGCCATCAGCACCCCAGCAACACCCACCCCTCAGCGCTTCCACTCACTCCCTCACCTCTTTGTTATTCCCCTCCGAGAAGTTGGGGACACACTCCACCAGCTTCGCCATGGTCTCAGGATCTGCCTGCACCCTGCAGCACCCGGCTCAGCTCTTCGCACCCTGTGGGTTTCCTGCCCTTTCCTGTCCCACTGCAGAGCAAAAGCCTCTAAGCACCCAACGTGCAGCCTCTTTCCCAAGCTGGGGTTTCTCATTAACTGCATTGATCTGTGGCCAGGGGACAGAAAGGGGTTTGGATAAACACCATGGTACTGGCCTTGCTCTGCCTGGAGCGGTTCCAGGCACAAGGGCTTTGCGTGAGCACCAGGGCCAGCCAACAGCACTAATGACTTACTCGCACCAATTAATTGTGACAAGAAAGTGATGCCACATAAAGAAAAAGATCTGCTGAATTCAGCAACATGATGCGACTACCGGATGGGACAGAGACTGCAACAGGAGCATCATCACTTCTAGCATCACTTTTGGCAGAACCCCCGGGACTCCCAGTGTGGGTACCAGGTAAAACCTGTCGCTGTGAGCAGGATTCGACCCTGCGCAGAGAATCCCTATTGGATTGCGAGTCCAACGCCTTCACCCGTCGGCCATCACAGCCTCA
>NW_021939471.1:1104836-1119048 GCF_001715985.3 Manacus vitellinus | reverse complement strand
AGGGTGCGAGAGATCCCGGGTTCAGATCCCGGACGAGCACTTCTCTTTTTGGCTCCCAGCACTGGGTTCGGGGCACAGATGGGGCGACGCTGCCTGGCACAGGGCGCACGGGTGGCACAGGGCCGGCCGGTCCCGTCCCGGGGGGGTAAAGAGGGCTGTGGGGGCAGTGGGGTGGGGGCAGAGCATGGGTGGGGCCGTACTTGCCGTCGCGGCCACGGGCGGGCAGCGCTGCCGTGGTGAGGAGGGATCCCCTTCGGAAAAGCTTTTTCCCGATGTAAAAGTGGAGTTTATCGTCGCTGCCGCCTGGAGGAACAGGGTTGGGACTGGAGGGGGAGAAAAACCACCGAAAACCAAAACATAAAAACCTAAACTGGAGATGCTGGGGATTGAACCCAGGGCCTCTTACATGCGAAGCAAGCGCTCTCCCACTGAGCTACATCCCCTTCCCATTGCAGCTTTTGAGAGGACATGTGCTCAGTGACACTGCAGGGGTTGTGTCCCACCATGAAAAAAAAATTCCATCCACTGAATGACCACCCCACGGGATGCTGTTCACGGGCAGGGATGCTGTTCGCGGGCAGCTTGGAGATGCGGGGGCTGGTCCTCCCGTACTGTCATCGGAGAGCAGCAGGGGTGGAGTCCCCTAAGGAGGGGTTGTCCCAAAAGGAAGGGCTATCTCCAAAGCCAGGGCTTTATCCAAAGGAGGGGATGTCCTCAAAAGGAGGGATTGTATCTAAAGGATGAGTCGTATCCAAAGGAGTGCTTATCCAGGAGTTGAACTCAGGATCTCTTGCATCCAAGAATGAGAAACCTATCCCTACACCCCACAAGCTGGTGTACTGCACTCCTTTTTCATCCCCAGCCCCTCTATCCCCCACATTTTGGATTTAGGGATATAGCTGAGGCTGAGGTTTTCCACAGCACATCCACCACCTTGAGGAAGCATTTCCACATCAGCCATGCCAGGAGGCAGCCCCAGGGCTGTCTGGGGGGGCTCTGGCAGCCCTGCAGCCAGCAGGGAGGGGTCTGGGGGTAGCAAAAAGACATGGAGATGCTGGGGGTTGATCCCAGGGCCTCTTGCATGCAAAGCAAGTGCTCTTCTGCTGAGCTACATCCCCTTGCTCCAGCAGCACTTTGCTACTGGCCCTTGAGGGTCCATCCTTCCCACAGGAATGTGTCCAGCTGGGATGTGGGACCAACCCCACTATGCTGTGCACTGCTGTTCCAACCCGTGTCGCAGCCCCATGGGCACCAGTGCCCAAAAGAAGGGCACATCTTGGAGCTGACCCTGGGACCTCTGCACCAAAGTGAGAATCATACCCCTAGACACATGAGCCAGGGCAGAGCCATTCCCCCTGCCCTCAGCCTGTGTCCTCCATTCCCCCATGGTGCTCAGCACAGGCTGAAGGCTCTCGGGTGCCCCCATCTCCTACCACCACCCCTCAGAGACCTATTCCACATGGTACTGTGTGGCTTTGGGACAGGAGCTGTGAGTTCTGGGTTACTGGCAAATTCCCTCATCTGTTCTTTTTTACGAGTCCCTGGGAGCTGCCAACCATGGGGATCAGCAGGGTGTTGGGGCTGGGCCTCCTACAGGTGCCATAGGGGGCAGGACTGGGGTTCAGCTCCAAGGCAGGACACTGGGAGTTTTTCAGGACACAGTTCCTGAGGGTCGGGCTGCCTATAGCTGTGCTGGGGTGGGAACATGAGCTGCTGCAGGAGCCCCAGCTGGTGGGAACCCCCTTTCTCACAGGGAGAACAGGACGAAGAGCTGACTTTCAGACAGCAGCGAGCCTCCAGTGCTGATTGCATCACATGGCTGTGCCAGAGCAGGGACTCCCTCCATCCAAACCCCCTGAGCTGACTGAGGTGATGTGGGAGGATAGCTCAGCCACAGCCTTGCTCCTCCCCCCTGCCCTTCACATCACAGAGGGCTGGGGGAAGGGGGCAGGGGAGACTCTGCACCCCATGGTTTCTAGGTCTTGTAACCCCCTGTGGACACCCAGCTCCTTCAGCCCCACACACCCAGCACTGACAGCAGCCACCTCGCACAGCAG
This sequence comes from Manacus vitellinus, assembly GCF_001715985.3. Taxonomy (NCBI): domain Eukaryota; kingdom Metazoa; phylum Chordata; class Aves; order Passeriformes; family Pipridae; genus Manacus; species Manacus vitellinus. The sequence continues at coordinate 1,116,991 of NW_021939471.1, read as the reverse complement.
TGGCCACGTCACCCTTCTCCTCTTTGGGAAATGCGCAGACACCTCTCAGGAAACATGAATTAGCAGCCCTGGCATGTCTAATTGAACAATTCTTGAGTTTAAAACTCAAATTGCCTCGTAGGACCCTGTAAACTGTTGGGATTTGGGCTCTGCTTTCATTGTGCTCATCCCTGTGTCTCCCCAGGGGCTGCCATCGACAGCAAAAGCTCAGAGGAGAAGAGGGTGTAGGACAGCCGGGAGCAATGTCTGTTGATGATTTGGGCTCAGGGTGAGACACGGAGCCAACAGGGCTGCGGGCTCACTGGGGTGCAAGTCTTGTGAGCCCCATTCCCACAGGGAGCACCAGGAGGGCCAGACTGGGATGCCAGTGCCTTTTGATTTGCCTGCTTCTTCCCCCATGACTCACACATGTGGGCAGCCTGTTATTTTCCTGCTTTATTGGATTTCCAGCCCTGGGGAAGAGCTGAAGCCCTTGTCAGAGCTATTGCCTGTCTGACTGTCCAGGCACGGCAGGGAGGGCACCCCAAGGAATGGCAGCGAGCTCCTGCCCTGTGCTCGATCTGTGGGGGCCTGGGGTGGGATGTCCTCAGTGGTGCCCTCATCTCCCTCTTATCCTGGCCATACAACCACTTTCTCTTAGCTTCCTAAAGCTGAAAAGCAGGTGTCCTCTCTGCTTTGGTGGGAAATTGCATTGCAAGACTTTGGTGGGTGAGGAAGGATATTTTTCACAGAAAGAGAGTGGTTTGGTTTAGAAGGTACCTACCTACAAGACCATCTCGTTCCAACCCCCTGCCATGGACAGGGACACCTTCCACTAGGCCAAGTTGCTGCAAGCCCTGTCCATCCTGGCCTTGAACACTTCCAGGGTTGGGCCACACAAGTCCCATCTCCACCTGCTGTGCCTGCAGGCTCCCAGCTCCAGGGGCTCTGTCTCTCACCTGGCTGTCTCCAGGATGTGTGTCCCCAAATGCTCTGGCCCCAGCGAGGAGGATGAGGGATGCTGCCTGTTGATGCCAGCTCGCCCTTCCAGCGTTGCCCTCAGCTCAGTGCCTGGTCTGAGATACACATTTTGCAACCCAGCAAAGGCACAGGTGGTGGATCTGGCTCTTCATCCTCTCCCACTGCTGTGAGACACCACAATTTTTGTCTTCTCATCTGGATGTGATGGCAGAGAAGCCATGGATTGATGTGCTGGGATGACCCATCAATGACCCAGCCACCACCAACTCTTCTGTCCCTATCACTAGCACCATGCTGCCTGGGATTTCCATAGAATCACAGAATATCCTGAGTTGGAAGGGACCCATGAGGACCCTCAAGTCCAACTCCTGGCTCAGCACAGGACAACCCCTAGAATCCCACCATGTGCCTGAGGGTGTTGTCCAAACGCTCCTTGAGCTCTGGTAGCCTTGGGGCTGTGACCCTGGGGAGACTGTTCAGTGCCCAAACATCCTCTGGGGGAAGAACCTTTTCCTGAGATCCAACTTAAACCTCCCTTGACAAAATCTCCACTCCGGATGGTCCCACTCACTTGCTCTTCACACCAATCTTCCCTTTTCTATAGCAACTCTCTATGATTCTCCACTTCTTCCTCCTCAAACCATGACTTCCCCTCCTCCTTCCCACCTCATCCATCCCCAGGATGGGGAGGTACCCATCCTCCAGGAGTGAGAGGATACTGAGTGACCACAGGGAGAAGGTCTCCTCCAAGGTCACGAAGCAACTGGGGAAAGATGGGAGGTGAGCAGGAGACATAAAACTCAATAGGCGTGGCCAGAGAGTTCCACCTGGGCTATACTCCAGGCTCTTCTCAGAAATGCTTCTGCTTTTGCTGCTTTTGAAAGCCATAAGCAGGCAATGCTGGGACCAAATCCCAGGACCCAGCTGTTTCTCTCCATGTGCACCCTTCCACCCGCTAAGCATTATTTTGCATCCCAGTCTCAGTACGTAGCTCCCTGTTTCTCACCAGGGCCTTTGGCTGCAGGAACCTGTATTTTAGGGCCTGATCAGCAGGTCTGTGTGGTCCTGCCCCGGGCAAATGCTGGCTGGGGGGGATATGTGGTGGAATGAACTCAGGATGGCTCTTGAGCTGGGAGCCAAGGAGGCACAGCTCCCAGGGGGAGTCAAGGCATCCGTGGAAGACTGAGTCCCTGGGACAGGGAGCCCTGCAGGGCACCAAGGTCCTCACTTCCCCAACTGTCTGCACTAAAGCATCACACTTTTCAAGTCAAATCAAGAACCTGTGTGGATTTTCAGACACACTGGATTTTCAGGAAAAAAAATTAAAATCTGTGTAACCTCACCGGTGGAGTCATTCAGTGAAAAGCTGAATGATTCCATATAAAAATGCCATTATTCCCTCCACCTGCTCCATCCAGGACTGTCCCATGCAGCAGGCTGGTGGAAGGCAGCTCCACAAGCCCCAGAGGCCTGCAGCTTCCCAACAAAGCTTTTGCTGGAATTTCAGCACTTTTCTTATTTTCTTTTTTTTTTTTTTTTTCAGACTTTTGCGTCCAGTCTCTGCAGACAGTTTCTAGAGCTGGGATAAAAATACCTGAGCAGTCTTTGGAAAAGGAATGTGAAAACACACCTCCCTTCTCCCAGTGCTCTGGCTGCTGAGCAATTGCCACGCAGATTTTCTCCAAATTGGGAGCATTTCTGCAAAATCTCCCGAGCAATAAAACCAGTTGAGCTTGGTCAAAGAGTTTTGAAGATCAACATGCTTTCAAGCTAGGCATAATCCCTCATTATAGACACTCATCAGCTTTATGCAAATACTCCTATTCTTCCTTCCATCAGCTGAAAAAGTTCTGCCTGATGATACATGGCATCTTAAAAAGAGGCTTTACTCGATGCCTGACATCTTCTCCCAGAGACAGCTGCATCTCCTATCAATAAAACAATTATTCTCCAATTCTTGACTAAAGTCTGGGGTTTTAGTCTTTGGGAAGAACCTCGTCCCCCTCTAACTGACCAGCTCCCAAGCATGGAACCTGCATGTTTCCCCACTCATCAACACAGCAAAGCTCCCTGTCCTGCTGTTGCCCTTGCCTTTGTATCTGGAGCACATAGGGAAATTATAGCTTCTTCTTCATGTCCTTATTATTATCTTTCCTTGCCACAGGTTAGAGTATCCATAGCACTTGGTGTCTCTGAGATATCTTCGGATGCCTTTCCCCACACCACCTCTAATCCCTCAGTGCTCATTCGCAGCTCTCCACAAATTTGGGCTTTCAACTCATAGAACCATTTAGGTTGGAAAGGATCCTTAAGATCATCAATTCTGGGTCCAGAGGTAACCTGGATGATAACCCTGCACTGCATTTCACATGGCAGGCACCCCTCTTTCTCTGATGGGGCTGGTCATGGGCTGCAGGACTGTGGTCACGGGCTGCAGGACAAGGTGCACCTCCATCCAGGGTGGGCACTGTGTGGCAAAGAGCAAGAATGAAGAGCCTAATCCTTGAGGTCTGGTTTTGCCCCGGTATATCTTAGGAATTTTTTTTACTCTTCACTGTCACCCATTAAACATTAGGTGAGCAGGGCTCCAAAGGAGCACCTCCTACCTTTTTTCACAGACCCCACCTCCACTCTCCTTAGCTCAGCCAAAAAATAAATAAAAGAAAGTCACTGCAAAATGCAGGGCAAATGCCATATTGAAATGTCAAACCTTATGTTCCCAGCTCCTCAAGAAAACAGGCACTAAGTCTGCTCCTGCAGGAATTCCTCACCTCCAAGCAGGTGTTTGCCGTGGGGCAGGAGAGGTTTCTGGGCTGAGAAAGTTGCCTTCGGGCTGGTTGAAGCAAACCACACACTCTGGGTCACCACAGTGAAGAGCTGGGCAGCAGAAACCCCCTTTTCATACGAAAAAGAACCCTTCCCACCAGCAACAAGTTGCCCCCAGAGCAGGTCACCCCTTGAGACCCCAGAACAAGGAACACCAGAAGACTCAGTCTATGATGTAGCATGACTTTAATGAGAAGGGGAAGGAGAGTAAATCAGTTCAGAGTGTAAGAAATGTGTTTCCAGTGCTCAGTAAAGAAATGGATAAACCCCATTCCAGGACAAGCCAAATCCCTACAAGGTGTTCCTCCTCCCCACCACCTCATGACTATTATGTGCCATCTACAGCCTGCTAGAAGCATTTATGCCCAGCCAGCAGCAAATGCTGCATAGAACATGGAAATATAAAGTAAGACTTTGCAAGAGAAAGGTATACAGAGGCACGGTCTGGAGTGACAAGCTCGCAGGGCTCTCTTCCTCCTGGGGGAACTGCGGGTGCCCCCCGCATCTGGGAAACCCAGGGGCTTAGTCCTCTTCCCCAGCCTTGGTCCTTGCGCTTCGTTTGTCCCTCCCGACGCGGCCACGCAACTGTCACCGGCGGGAGGAGGAGGAGGTGACCGCTGGGGACACCCCTACAGCCCGCTGCCCAGGCACAGCAACCCCGCCTTCCCCAGCCCCCGGGCCCCGCCGGAGCACACGGGGATCCCGCAGCACCGCAGGTAGCTCCGCCCCGACCGCCCGCCCGACGCCGTGGAGCCCACTGCGGTTTTCTGCGGGTAAGGAGCTAGGAAAATGGGCCCCGGGCAGGGGTGACCAACGAACGGTGGGCGGCTGGAATGAACAAGCGGTGGGATCCCCGCAAAGCGGCGGAGGCCAGGGCTGGTTGCAGTCCTGGTGGCCAGTGGGCCGGGGAACCGCAGGAGGAAGGGCAGGCCAAGGTCGTAGCAGAACATGGCTCGGGCGAGGATGTGCACCTGAAAGCCACAGCCAGGCTGTAAAAGGCAAGGCAGGGGCTGGTCCGCCCCTGCTGAGCCCTCACGCAGCGGCTCCCACTATAGGTGTGCGAGAGTGAACTAGAGAGTGAGTTTGCATGGTTTAGAAACGCCAGAGAAAGGCTTTCCAAATGGGCAGGAGCCAGCATACCCCCCTGCCCCCCTTCCGCCCCTCTCGGGAGAATGGGAGGAGTTTGATTTGAGCTGCAGATCTGGGGAAGCGGGAGGCACCGGGTGCTGAGAACAGAGAGCAGACCCTTTCCTGCTCCAAGCTGACAGAGAGCCCTCAGCAAGCAAGATGCTCACTGAGATGCATCGAGTTGTAGCAAAGCCCATTTAAATCAATGCAATGTGAGCTGAGCTATCCCATCCCAAAATAAAAAAGACCTTTAATGCCCTTCCATAAACAGGGGGGCATCAATCCTTGCAGCCTGGGTATGTCCTAGTCTATTTTTTTCCCTCTCCTTCAGCAAGGAAAATCATGCAGGATGCAACTGGCTACGTGGTTGCAGACCCTGCAAGCGCTGCATTCCACAACCCCTTGCAGTCTTCATTTTAGGGCAGAGATACACCCTTCCCCGATGTCCTCTGCAGGTGGAAGGGAGGCAGGTAACAAACCTTGAACTCCTGTAGAGGACCGGGCAAGAGCCTGGTGTGGAGGAGATGGAGCCCGTTTTAACTTACCCAGGTGGAGATGGCAGCAGTGGCAGCTGGGAGCAGGTGGTGGGGCTGGGCACTGTCCCCACTGTTTTATAGGGTGGCCCGGCCCCCCAGGGGAGCGAGTGCGTACCTTCCGCCTGAAACTTCCCAACAACCAGCAGTTTTCTCCTGGAAAGCTCCCCTGGCTGATTAAGCAGATCCCTCTTTCATCTGTCATGTTTTGCTTCCATTTAATACTGAGTAAGATTGAAATGATTTGGGCTACAGGCATTAATTACCTTCCTTCCTAGGGCCAAAGGACATTTTAGGTCTTTACGCCACCAGGCAGGAGAGTGTTTCAGCAGAATTTAGGGCAGGTGCATCTCCACCTTCCTCGCAGCACAACCAATTCAGCTCCCTGGTGCACCTGAGGTGAGACCGGGGACCTAAACTGAACATAGGGAGCATCCATTTGGAGTTAAATCCTGCAGTATCATGGATGGCAGGAAAACTGAGGGGCTGCAGGGGTGAGGGTGCTGGATAGTACTGATGCAGACACAGGGACATGCGTTAGCCCAGCATGGGCAAATCATTATGGTTCTGGATCCACTCAGAGCCCTTCCATCCCGCTCTTTGGATGTGCTAGAAGGTCACAGCTCTGTTTCTTCATGATGGAGGGACATCATCAAGACATGGTTAATTACAGGCTGTGACACCGGGTCGCTATACTGGAAGCCTGTTCACTACTAAAAACAGCCCCAAACATCCCAACCTGCACTTAAACATGAATCACCTGCATGATGGAGAGAGGGAGTCGCTGACATGGTCCCAAGCAGGGGGATGAGCCATTGGGCTCTAAGGGCAAGGAAAGTTTGAAAAAGGTTTTTCATTTCACGCCAGCAGAGCCCAGATGAAGGCACAAACATCTTCTGCCCTGGAATAAACCCTAGCAGTACTGGGACACATGTACTATGCATGTGTGGAGCTGTCAGCATCCTGTTAAAGATGTGCCTTGTGGGGTTTAGGGGGGTCATTTTAGTTCTTAGGATGACTTGGACATGGTTGATCACACTGAATGGTCCCTAGTGACTCCTCCCTGCCCTGCCTACCAGGGTAAAAAAGCCTTTCTAAGGTTCTGGGATCAAACTCAGCTTGTTTTTAACATCATTCTGGAAGGGCAAAAAGGAAATCAGCTTTTCTGAGGTGCAGCAGAGGACACATGCTTCAGAGAGAAGTAATCTGTCAGCTCCTGGAGCTAGTGGGAGGCTGTGGGTTCATCATAATTTCCTAAATGGTGATTTGGTGAGCAGGGAAAGATGAGGGTTTATTTACTGTTTATTTATTTATTATTGAGCTTTACCTTGCTGCTTCTTGCACCACTCTTGAATAATAATTTGATGCCACAAGAGCACTTTGGACCCACAACCTGAGAATTAAACCCTTCTTCTACCAGTCAAGGTTTCTTTCCCTTCACTAATCAGTTTCCATCTCTCTCTCTCTTTTTTTTTTTTTTTTAATGCCTCTGTGCATTCTCATGATCCCAGGAAAACAACCCTTCCTGGGTGACTCCCTTCCAGGCTTCCAGGCACAGTCTGGGATCTTCTGAATTGCAGCCTCACTGTGTGTCTTCGTTTTGCAATCCAGTTTAAGTACTTGAGGTTCTGCTCACAGTGGAACATCACGTCCCAGAATAACATCCAGAGATGCAGTGATGCTTGGAATAAATGCAATGGGGCATGAGAGGGAATGTTGTTGAATGTGAGCAGATCCATGAACTGAAACAAGTCCTTTTCCTGGAAAAGGGGACAGAGGAAACAAAAGGCACATGTCAGGAATTTAAAATAATCAGATTTGTGTAAAGAATGAGAAAACCATAGGGGAAAGAGCAGATATTTGGGAGATAAACAAGGACTGTTTTTTCAACCCCTGTTCATTTCAGGGAATGAGCACTTTCTGCTTGAGATGTGACTTTCTCTGGAGGGACCTCAAACCTGAGAAAATTTCACCAAACCAAACATGTCAGACCCATTTTAACTTCTGCATGAATTCAGGATGTGCGGCCACCTCAGCCCTGCCTCTCCCTGCAGATAAGGACACGAGGAGAAGCATGACCCAGGACCAATAATCCATGTGTTTCCCTTCCCATCACCAGCCCCAGCAGCACTTTGCAACTCCAATTTCCTCACTTTGCATTTTGATTTTCAGCAACCCAAGGGTTGGATGTCTCTGAGACTGGCTGGAGGGTAGGAGCTTGCCCCTGTACCAAAATTTCTCCTGAAAGGCAAAGGCAAGGGCACGTTTTAAAGTAGCAACAGACCCACTGCATTCTATCTCCAAGGAACATCTGCATCCAGGGCACTTGCCCAGGGCTTGCTTCCTGGCAGTAGGACATGCAGGGACCACTCCCAGATGGCTGATGGCTGAGCAGGACACCCCAGTGCCAGGAGGCAGCATCCTGATGCAGACAGACCCAGGCACAGGGCATCCTGGCTGCCTGTGTCCTTGTCAGGGCAGACTTGGGGTGCTCCAGGGCCACCGTGTGCAGCCCAGGGAGCAGAGCCCAGTCAGTGCCACTGGGGAGAGCCAGGCTCCGGCTGCCAGGTGTTGTCCTGGGGCTGCAGATGATCCAGTTTCCTGCTGCCACACGATCCCTATAACTGCCGGGTCCCTGGGTAGGCTGATGCTCCACAGCATCAGCAATGCTGGCACATTCCCTTCAGGAGGACTTGTCACCACTCACCAGGGCAGGGACATGCATGTGCCAGGGCAGGGCTGAAGGGTGTCCTCCTCCAGCCACTTTGGCTCCTCTCCCAGCTGCCTCTGCCCTGCAAGTACCCACATCCCTTCCTATGACAGCAACCCCCATGCCGTGCCTGCACCCACCACCCTGGCCCATCTCACCACCTCCAGCTGCAAGTTGGTCTCTCTCCAGGGCTGCACCCAAACCCACGCCTTTTCCCTAGGAAATCTCCTACATACCCCTCGCAAGGCACCTGGCTGTCCAGGCAAGGACATCCCTCTTTCCCCGAGGTGGCAGAGCTAGCCAAGCACCACAGCATCTCACGGCAGCAGAACAGTATGGGGCTGGTGTTTCCCTGCTGCCTGATCCTGGTTTCTGGCTTGGGAGAAGCTGACAGAAGGGAAGCAGCTCCCTGCTGGTCTCCACATCTCCCCAAGGCATGGAAAGGAAATGTCGTCACAGCAAAGGTCAAAAAAGTGTGGGCAGCTAAGCCTGAGCATCCTCACCTTACCTTGAAGCCATGGCATTGTTTGGCCACATCATCAGTGGAAAGGAGTAAGGGAGTAGGGAAGGCACTGGCAAGGCTGGCACAGTGTGTTTCCCCAGGTGCACTGAAGCACAGACACGCTCTGCCAAATGCGGGGCTTCCTTCTCTGCAAGACCTCTGGGATCCCAGAGGTGGTTTTACTTCTTTCCTCTTCATCTTGCCATAGCTCACCTTCTCCTCTCTCCAGGAATCTACACCGTGAGCACTGCTGCAGACACAGGAGGGAGCTACCAACACGTGGCAGCTACACCATCCTCAGAACAAGCACCTCTGGGACATGGCAATGGCTCAGCAAGACATCTAGGATGGCTTTTGGCTCCCATTGGCACGATGGGGATGCCAGGTCCTAACCTTCCCTGCCCACAGTTTGGTGCTTTGCCTACAGGAGAAAAAATGGTGGTGGGATGGCAGGTGGGCTCAGGGAATGGAGTGGGATGGGGGCTGCACCAGAGCACGGCCCCTTGCATAGGAGGGCAGCGCTGGTCCCTGAGCAACCAGGAGCAGGTTCACCCCGTGGGAGCAGCAATTCAGAGGCAGATGTGATGTGTACTTAACACGGCAGAGCAAAACACAGAGACAGGAGGATACCGGGCAGTGCATAAAAAGCTTTCCTTTGGATAGGGGGGGGTCCAGAGAAACACGACGAGGGTGGGATTCGAACCCACGCGTGCAGAGCACAATGGATTAGCAGTCCATCGCCTTAACCACTCGGCCACCTCGTCCCCTGTGTTGGTCTTTTTGGGCAGCTTTTTTTTTTCTTTTTTTTTGACTGCAGACTGCAGAACTGGGGCTGGCCCTTCAGGGTGTCCTCTGCTGAGCCAGGCTGGGCAGGAGGAGCCCTGGCAGCCCCTGTCACAGCAGGACAGGGAGGCGAGCGGGCATTTGCGACCCATTTGCCTCTCTCCATGTTCCCCCTGTGTTCAGATAATGGCAAAGGGCAACATGGCATTTATTTTTGCCATAAAAGCGTGTGCACCAGTCCTCTCCATCACTCACCCACACCCAGCCTCTGTCCAGACGCTTTTCCTACATGATTCAGCACCAGTCGTGCAAAGAAACAGGGAAGGTGGTGAGGGTCCAGGCAGAATCTCTTATTTCCTGAACTCCCTGGATTCTGGAGGCAGTTTGAGCTATCTCTCCACTGTGATGCTTCCAAGGGAGAGGAAGCAGAAGGAAACTTCTTACCCCCAGAGTGAGGTCACCTGGGACAAAGGGGTGGGGATCGCTACTGCTCAGGGCAGGGCAAAGACCCCCAGAGTGCCCCCAGTTTGGAACAGGGAGGAAAAATAGCCACCCAGGCCCAGGCACCACTGGGAGTCGAACCCAGGATCTCCTGTTTACTAGACAGGCGCTTTGACCAGCTGAGCCATGGTGCCCATGTGCCTGTCATTGGGTGTCCCTAAAAACACCTGACCCTCTGCCCACACCCCCTTACCCCATGACCCAGACTGCAGTCCCAGGTTTGGGGTTACCCCAGCTGCAAACTCACGTCTGTCTGCTGCTGGGAGCACCCCCAGTGCTGATCAAGCCCCTGGCACAGGGAACCCAACACATACAGTAAACAATGCCAGCTGGGTTTGGGGGTCCCAGGCCCTACAGGGACATGCTGCCCCCTCCCCTTGCCCCAGCAGAGCCGTGCCAGCTCCCCTTGCACTGCCCTGAGCTGATTGCCTCAGTCTCGTCTCTCTCTCTGGAGGCTCACTCCAGCATCCTGGGTGTCCTCAGTGCGTTGCCCTGGTTCTGGGTTCAATCCTGTACGAGCCCCCCTTGTTGCTCCTATTGCCCTCCTCCCACCCAGCTCGTCCCCTCAGCACCGATGTTCATCCCAAGGGACACTCTCTAGGAAGGGACACGAGGGCAGGACAGGGAGGGAAATGGCCACGGGCATTTCCTCGCTGCCTGCCCTGGGGGGCCAGCAGGCAATCCCAGGCAGNACCCGGGGTTCTCCGGGTTTTGCAGACCCGGGAGAGGTGAGGAAAAAGGTAGTGAGGGGCAGCTTTTTCCCGGGTTGGATGGATTCCCTGGGTGGATTCCCTCCATCGCCCTGTCCCACATCCCTGGGGGAGCAGTGCACCCCGGCTCGTTTGCCCTGCTCCCGGATGTTTTTGGGCACCAGCCACCCTCCTCCTTCCCAGCTGCTCTCCCCAGCACCGATATTCATCCTGAGCCACGTGGGAAAGCAAAAGAGAGACCTCCCTTGCCCTGCAAAGCCCTCCCCTCTTGTCAGACGGGAGGGAAAGAGCCGTGGGAATTTCTACACAGCTTTGGGGTGCCAGGAGGTAGCCCCAGAAGTGTTCTGGCGATCTCTGGCAGCCCCGCAGCCAGCGGAGAGGGCGATCTGGAGAGGCAAAAGGACATGGAGATGCTGGGGGTTGATCCCAGGGCCTCTTGCATGCAAAGCAAGCGCTCTCCCGCTGAGCTACATCCCCCTGGCACGGGCTGTGCCGCGGCGTTGTCCCCAGTCCGAGCAAATGCCTGTGCCAGCTGCCTTGGCCAGCTGCCCAGGCTGGGGAAAGGCGGTTCAGGGCTTTGCAGGCTCTGGGTGTCCCTGAGGTGGCAGCGGGCTGTGGAGGGAGTGAGAAGAGGGGCAAGGGTTGTCAAGTATCCCCGGGTGCGGTTTTGTGTCTGGAGCCCCCGGGCAGAGGTGGCCGGTGGGTGTGCGATGGCACGTAATTGTCGTCGAGTGTGCCATGGCTCAGGGTCGGTTGCGGGCGGTGGTGTGGGCAAAAGAAGGGCTCGTCCGGGATTTGAACCCGGGACCTCTCGCACCCTAAGCGAGAATCATACCCCTAGACCAACGAGCCGGGGCGCGCAGGGGTTTTTGCCCCCCTCCGTGTGTGTGGGGAGACCGCGGCCACGTCCCCGCTCGGCAGGACAGCGGAGCACAGCGGGGACAGCGGGGGTGGCTGGGCCGGGGGCCACATGTCCCGCACGCGGTTGGGGCTGGGGCTGTGATGGGGTGAAGGCGTTGGACTCGAAATCCAATAGGGATTCCCTGTGCAGCTCCCTATCCTGCTCCCAGCGACAGGTTTTAGCCAAGTCCTCCACACCAGCGCTGAGGGTCCTGGGAGAGTCCCTGGCAGTCGGGGCATCCGCAGCCCTCCTCGTTCTCCTCCTCGTCCTCCCTGGGGAGCAGCTGAAGAGCCGGCGGCAGGGATTGCGATGGCCGCGGGGGCAGAAGTGGGGCAAAGGCACAGGTGGTGTTGTGCGGGTTTTGCAGAGGCAGGTGAGGTGAGAGAAAAGCTGTTGAGGGGAGTGGGGTGGCGAGGGGCAAGATTGTGTGGGTTTGTTGCGTGGATTCCCGCAGTGGCGCGTCCCCCATCCCTGCGGAAGCAATGCAGGGCGTCTGTCAGGCGGGGTCCGGTGTTCGGGCAAAAGAGAGGGGCTCGTCCGGGATTTGAACCCGGGACCTCTCGCACCCAAAGCGAGAATCATACCCCTAGACCAACGAGCC
>NW_021939471.1:1089969-1103191 GCF_001715985.3 Manacus vitellinus | reverse complement strand
GGGGATGTAGCTCAGCGGGAGAGCGCTTGCTTCGCATGTAAGAGGCCCTGGGTTCAACCCCCAGCATCTCCAGCTTTTTTTTTTCCGTCCACAAACCCACCTCCTTCACGGGCCAGTGATGAAAAAGTCATGTCTACCTCTGGGAGGTCTCCCCAAAGGTGGGGGATGCTCCTGCACCCAGCACCATGGCAGAGCTGCCCACTGAGGCTGTAGTGGCAGCAGGGCCCCCCTACATTGCCGTTCCCCCGCTGCCCCAACAGCTCCTTCCCCACCCAGGAGGGAACCAGCCCTAGCCATGGCTGATCTGTATCTCTGCCCAAGCAAGGGGGGGCTGCTCGTGCCCTCTGTGCCAGGCAGAGGTGCCTCAACCCCACAGAGGCCATGCCGGGCAGTGGGTGCCCAAAAGGAGATGTCAGCCAGGAGTTGAGCCCAAAGTTCACAGCCAGCCAGTGCCCAGTGCAGCGCTGCCCTTTCCCTGCCCCCTCACTCTCCAGCAATGCTGCTGGGATGGGGTTACCCAGACCCCCACCCCATCCAGGCCTGCGTAAAACCAACCGCTGTGAGCAGGATTCGAACCTGCGCAGGGAATCCCTATTGGATTTCAAGTCCAACGCCTTCACCCCTCGGCCATCACAGCCACAGCTGCCCCCCTGCCTGGGAAGGACAGCCAGGGACACCCCACTTTGCCCTGGGCTCTGCCTCCACGGAGAGAATATTCCCCAGCCTGCTGTCACGGCTCTGCTCAGCCCCAGTACCCACACCTGCCAGGGCTGGGAAAAGGGAACATCCAGGGATATTTAGTGATGGCTGGAAAAATTCCAGGTTGCCTCACCACAAGACAGGCACTGCAGGGAAGTATCCTCCAAGGATGCCCAGGGCTACAGTAGGTCTTGGAGGGAAAAAGACATGGAGATGCTGGGGGTCGATCCCAGGGCCTCTTGCATGCAAAGCAAGCGCTCTCCCGCTGAGCTACATCCCCCTGTGCAAGGGCAGGGGAGGGAGGGTTGGTGAAGTCCCTGCACCCCCACTGCTCCCCACTGCTCACCCTGCTCTGCCCTCAGGGCCATCACCCTTGGGACACACACTGCCAGCCTTGGGGGCCCATCCTGCTCACAGGAATGCATCCAGCCAGGAAGGGGCACCCACCCCTCTGTGCCAGGGCCCTGGTTATGCCACGGTCCCACATGCCAGCCAAAGAAGGTGGATGCCCAAAAGGAAAGCCTGTCCAGGAGTTAAACCCCTCACAGCCTAAGTGAGGATCATACCCTAGACCAACAAGCTAGGGTGCTGCACCCCACTGCACCCCCAGATCTGTGCCCCACAATTTTGGGGGTCAGCAAGGGTGGCTGGTGCTGCCTTTTGCCCCTGGCACAGCCTAGAACAGGGAGATCCGTCTTAGTGTGCCCAGAATATGTGGCCAGTGTTTAGAGGTGTCCACGGTGGCATAAATTCCCTGGACCCAGTGGCCACAGGGGCAGGTGGACCACAGGACTAGTGGGGACTCCTGGGCACCATCCTGCTTAGTTACAGGGGGATGTAGCTCAGCGGGAGAGCGCTTGCTTTGCATGCAAGAGGCCCTGGGATCAACCCCCAGCATCTCCACGTCCTTTTGCCTCCCCAGGGACCCCTCCCTGCTGGCTGTGGGGCTGGCAAAGCCACCCAGACCCCCCCTAAAAGCCCAGGGGGTGCCTGCAGGCACAGCTGGCACAGGAGTGGGGGGACAGCAGTGGTGCATAGTGGGTGCCCACACCCCATGCCAGGCCCCAAGCTGCCCTGCTCATCCTGGCCAGCTCCAAGCTGCAGTGACTGGGGGGAAACAAGGGGACGACCCCAAAGAGCTCTGCACCCCCAGAGAAAAATAAGACAGGCTCTGCCCAAAGGGAGGACTTCTCTGGGAGCTGGATCCTGGACTTCTCACATCTAAAAGTGGAACCACAGCCCCAAGCCTGCATGGGACTTCCCAGCACTCCCTTATGGCCCACAGGCTTGGTGTGGGTCCCAGCTGGCCCATGGGCAAAAGTAGATAAACCCACCCCGACAACCTGTGGGGGTGGTCCCCACCTGTCTGTGGTCCCCACCCTCTGGGACAGGATTCTCCTTGGCCCCAGGTCAAGTGGCCCATGTCTCCCTGCCCTACAATGCCTCATTTTCTCTGGTGCAGGAGCCACTTCCTGGGAAGTGTGTGAGGGACAGGGCTGGGGCCCGCCCTAAATCCCACCGCGGTGAACGCCTGTAGGGGCAGCTAAAACCCTGTCGCTGTGAGCAGGATTCGAACCTGCGCGGGGACTCCCCCATTGGATTTCGAGTCCAACGCCTTCACCCCTCGGCCATCACAGCCCCATGTTGCCAGTCCCGGGGAGAGAGCAGCCCCCGCCGGGCCGCCGCAGGGCTCAGCTGGTCAAAGTGCCTCTCTAGTGAACAGGAGATCCTGGGTCTGACTCCCAGTGGTGCCTGGGCGCTGAGGGGGAGATGCTTTTCCTCCCTGCCCCAAGCTGGGGGGCACTGCTGGGGCCATTCTTCCCTGCTGCCCCTATTTGCCCCCCTCACAATGACAGCACTGCCCCAGAGCGGTTTGGGTGAACACTTTTACCTGGAGAGCCTCTACCGACAAGGGAATGGAGGTGAGGGGTGAACTTCCCATGGGAGCAGGGTCCTTGGACACACACTGACTGCGGCCACCAGTGCAGAGGCTGTGCTTTGAAGTTGGCACCACTGGTGTAGGAGCCCTTGGGGCACATGTCCAGCCACAGTTATGATGAACAAGCAGGTTCACCAACAACTCCGATGGGAAGAACACTTCCATATCTTCTCTGACTGCAGTCCCCAGAGAGTTCAAGGCATCCGTCCACTTTTTCATGCCTCCTTTGTCCCAGTTTGCTTTCCAGTTGCTCCCTCCTTTTGGGAGGGTTATCACCTTACTACTCAACAGCCACTTTCTGCATTAATCGCTCCTTTAAAGATTTCAGAGTGTTTTCTTTCCTGTGACTCCTGGATAAGAGGCTCCCAGCCACTCCACACCAGGACCTCGGCTGCCCCTCTTTGATGCTGCCTCGATTTCTCCTGCCATCATCACCCCCCTTTCCAAAACACGGCGCCGCTGCAGGGCACCAGCGACCTCACGCCCCTCGGGCAGGATGCACCGCGGTGGCCCCCTCCGTGTCCTCGGCGGTGTCCCCAGTGCCCCCCATGGCGGCAGCAAAAGTGCGACGAGGGTGGGATTCGAACCCACGCGTGCAGAGCACAATGGATTAGCAGTCCATCGCCTTAACCACTCGGCCACCTCGTCCCGCCGCGGGGCCCTGTCGCCCCCTGCCGGCCTGACGCCGCCGCCCAGTATCCCCGCCCCCCCTCGCCGCCCCGCCTCCCGGAAGCCCCAGCGGCGGGCTACACCGCCCCCTCTTAGCGCAGCCGGCAGCGCGTCAGTCTCATAATCTGAAGGTCCTGAGTTCGAGCCTCAGAGAGGGCAATGCCTTTTTTTGTTTGTTTGTTTGTTTTTTGCCGCACCCCGGCCTCCCCCCCTCTCTCCTCGCCGACATTTCGCGGCCACGCTCAGCCCCGCGCGGGCCCTCCGGTCCGGGCAGGGCCGTCACGGGTGGTGGCCTGGCCCTTAGGGGCGCGCGGCGGGACGAGGTGGCCGAGTGGTTAAGGCGATGGACTGCTAATCCATTGTGCTCTGCACGCGTGGGTTCGAATCCCACCCTCGTCGTGTTTCTCTGGACCCCCCCCTATCCAAAGGAAAGCTTTTTATGCACTGCCCGGTATCCTCCTGCTCTCTCCTCCTCGTCGCGCTTTTGCTGCGGCATAAGCTTTTGCAGAGGAACGAGGCAAAGGGGCACCTTTTCGAGCCACTAGAAATTTATTTGGTACAAAAACACATTGTGCAAGCCATGACCTCGAAGCTCTTTTGGGTTTTGACAGCTAAATTCCAAGTGAACTAAGAATAACAAGAGCAGGGCCAAAAGCTTTGCTTCGCAAGGACCCAGCTGAACTTACACAACTCAGCCTGACAAAAGTGTGTGTAGCAGGAACAGCCTCAAAGCACCACCTTCTCAGTTTACATTTCTTAGTTCAACTTAACACTGAGCTACTCTTGCTAATTTTGGGTTTAAGAGAAAGCATACAAATGAAATGCTTTTAAAAAAGCCTATACAATTACTTTTTTGGAAGGCAGCTGACTGTTTTGGACTACTGAGGATTTCAGATGAAATTAGGAGTCAGACTGGGGTTGGGCAGGCAAGATAAGCAGTGTTCTCTGCAGCAATTTCTATTTCACCAGGTAGAAGGTTCTGTTTGAGAAAAATTTGCTGCCTTTGTAAAAAAAAAAAAAAAAAAAAAAAAAAAAAAAAAGAAACAAAAAGATGAGCTGTATAGAAGTACTGCAGACATGAAATACATCTGCATACTATTTACTGGGAATTAAACCAAAAGGTCTTCAACTTCCAAAGGTTTTTAAGTGCTGGAGAATGCAGGCAAACTGCTCTTCCAAAAAGAAATTTTAAAAAAAGGAAAATTGTTTCTCCACAGCTGTTTACTGAATACTGAAGGAAGCATCCTGCTCTCCAGCATGACATGGAATCTGTGGAATAAGCAACTCACCTGGTTTTAAAGCTGTAAATATTGAGTAAAACTTGGACCCAGCAGCACAAAAATCCTTCTGGATTTGCACTGAGCAACATAAACTTGGCCAAGTGCTGCTCCAACTTGAGAATGCCAGTATTGACATTCCTGGGAACAGAATGGGAACTTCAAAACACAGTGCTGCTGCAAGGCAGTTCCTGCATGAAGGAAGCACAGAGCTGAGACAACATTTCAGGGACTGTGTCTACAGAGAGCAATCGCTCCAGTGTTCCCAGGGACCCTGTGCTACTTCAGTTTCCCCCTGCTGAAGTTGTGTTTACACCCACGATGAGAGCTGGGAGAAAGAAAAGTCACTACTGTCATGTAAGGCCTTCCAAGAAAAGCTTTTGACTCGTCTCCATGCCCATGGAGCAGAAAAGGAGGGAGCCGCAGACCAGCCGTGACACACTGACCCTGTGGAAGGCAGCCATGTGAGAAGGGCCCAAGCTCCACAGCTGCTCCATGTTCTTATTCCAGGAGAACATTTGCTTGCTCTGGAACATGCCCCACGAGCATATCTGTTCAGTCACCCAGACCTGGATTTCTTTCTTGAGTGTCCACATCTCAGCTCTGCTCAAATATCCACCATGTCCACCAGAGCAGAGAGGTGGAGCTCAGAGGCAGCTTCAGCCTCCTTGGTCGCCCTGAGGAGCTGCTGCAAGTGTTTCAGTCTGTCCGACAGCGCAGGGCTTCGCTCCGTCTCCACAACCTTGTGTCCCTCTTGACTCCCAGCCTGGGCAGAAGAAAAAGAGATGAGACCAAGACTTTCTCCCAAGGTAATTCCTGCTAGAGGTTTTGCAACTACTGCACTCCTCAGAGCTTTAGCCAATGCTCAGGACCCCTCATCTTACCTCCTGAGCAGGTGGCATGGGACTCTTCACCAATGGGCAGGTGACAGCTGAGGTGGAGAGCAGCGACTGGGGGAGGTAGAGAGGAAGACCTAAGAGATCCCCAAGGGGCTCAGTGTCCTCAGTCAGGTATCGGTGCAACTGTTCTTCAAACCTAGATGGGAAGATCAAGAGCATCAGTTAGATGGCAGCCTGGCTTTGTCCCTGTAACCAGTGTGTTAACTAAGAGTTCTGGGTTTAGAAGTGTCTGACCTCCACAGTCTGACACAGCCAATTGCTATTTCAAAAATCCACCACATAAAAGTGTGGTACAGAAAGCAGCTACACAGACTGCAGACACCCAATTGATGGGAAAGGCAGAAGAGACAAAAACCTCTTGGGCCAACCTCAAAAGCTTAGTTCTTCCCCTCTGTGATCTGCATCGCTACAAACTGACATCCCAGAGAGAACTTTATAGACATTTGTGACACAGTGGGACACACAGACCACTGTAATGCTTCAGTTGTGGTGGCATGATTGACCACAGAGTTTCCAAACATTCCTAAAAGTTCCAAGAATTTGTACCATCCTGGACTGTTCCTGTGATGCAAGTAGGAGATAGCAGGGAACTGCACTGGTGTACTTGATGAAATCCGAGGAAACTGAAGACAGTCTTGGGCTGTTTTCTAGCACTGTTCAAGTTAGAAATTGTTTATAACCCTAGGCTGAAGCTGCAAAGAAAAGATGCTGCTCTCAGAACTTACCTCCTGTTTTCTATTTTTTCCAGTTGCAGCTGTGCCAACAGATGCTCCTGGGCCAAGGACATGTCTCTGAATTCATCTGAGCTGGGAATGCTCACCTCCTGACCTGATAGCTTGCTCATGCCAGAGCCATACTGGCCTGGCATCATGGACATGCTGTAGGGTTTCTTAAAAGATTTGGGAGAGTTTATCCTTGACCTGAAGAGGGGAGGAAAAAACCAAACAAAAGCACAGGAACTGGTATAAGTGTGTTGATTTTTCCCTATTAGCTTCAAGATTGGAAATAGCAGGGAGTGAGAAGTGATCATCTGGAGAAATAATGCTCTTGTGCCAGCATCCAACACACTACCACCTGTGCGTGGGATTAGAGAGGAACTAATCTGATAGGAGCCTAGGATTCACCTCAGACATCACCCACTATACAGCAGAACTGCAGCTAAGCTTCCAAAAGGGAAGAGAGGCTTCCCTCTGAATGAGGCTAGGGAAGTGAGCTAGACTCTGGAGATCTCAAATACCTTTATAATGCCACACAGCTCTAAGGTATCCTTCCCCCTCAACCTATCCAGCATTTTTTCCAGCCTCGCAGTTTTCCCTCCATGCTTTAGACAAGTCAAACTCCAAGGCCCAGCAGCACTTTTGGCTCCAGTTCATTTCTCCTCATATTAGCACTCTGAGCACTCCCCAAGCAACCCATTTCTCTGAGAGCTGAGTAACCTCATACATATAAAATCTACCTACTGCCCTGTTTCAGCACAGCCCTGTACATCATTTCAAAGAGATGTGCACAGGTACATTCTGGGAGGATGCCATATGCTGATTTTCAGCATTGTAGAGGTCCTAAGTAACCTCCTTGGAATTCTCCACAAACAGCTGAATGCTACTCCCTCACCTCTCGTGGCCTCGTCGGATCTCCTCCTGCGTGCACAGTCTGGCTTGATCCCACGAGAAAGGGAGAGTGTAGTTCTTTAAATGCTCCTTGAAGAAGTACACATGAATCTGACCGTCTTTACTTACTGCTTCTGTGAATAAACCCAAGCCCAACATTTATCATTTCCACAGATTTTCTCCTTCAGAAGAAAAGCTCAGTATTAAAAAGGCAATATGGGGAGAGTGTTCACTTTCAAGTGGGTTTCAGTTGTAATCTGCTTGTAAAAAAGAGCCTTCTTGAACTCAACAGGTTATTGTCAGTCTGTAAAACGCTGCTTCCTCTTAGTTTTAAAAATTCTATTGCATCCAAGTTCAATGGATGAAGTAGTCATTTCATTAAAAGAGGCTCCCTACAGTTAAGCTAAAAAAACCCCACACATTTGAAATTGAAAGCAAACAGAATTTGAGACAAACTTCATGAATCCATGGAAGTGCTAATTAACCATGGCAGTCTCACATCCCAGCTGACATGGCTTCTGAGGGGCAATTCTTGGCCTTTGGTTAAGCAAACCCATATGCTGGGAGGGCAGGCCAAAAGACTCTAACCAGAGACACATTTTTAATCACAAGATCAAGTCAAGTCATAACTAATATTAAACACACACTCCAAGGAGAAGACAGATGTGCAGAATCACAGCAAGACAACAGCTCCCTCCCTGCTACATCTCACTTGCTGCCATGCATAAAGGCACCATTGGCAAGTTATTAAATACTATCACAGAAGTATCATCCATGTTGTAGGAGCAATACCTGGAGCAATAGGCAGTTTGGGCGGTTTCCAGTCTCTCAGTTTATGATCAATGCAGACTGCCAAGATACAATCCCAAGGGATCTCATCAACAGAAGGTCCATCTTTATCAGAGTTCCCCATTGTTCGGTTTTTCCATTTTTGGTAAGTTTTGGTCAGCAGATTTTCCACTTGAGACTGGATCAGTGGTTGAGTGTGCGAAGAACTTGCAATCTGGGAGACGTACTGAAAAATCATGTGGCAAACAGGACGCCAAGGAGCTGCCAAACAAACCAACCAAAGTAAACTGCAAGAATCTGTGACAGAACCAACACAGCACAGGCACACCTTGGAGAATCATGTGCTGCCAAGAAGATATTACAGTGTGAAGTACCTACCACCTAACGGAGGCAGATCTAGGTATGGGATCTGGAAGGACAGCACAGCCTTCTTCAGCCAGGCCAGGTGATCCGGCATGTTCCACTGCAGGTGGGGCAACAGCTTGTTACCCCCAGGTTCTGAAAACTCTGTCACAGGCCAAGACAAGTCATAAAGATGCTCCGAGGATGCTACATCTGAGAGAAACTGCAGCACACTGTTGTAGAGCTCTATGATGACCCCAGGCTCCTGGGATGGCAGGCCAGCCAAACGCCTCTCCTTCCAGTCGTGGTAGAAGCGCTTGCCAAATTCACCATCAACCCCATCCTCAATGTACTCCTGAAGGGTCTTACTGCAGAGCTCAAGGGAGTCAGGACACCGGGAAACCAGCCAGCCCACAGCCGCAGAGATCTATGACACACGAAACAGGGGTGGTTGGAAACTGCTCTGCAGTGATCAGGACACAAAGGATTCAATCCAGCAACCCTAAGTTTGACATAACACTATCCAAGATAGTGTGCAGCAAAATGCAAATAAATCAGCTATCATCATCCCAACGTTTGCAACAACAGTTCTCTAACTAGGTGGTCATAAACTAAATTTCCATGCAGCAGGCTCAGGAAGACACAGAAAAGAGGCTGGTCACATGAGGTACAGGCGTGCAGTGGAATTCCCTGCTGCAGGACACTGGGAATGTGGAAAACTTATCCAGGAAAAACTGGACAGACTCACAGAAATTAGAAGACCATGGTGACTATAACCAGAGAAGCCATGTCTGATCCTGGCAGTCCTTGAACTGCAGAGAGGTACATTGTGAGGGTTTGTGGGGGAGCATCACTCTGGGTTTGTCACACAGAGATCCGTACAGTCCTTCTTCATATACAGAAGATGACAGGATAGAGGCATCTCTCAGTCCCATCCACCAAGATGGGATAATACTGGGTGATATCACAGAAGCCAAAAGAGCTACAAAGTGTCCTCCGCATTTTAGGACTTGGAGCTTAAGGATAAAAGGTTTACCTACCACCAGCACTCATCTGGTGGGCAGCAACACAGGCAGGGCAGACAAGAGTGGACTTAGGTAAATCCATGAATTTTGGTCTCAGAGCAGTTTTCAGTACTACACAGATTAAATTATCTTTTTTGGTAGCAAGTGCCACAGATCTCTGGTCCGTGAAAACAGAACAGTCACGAACAGTGGAAAAGTACCAGAAATATTCTCATTTCAGAATAGTTCTGGCTGATGTTGGAATCACTACTGACAAGCAAGCACCCCACTCCAGCAGAGTCAGGTGTGTGGAAAAATGGTTAAGGGAGCTTTTTGAACAAAAACTACGTTACATAAAATTCAATGGAAAAAATATCCCATTACACGAGACTCAGCTGAAATTTAAGCTATTGAGAATATAATAATATATATATTATATATAATATAAATATATAATTATATTATATGATTATATATTTTATTATATATATATAATAATATAATAAGCAAGTTATCTCTTGCTGTTCTTACCCTTTTTGTGCCTTCTAAGTCACTGACAGAAACTGGGAGCTCCACAATGGTGTAGTCCGAAATAAGCTGGGCTGAAATCAAGTCCTGCAGCATCAAACCTTAAAAAATAAGAAAACTCACCATTTACACAGAGGAAGAACACACTCACAGCATCACTCCTCTCCTCCATCTCTGCCCACAGACTCTCAGGATCAAATACTGTGTGTGAAGGAAAACTTGGAGCCAAAACTGATGAGCTCTTAAGGCCTCAGGATTTCTAGCAAAGCTCTGAGAAGTGCTGTACTTCACAGCTTCTCCCTTTACTGGATAACTGAGATGCTGCACCAGCCACAACAGTTCTACTTAGGGCAGCCTTAAACATTCACATTTTCAAGACAAAGAAACAATTACATACCATCTTCTACTTCTTTCTCTGTGGCCTCCTCTTCTTGACTGGGGACTAGAACCACCAAAGGAACTACGGGGTGGAAAGGTTTGGCCTGAAGCAACTGTTTCAGCTGCAGCAAAGCTGAAAGCCAATATACATCATCTTCTGCAACATCTTCACTCTTAACTCGGGGGGGCAGAAGAAGAACAAGGCCACTGGTCCCAAGCAAGTCTTTTTGTGTCTCAGCCATGTCAAGCTCCGAGTCAGAGAGCGCACCCTGTGCCACCTAGACAAGCAACAAAGATGACAACACGGATGTAGCTAAATGGAGCTACGTACCAAAACCTGCAGTGTATTGTCATCACCACTCAGCTCTGACATCCATTACCAGGAGCTCTACAAAACCTAAGACAAAGAGTTGTTACCAGACCAACATGGATGTCCCTGGGAGATGCAGGTGAGCCCTTCAGCGCCCTTCAGCACCTGATGTAGGACCAGGAATTGATGATTAGGGTTCTACTACTGCAGATGGTTGGAAACAAGGAAAAAAAAAAATCCATCTTTTTTTCAGGCCTTTGAACTCTGTGATCCTTGTGGGTCCCTTCCAACTCAGAATATTCTGTAACAACCCCATCCCTCCCAGTATGATCTCCCTCCATCTGACAGGACACAAGATCCACTGGAAAAGAGTCCACCGTGCTTTTATTGTCTCTTAGGTATCATGAAACTGTTCTCACCTACCTTAATACACACACTGACTTCAATGATTTTGTTCCCCTGCATGCCAGGAGAGCTAAATAACGTCAGTGTTCGAATTCTGCCTTCTGGATGTGAAGTGTTTTTCTTACACATTTTGTCTCCCATAAACTTGGCTTTCAACCAATCCATCAGTATCCTATCAAACAAAAAAAATTGGGCTTTTGAGAGTTTTGTTGTCAAAAATGGTGGTTTAGGGTTTTAGTATCAGCACCTCTAAGACCCCACAATCTATCATAATCCCTTGTATTTAGGTTATGATAAATAACCTTAATAAACAGCTGCGAACTGTCCTGAAATTATCATATCAAAGTTTTGCTTTCAGTATGAGCAAAAAGAATTAAACAATGTTAGATAATGCAGATTACTGTAATAAATTCTTTAGTGTGCTCTGGAGAAAAATAAAATAAACTAGAAATTTGACATGGTACAGGCAAAAATACACCAAAGACTGTGTACTACTTCTCCTCTTCTACCTAAACAGAAGTCTGCTCTGTTTGAGAAAGGGACCCAAAAATCAACCCTTCTGCTTACCTGTTGGGATCGTCCTTGGCATATTCATCATCACTTGGCAAAACCAAGAGCACCTTCCAAAAAACATGTTCTTGTTGAACTGGAATATGTTCAGTGATTAATGAGACAAGATCCAGGGGAGTCCAAGCTAAACCACTTAAAGAGAGACAGAAACTGGTGAAAAGACCCACCTCAGTGGGTTCAGACACCTTTCCCACCTGAGGTGTCTGAACATTGAACAAGTTCCAATACTGTAACCAGATGCCTTCAGGAACTGCAGCTGCTAAATCTGTTACAGGAGCCTTACTTTAAAGATTTCAGGACCACACGTGTATTGCTTCACTTCCACACTGATCCAGTGCACACCAGGCCACTAACAGCTCGTTTATTCCTCTCCTCCTGTACTCCATCCCAGGCCCCATCGCACCCGGGTACAAAACCACCCCCCATAATATCCATCAGATCCTTAAAGGTACACCCCAAAGGATCAGATGGCCTAACACCTTCACTAACTTAGCTTTACTGGAAGGTGTCCCTGCCCATGGGCGGGAGGGGGGGTCAGAACTAATGAAATGATCTTTAAGGTCCTTTCCAATCCAAACCATTCGGTGGTTCTATGATCCTCCTGTTTCCCTTACTTCCAAAATACTCCCAGAAGCAAGGCTGCAAGTGGACATCCAGGCATGACTGGCCATACCTTACTGCCATTTTTGAGATCTCTGGCGTTTCTGTTACAGCTTGCTTTGAACAAAAATAAGAACCAAACCCCAGCGTACCTTACCAACTGCTGGTAGAAGTGCTGAACTTTCATTTCATGCACTGTCTTGTTTCTCAGCCAGTTCAATCTGGAAAAAAAAAGTTGTATTTTTTGTTATTAAAAAGCTATTTTAACCAAATCTAAAAAACACTGAGGCCTGAGAAATACTACAGAGGCTTCAGAAAGTTGCTCTTAATAGAACTATTTATTTGGATTTTCAGTCTTGGTCATGGCATTTGTGCAGAAAGAATCTTCTGGGAGCTATTTAGGAACAGACAGTTCTGCAAAACCACTTGCATTCACAGTGGAAGAATTTTTGGTAACTTATCTTCCAAAAATCTACCAGATTGCCAGCTGGTGCCACTAGAAGTATCCTTACCTCGTGCAAGAGATTCCCAGCTTTCCTCCATTCCCCAGGTTTACAAATCTCTTGCACAAGTTCTCCATGGCTATTGGCCACTCTGCACTGGGAGACAGTGCTTTCAGCTGATGTTTTGAATCCATGCCACAGGGAGCAGCTGGAAATGCCCTCATTTGACGTTTCAACTTTGTTCGAGCTGCCACTGCTTCCCTCCACCTTTGGAAGAGAACAGATAAATAGGTCACGTTAATAAACTCCTCTGTAGACCTCTGTCACCAGATATTTGTACAGTGAACAGCACAGCAATCACAAAACACTGAGCACATATCCAGAAAAATGAGTGTCCAACAGAAAGAATATAAGGATAAACTATTACAGGTTTCTAGACAGAATGAAGCTGAAATCTCCTACCAAGCTCATTACCTGACTCCCACAGGGTGTGCTCCCCTACCCATGTAAGGCTGAGTAATTTGGCAGAGGCTGGTATTAAGACTGTAAGGTCTACCCTTATCACAGAGACAAGACAGCAAAAACTGTCTCAAAAAGAACACAACCAGACAGCTGCAGTTCCATCTCCATTAACAGCTCCTCAGCAATGCACTTTCTGAGCCCTTTCTAATAACTAATGGTGTGAAACAAGGCTGCGTTCTTGCTCCAACCCTATTCACAATCTTTTTCAGCAGGATGCTCCAAAGGGCCATGGCTGACCTCG
>NW_021939471.1:1082312-1088841 GCF_001715985.3 Manacus vitellinus | reverse complement strand
CGAAGCCCAGCCATGATGATGACGATTAACGGCTCCTCACCAACGCTCCCAAGGAAAGCAGTTATGTCCCAGGATGGTAACTCACCGTTTTAAATATTTGCAGAAACACTGGAGCTCCTGAAGGGTTTCCTTGGCAATCTGGAAAATCTCATCCTCCAGAGAGAGCTCCATGAAGTGACCACACACCTCCTCTGAGCACCGGGCAATACGGGCTTGCCGGTCTCTTTCTAAGGCACATCTACTTCCAAATAAAACAAAAAAAGACCTCTAGTGAAGTGAAGACCTGCAGCAAACACCAATTCAATTGGTTGAGGTGCAAACAGGGAAGACCATGACATTTAGGAAACCTTTGGGAAAGCAAACCACAACACAAAGCACATTGTACCATACCTTAACTCATTGGTTGAAGCTTCTTCAACACTCTCCTTTATTACTTCTTCCATTAATTCCATACCCAGCAACTGGCTCAACTGCTTTATTAACTGTTCTCTTTCCTGCTTTTGCCTGGAAGGTCAGAGATAAGACTTACACAAGTGAAAAAATTTACACTGGCAAACCTGGCACTACACACAGTGTCAAACAGTTAATTTCCCCTAAAACTGAGTTCCCACTAGCTGATTTGTAAAGATAAACAGCCTTGCATGGAGCCCGGTTTTCCTCAAAAATATTGATGACAGTGGGGTTATTAGAGGGAAGTATCTACCCATGAGCAACCTGATCTAGCGAGTGGCATCCTTGCCCATGGCAGGGAGTTGGAAGAATTCCTGCACACAGCAGGGCCAGGAAGCACATCCCTTTCTTGAAGCTCTGGGTGAATAAGAGTTCCTAAGATTCCCACCCCATCTTTTCACAGTGGCTCTGTGAGGTCACCAAAATGCTAACTAGCAGATCACCTGAGAATCAACACCTTCTACATGATCCCAGGGGAGTTCAAGGTGAGACAGTTCTGCCGGCGTGGCAGAAAGACACTGGGGCTTGAGCACAGGCACAAGGACTCAGGTTGGCACCAGCTGTCCATACATTGTCCAAGGGTGTCCCCAGCCCACCCTGCCTCACCTCTCTTCCTCCACTCTGCGCCGTTCCTCCTGGACACGCTGCCTCTCCACACTAACCACGCTTCCAGCCACTTGTCTGAGGATCTCCTCCATCACTTCAGTCACAAGTTCCTCCACAGCGGCCTCTGAGGTGCTGTGCAGAAACAGCAAAATCTCTTTTCAAAGCCAGGAAGTTTTCATTCAAAGCCTCAGGTCTGTGCTTTTCTCACCCATACCTTGCTCTTTGTGGTGGGCTGACTCCAGCCACTAGCCAAGCACCCACACTGCTACTGGCTCACTCCCCTTCCCACACTGGGACAGGGAAGAAAGTAAAGAAATAAAAAGGAAACCCACAGATGGAGATGAAAATACTGCAACAGGGAAAGGGAAAACCCCTGCAAAGCAAAGGCAGGCAGCCACCACTTCCCACCTCAGAGCAATGCTCAGACAGTCTCTAATCAATGTCCACCCTGAAAGCCAGTAACCCCCACCTTCTTCCTCTAACCCAGTTTTATTGCTGACGATGACATCCCATGAAATAGACTTTAGCCCATCTGTTCCAGTTCAGCAATAACCAAAACACTGGTGGAATAATAATTGTTTGGGTCACATCCCACATCTACAACTCTACCAACTGCCCTGGAGAAAAAACATTTATCTGAAGCAAAGCAGGCAGATCTGGACTTGCTTGTCTTGTCGCCCCTTTGGACACCTTCCCTTCCACAACATAGGTTTCTTTGCAAGGCAAGGCTTCCAGAGGTTTGGGTGAGCCTTCCCTTAGGTTACCTGGCACGTGACAAAGTGGCAGACATCCGAAGAAAGGTCTGCCTTCCCCTCAACCACCTCAGTAACACCACCTCCACTACAGACCTTGCAGTGCTCAGTTTTACAATTTTCACACATGGGGATGCTAAGGCAGGTGGTGGCTTTGGTGACACACTCCAGGAGAACCAGCAAAAAAATGTTCTTTACCAGATGGCAGCGGCCACGTAAGCTGCTCCTGCTCTGCCCACTTCTCTGCACTCTCCTTTGAGGACGTCATGCACCAGCCCGTCCACCACTTCGGCAATGTCCTGAAATAAAGCACAGGAAGCAGCTGAAGCAAAGGTGCAGTCCTTACCACAGTGGTCTGGGTGTAAACTGAGAGTAAGGCTCTCTAGCCTTGGTTAGCTGACTGTAATTCACAGCACCACCTGTATTTCTGCTTACAAAGTGAGCCAACTTAAGCAAACACAACAGCCTGGAAATTTTAGACTATGAAATTTTAGACTATCTAAAAGGTTAGTAAGCAGCCCAGAAACAAAAACAGCTTTCTGTACTAAGTTCAGGCAAGTCGAGTTAGGAAATCAACTAAGAAGAGAGAATATTGAGAGAGATTCCTATTTTCTTACTTTAGACTGTCTCTTATTCTAGCTGATTTAATTCCAAATGAGCAGGTCTAACCCCTGAAACATGGTCACATTTAGGTACAATACAGCAGCTGTGCTGTACAAAGCAACAAAACACCCCGAGATTGGTTCAGCATTAGAACAAACATGTGTGGGAGCATGAAAAACAGCACAGGTACATGGGGTACACATTCAAGATCCAACATTATTGGTCATGTACTCACAAGAAGGAACTTTGTCGTGTCTCACTTGAAATACATGCACATTCCAGAAAACTAAAAAACTCTGAGAACTTGGTTACCTTTTATTACATTTCACAGACCTTTCCCAAATATTTCATGATGGATTTATGTTTCCCTACCGTGTCTGTGTAGCCAGGCTGAGGCTTTGAAGGGAGAAGCTCAGGTTGAGTAGCAGCTTGGGAAATGGGCTGTGCAGGAGGCAGCCCTGGCACAAGCTGACGAGGCAACAGTGAGGGCAGAAGATGAGCCTGGGGCTGGATTCTTACTGCTGCAGCCTCTAAATCCACACCTCTGCTTTCCACTCTTCCTTCTTGGGAGGGGAGAGGAGAAAAATTAAGGAAAAGAGGTCAGTCACAAACAGATGCAAAACTGTTATCTTCAAAAGCTGACTTGTTTGATGAAACTCATCAGGCCATAAAATAAGTCTGTAACAGAAGCTTGTCACCTTAAAGTTAAAATATAATTATATCATAGAAACTAATTTCTATTTATGAGTATTTTATACAAAACATTCAAAAATTTCACTGCATATTAACTCCAGTACAAAGCACATATATTTCCAACAAAACAACTGTTTCAAGTCAAGCACACCTTACCCCTACACACAATATCTGTATTTTCAGCAAGGACAGAAAAGCATGCACTCAGCTAACATGAAAACTCAACATGATTGGGATACAGTGGGAACAAACAGCTGCAAATCAAAAATGTGCAAACTGCAAAGGGAAGCTGGTGTTCTGGAGTAGGCAAATATCTTATTATTTTGCCTACGTTGGCAAAATTTGGCTCAATTCCCATAGTGTCTTTCCTGAACTGGGAAATAAATTTTATTGGTCAGGTTGTCCTTGGCTTTTACAGATACATAAAAACAGCTGAGCAATCTGGTCTAGTGGAGGGTGCTCCTGCCATGTCAAGGAGGGGGCAGGGGGGCTGGAACTAGATGAGCTTTAAGGTCCCTTCCAACCCAAACCATTCTGTGATTGCGATTATGATTTATATTTCAATGCTTTTGTTACATTCAGATTTCCAGGCAATTTCAAATCCTATCAGCCAAGTTTCTCCTCACAGAGCTGACTCAGCAGCATGTACCTGAGCAATACCTAAAATGCATGTTTGCTATCACCTGTTGTTTCCATGCTGGGTTTTTGGCTATTACCAGCTTGATCCACAGAGGTGCTTCCACCGATGTACTTGTTCTGTCCGTTGAAGCTGGACACAGGCACGTGGTGGGGCACTGAGGGCAAAGGCCCTCCGTTCACAACCTCCCCAACTGAGACAGTGAGCTTCTGGCTGACAAATACGGACTTCCGAGGTTTGGGTAACCCGTCGGGCTCAAGGAAAGCGGAGCGATTCAGCTCCACATAACCCCTGGGGAAAAACAAAAACAACTGCCAGGAGTACATCCCCAAAGCTCCAGCAACCTACAGCTTTTCAGTTTGGAAATATATTGCTTCAAAAGAGAACATTGACAGGAAATAGACCACTGTCCTAGTTAGAAGAGCTGGGCCCAGTTCATCACTGGATGGGTGTAACCCAAAACTGTGTATTCTATAGCCTTCCATGCCATTTCCCAGAAACTGCTATCAATAGACTATTTGCACCCTCTGCCCAGAGCAGCCTGACTCATCAGGCTACAAACTAGGTGCTAAGAGGCCTGCCAGATAGAAGGGAGTTTTTGTCCTCATGCCCATTGAGGGAAGTACTGAGCATTCCCGCCTGAACTGGAGAATATATAATCTTGGAGTCTTGGGACTTTTTTAACCACTCGTGGGATCCAGAGGAAGACTGCAGATCACCGCTCTCAACCAAACCGCAGACCACCACTCTCGACCGGACTGCAATCACCACTTTTGACCAGACTGCACCATCACTCTCACCAACAGGTTTCCCCCCTCTCCCTTTACTTTGGACTCAGGGGGCCCAACTAACACCACTCTGTTCATGCCCCGGGGTGCTGGGTTATACACTTGGGTTTTGTGGGTTAAAACCAATTGTTTGTCTGTATAATCGTACTTATTGTATTATTTTATTAAATTGTTATTCTGACTTATAATCTCTTTTTTTTTGGGTTGAGTTCATTTTCCCCTGCTGGTTTACCTTTAAACCAACACAACCACTAATGGGTTTTTTTTCCTTCTCCAGTCTCTTGAGATTCCAGGTTTGGACGATCACACAATGTATGGATTTCCATGGCAGACCTGTGAACCGCTGGCTTCCAACATCTGCTAAAAACTAGCCTACAATGTTCAGCTTCATCCCACCCTACAGGAATCACCATAATGCCAGTTTCCCAAGAAGCAGAACTGTCTTTCTAATAGAGCTGCAGTTTACAACAATTCAACTGCAAAACAAGAACTCAGACTAATTTTTTTTCCTACTGGTTTACCTTCAATGTCTCCTTCTAGGGAAGAAGTCCCTGGAGCCCAATGGAGACTGAGCTCAACATGCAGTTTTTCCTTTGGGGAAAATGTTTTTCTCTTGTTTTTACCACCCTCCAGAAGGCTGAAGGAATTTTGATCCTTGAAACCCCTTGTCATCTTATCAAGCCAAGGAAAATAAAGAAGCCAGTGCCAAGAGTGCCAAAAAAAGTTGTGGGAAGTCTTCTCTCCTATGAAGACAGACTAAGGGAGTTTGGATTGTGCAGCCCAGAGGAGAGAAGACTCTCCAGGGAGACCTGCCTAAAGGGGCTCTGAGAGAGCTGGAGAGGGACTTTGGACAAGGGCAGTGCCAGGACAAGGGGGAATGGCTTCCTACTGCCAGAGGGCAGGGTAAGATATTGGGAAGAAATTCTTCCCTGTGATGGTGGTGAGGCCCCAGCACAGGTTGCCCAGAGAAGCTGTGGCTGCCCCATCCCTGGAAGTGTCCAAGGCCAGGTTGGATGGGGTTTGGAGCAACCCAGTCCAATGGAAGGTGTCCCTGCCCATGGCAGGGGCTTGGAATGAGATGAGAGCTTTAAGATCCCTCTCACCCCCAACTCTTCTGGGATTCTATGAAGTAGCTACAGGGATACCAACCCCTTTCTTGAGGGAAAGATGCAAAATTAAAGAACTTTTCATAGTTACAGCAATAAAAACTATAATAAAGTTTGCACCCATCAGTATCCCAGTGCTTTGCCTAGAGAGCTCAGCCCCTACTCTTCGCCTGTTCCTTTTTTTTGGATCCAAACTTCAGGAGCAACTCCCCTACATTTAGCCCTTTGCCTGACATCAGTCTGAGCCCCCCAGGGATCATTTTCCTCACACTTACCCATCTGATACACTCAGGCCATAATAACTTATAAAATCAGATGCCTCCTCACAATCTTTGAAGAGCAGCATGCGGACCAGGTGGTCCAAGGGAAACGCTGTACATCTTTGGGTGCTCACAGTGTAGGCAATATTGAGGGATTTGAGACCATCTTTACGAATCTGGGGGAAGAGAAAAGGAAAAGCCACATAACTACCAAGAAAAAACCCAAAATGCAATATAAAGCGTACAATAAACACGAAAATCACGTTTAAATACATCGATACTTTGTCATCAAATACCCACACCAACAACTATTCAGATTTAACTTTCTTTTTAAATTCTATGCACTTGGCTTTCCAGTTTCTGTTCCTCTTTCATGACGCTCATTTTTGAGCATATCCCTTTGTGAATCTTGTGCTGAAAGTCAGTGTGGTTTCAGAGCCAACAGGAGTACCATAGATATGGTATTTGTTCTCAGACAACTGCAAGAGAAGTGTAGGAAACAGAACTAAGGTCTCTATATAACCTTTGTTGACCTCACCAAGGCTTTCGATACTGAGAGCAGAAAAGGTCTGTGGCAGATTTTGGAACGTTTAGGTTGTCCCCCCAAGTTCCTTAAAATGATCATCTCACTCCA
>NW_021939471.1:1073941-1081268 GCF_001715985.3 Manacus vitellinus | reverse complement strand
CCCTCCCTAAGATCTTGCTTTATGGTGAACTTGCCACCGGCTCCCGCAAGAGAGGAGCCCCAAAGAGGAGATACAAGGACTACCTGAAACAACATCTCAGCCTTGGCCATATTGATCATCATAACTGGTCTGCTCTGGCCTCCAATCGGGAGGCCTGGAGACACACCATCTATAACGCTGCTGATGCCTTTGAGAACACACGCAGGACCACCTTGAGGAGAAAAGACACCGCAGAAAGAACCGTGTCTTGCAGAATTTACCACCTAAGGAATCTTTCTGCTGTGCCTTTTGCAATCAGATATTTCACTCTCGTATTGGCCTCATTAGCCACCAGTGTGCTTGTAACAAATGTGGACAGATCCTTCCTAAATCTTCGTTTGCGAAGCCTAGCCATGATGATGATGATGATGATGACATATCTGTACACAGTTATGGGGGAAAAAAAAATGCCAAGAAGAACATTTTAATATTTGCCTTTTATATCACAGCAGAAAGCTCCTGATTAATTTTTAATACTTCTGAAGAAGTAATAACATTATTTTTAAGGCTCAATATTTACTAAGTTTTCTGCTAAATCCCAGATTGTTTTACTGATTAATACTTTAAAAAAATATCCTTTTTCTCACCTGGTTGAAATAACCATGTAAGAGACAAGCATTCAGATAGGAAGCTGTTTGCACAAGCTTGAAAAACCTCACAAAGTTGTTGCTGTTTAATGCAGCAAAAGCTTGAACTGCAAATCTAACTTCAGGAGAGTTTCTAACCTCTGGATGAAACTGCTGAACTTCTCTGTGGAGACAAAAGACAGAGACAAACCTTTTGCTTCAATATTAACTATCACAATCCAACAGCAACCTGTAACAACACAGAATTAAAAACAGGAGCATTACAATTTGTCTGGACTTAATCCTAAACTCAATTCTTCCCAGAGGCAAAAAGAGAAAACAAGTGGTGTCTTGTTCCCACCTGAGAATATCCCCCTTGTTGAGATTCAGCAAGACATTATAACCTCGGAACTCTGCTTCACTCTTGCAGTAAATTCCCTTGTTAGCCAGGTCCTGATACATCTCCTTCAAGCTCTGCAGGCATTTAGTCATGTTCTCATTGTTGATTTTGGCATCAAAGGAAGACATGGGCTCTTCACACAAGTGGTGAGCACAATGGATGTGAAAGCGAGTGCACTTCTCAATCAGAGACACCATCAGCGGGTTGCAGAGATGTTGCTGGGTTATATCCTAACCAGAATGATAAAGAATTACATATACTTTTAAACAAGTTGAAGACCAGTCACCTTTGGAAAAACCATTTCACTGTGCTTTGAGTCACCCTGCAATTCAAAATGTTTGTTTCACTTTTTTTGCTTCACTTTTTTACAGCATGATGTGATCTTTTACTTTCTATCACCAAACACCTCCATCCACAGTGCTTACCTTTCTTATTCCACGAGTTCTGTTCCAGACAAAGTCATACCACTCGCGGTAGTTTCCTTCTCCTTGATCCATAATGTTTGTCACTAAATAGTCCATGGTCATACTCAACACCTCAGAGGGTCTCAATTCATGGGGCAAAGGTTCCTCCTGATCTGCCGAAGACCTGCTATATTCCTTGATTGCTGCCGCATGATCTACCTGCAAGATGTGGAGAAAACAATCCAAATCCAAGACATATGGACAACTTTGCAGGAGTAAAGAGGATTTCATCCCATCTATGCCATCACTTCAGTAAGGAGCAGATTTTTAAAGTCTTGACTTAGTCTCAAACTCACAACCTTCAAGACAACATATATAACTGTTACATATAATTACGTAAAATACGTAATTATAGTTTTAGGACTATAGTTCTAAAAACTTGTCTAGCTAAATAAAAGACAACTTAGAGTGAAAAAGCAATTCTCTAGCCTTCTTGTTTTCCAATGGAGAACTGAAAGGCATTAACGAAACAGCCTACAGAATTTTTCCACCAAAATTAACCCTGTAAACAACTAAACAACACTGATGGCTTTAATGAGCAGCAGAAAAACCGATATCCTGGGAATCTCGTACCTTGTCAGATCCTAGAAGCAATTCAAAGATGCTGAGCTGGTTTCTTGTCTCCCTCATGTAACGCTCCTTTTCAGGACACATGTCTGGGCAAGTGCCAACAACAGTTTTTGCTTTGTCAAGATCAGTCCTTTTAATTCGAGCTAAAAAAAAAATAAATAATTGAACAAACACTAAGCATCCCTTGGGTTTGTTTTTTTTTTCGTGACAAGCTATTACTTTGATGTGCCAAAAGAGCCCTGAGCACACAAGGCTATACTGACACAATGTAGTCAGAAATGCACAAGGATGGGGTTCCCCCCACTCTGGGGCCTGTCCCAGGGTTGCACATTGAAGAGTTTTGCTGAAAAGACTGAAGCTTCTAAAAGATACCCAACGTTCTGTGTCCTAAGTAAGCATCAGCAATTTCAAAATTCCACATCAAGTGGAAGAGAAATTTGTTTGTAGGTATTAAAAATGAGACCTTAAATTAAAAGTAAGGTCAGTTTTGAACCTGCAAGAAAGGATGGAAGGGTTTACAACCAGCACTGTGAAACAAAGGGCCATTTCTTGAAATAATTACCAGCTGTGTAATAGTTCAAATTTAGAGAAACACTAGAGGCCCTGGCACAGGTTGCCCAGAGAAGCTGTAGCTGCCCCACCCCTGGAAGTGTCCAAGGTCAGGTTGGATGGGGCTGGGAGAAAATTGGGCAAGTGGAAGGTGTCTCTGCCCATGGCAGGGAAGTGGGACTGGATGAGCTTTAAGGTCCCTTCCAATCCAAACCATTCTGTGGTTCCATGAAATGCAGTTTGAGTCACTTTTAAAGAGCCTGTAGAGATGGAAATCTCCCTGTGTGCTCTCCTTCACAGAAGATGAACTGTCTGCCCTTCCCTTTACACAAGAAATTGCATGTGCAATAAGTAAAACAGATTTTCGTGCGTTCTACAAGAGAAAAAGTGATACACTAGGTATTTTACAGAATGCCCCATGTTAAACTCCCATTTCCATAGTATCACAACAGCTTTGCCACAAACCCCAAACCCTTACTTTTTTCCAGCAGAGCAGCAGATGTTACACTCATCAACTTGTGTAATTACCTTGCCGCATGATTTTGTCCCTTTGGTCCAAAAGCCGGTATCTTTCTTCAGATGTCTCTGCCATTAATCCCACCAGGTTACCAAGGGATGACAGTGAGGTTCCCAAGCCCTCTGAGCTCTGCCCTTCAGAACTAGAATCAAACAGATCTGCTTCAAACTGCAGCACCTTTCGAAGACCAGGCTTCTTTGCTGGAGAACTAAAAAGAGAAGGGGTTTTTTTAGCAATAATAATACACTAGTGCATGCCCTATCTTAATCAGTGCACTGTTCTTCAGGATGCCAGCATTTGTTTAGAAGAGTATTTTGTCCACAAGGCAACATATCTCAGGAAGGACAATGAGGTGCTGGAGCAGGTCCAGAGGAGGGCAATGAGGCTGGGGAAGGGACTGGAGCACAAGTCCTATGAGGAGAGGCTGAGGGAGCTGGGGCTGTTCAGCCTGGAGAAGAGGAGGCTCAGGGGAGACCTCCTCACTCTCTACAACTCCCTGAAAGGAGGTGGTAGCCAGGTGGGGGTTGGTCTCTTCTCCCAGGCAACGATCAGCAAGACAAGAGGGCATGGTCTCAAGTTGTGCCAGGGGAGGTTCAGGTTAGATATTAGAAAGAATTTCTTTACAGAGAGGGTGGTCAGACATTGGAATGGGCTACCCAGGGAAGTGGTGGATTCTCCATCCCTGGAGATTTTTAAAAAGAGACTGGATGTGGCACTTGGTGCCATGGTCTAGTAACTGCAGCAGCAGTGGATCAAGGGTTGGACTTGATGATCTCGGAGGTCCATTCCAACCCAGCTGATTCTATGACACCAAATAAATGAAATACATTTGGATGTGCTAAGGTTGTTCTGAGCTAACACCAGCACTGGGAGTTAATCTGGTTAAATCCTCAGCACTGCCCTGACAATGCTACCAAGCGTTTCTGGACTGTGGGGAAAGCCTCAACCTTTGTACAACAGAAAAGGTATTACTGAAAGTGTCTTACAGAAGACAGAAACAGATGGTTCTTGCAGCATTTCCTGATCACTGTGGTACAGCAGTTTGTATTTTAAACTAGGAATTGACCTGCTGGCATGGGGGAAAAAAAAAAAACAAACAAACCAACAAATGCTTTCCATAGCAAGAGAGATTATTAAAACATTTTACAGGACAAACATTCCTTTTAACTTAAGGAACTTTGATTCCTTCACAACACATTACTGATTTTAGAATTATATGACTACACGTATCAAATTACTTCTGTCAGACTAGACACACCATTGAGTATGACAGAAAGACAACAATCTTGCCACTTCTGTGACTGCCACAAAACAGGAGGATTCCTGTGCAGACTACTGATTCCAAGTGAGACAAGACAATGATCCAAACTGCTCTGAAAAGGGGACTCTGATTCTACAGAACTCTGACTGCCTACAAAGGAAACTGCTCGCTTCAGGAGCTTGTTGAATCATGACCAGTGACAGTGTCACTACTGCTTGGTCCCAGTTTGGCTCTGCGTTGTTTCATTCAGTTCCCTCCTGCCTCACTACTGCAGGTCCTGTTATGTTGTTATGGACAAAATATTCAAAAGAAAATACAGAGACCAAAGTGAAAGACCTTAATACTCAGCTAGGAGCATCCTTCTGACCAAGTGTGAGAGCTGTGTGCTTGTAATGCAGACAAACCAGAAGAGAAGGGAAGCAATACTCCCTGACGAGAACATGACTGTTTGGCACACACTGATCATAGGTTTTCTCTGTGTGCCCTGTTTCCTGCCAGGTGGATTCCCAGAGAAGCAGACATACCTTCTCCCAGGCATGACACTGCTGGCAGAGGATCTTATTAAAGGTTTTCGAAGCGGGGAATGCTGATAGTTTTGCTCTTCACTGCCTTGTCTTCCTTCATCTTCCCCTGCTTTCTTATCCTTGGATGAAAATTCTCTTTTTGCTGGACCTGAAATGACACATAAACATGAAACCTGCCAAGCAATTTAAGCAACACCTCTTTTTGGCCCCTTGGGGGTGGGGTGGTGAGCAGTTTGTTTAAACAAAAATACTATTGGAGAATAAAACTTAAGAGTCAGAGTCATGCATACAGAACTTTCAGGACAACTTGCACTAGGAGCTGCACCAAGTTAAGTTTCTATCAATTACTATCAGAGTCACTGTTCTATGAAGAGTATTCTTCAATAAAATACCACTTATCAATAACACCAATTGTCAGCAGATTGCCAGTAAATGAAGTCTGATCATCATCCAAATCCTCTCAGGTTTGGGATATAATCCACAGGTCAGAACTCCCTACAGGATACAAAATCCATTTCACCTGTGTAAATCACAATTCCCCGTGCTCCTCCTGAAGCATTTTAAGTACTTAGGTACTCAAGCTCAGACTAAGGTCAGCACAAGTTACACTCACACTTGCAGGAAGGGAAAATTTCTTCTCCCAGGAACAATTTTTAAAGCGGTTGGATTTCCTAAATCCTCTCAGAATAGTTATTTTAGAATGCTGCCAGGGATGTAACACCACAATAAAATGACAAGGGCAAAGAGGCAGCCCTAGAGCTGCTGCTTCAAGATGTTAATTCTCAGGAAGACAATTCTGCAGCTGTTTTCTGGAAGGCAAGTCTGTGGCTGGTCAAAGCTGAAGCGAACCCTTCATACGCTGCAGGTGAAGTGCATCCCCAGGCTGGGATCAGGTACACATGCTGCATTCATAAAGCTAAAGAAAGGGAAGCACTTGACAATTCCAGTGTTTGCCTGGGGATTAACAACCTCCTCCTAATCCCAAACAGGGTCTGCAATCAAGGTTTCCCAATTCTAAATTCTGTAGGTTGTTCTCTTTTTTGGTTCAAACAGAGTCTAACTGTTGATACACATAACAGCAGCCTCAGCAAAACAGACACTCAGCTCCAGGGTACTCCTTAACTTGGTTCTCAGTCCATGGTCTGAGGCAGACAGCAAAGCATTTCAAACTGGGTTTTCTTACACCCCCAAAGAACTCCTACTTCTAGACAGAAGCACAAAGTCAACATCATCATATTCCTGCTGTGCAGCTGCATAAAGGATTTCTAAACTCTCTTCTAAAACTACAGTCATTTCAGGTGTCTTCAGCTCTTCTGTGTGGCTGAACAGCATTTTGCTTCAGATCAAGCAACAGGTTTTAGACAACGTGAATTTAAGAGAGAAACAGTGCAATTTTCAACCATGATATCTCCTACTAGAGATAATTTTGATATCATTCTCACTACATCAGGAAAAAAGAAGAGCAGCTAGAATGCTATTTACCCATCACCCAGTAATCTGGAAACACAGACTTACTCGTCTTCTTCTTTTGCCAAAATGTTACTATGTCTTTGTGTAACTCTTTCGCTTTTTTCCTGGCAAGAGCTGCAGAGGCCTGAAAGAAAACAAAAGCAGAGCATGAAAACCTATTGATACCACAACAACAAAACTCACAGCACAGCAAGAGAAACGTTGCCAGAGAAACTTTTCCCAACTCCCACAAAATTCTGGTTGCTGCATTTTAGCCTCCCACTTAAGAACAATCAGCTGGACTAGTCCCCCCCCAAAAAAAATAGTGCTTTTCTAAGAGCTACAGCAAATTTAGGGCACTTGAAACCAAAGGTGTGTTTTTAAGCACAAAACAGAATCAGATCATGCAGTCTCTGAACTGGCTGCTTAACACACCTCAGTGCTGAGACCTGAAAGACCATCCAGTCCCACCCCCTACCAAGGGCAGGTACACCTTTCACTAGCTCAGGTTGCTCCAAGCCCCACCTAACCTGACCTTGAACACTTAGAGGAATGGGGCAGCCACAGCAGCCTGAGCCAGGGCCTCACCACCCTCACAGGGAAAAATTTCTTCTTAACATCTAAGTAATATAAAAGTAACTCCTCTTTTACTTTAAACTGTTTGCCCTTGTCCTCTCCCTACCTGCTGTCCCCGTAAAAAGTCACTCTCTCTCTTTTCTGTAAGCCACCTTTAGGTACTGCAAGAGGTTCTAAGGTATCCCTGGAGACTTCTGCACGCTGAATACTCCCAACTCTTGTGCCGTCCACTTCTGATACTCACATGATACTTTTGATACTCACATGATCAAAAAAGTGAAGAATGGCCATCTTCTTATTACGCCTGGTCATGACGCGCCGGACTTTTACGAACTGGCCAAAGTGCTTCTCCAGCACAGTCCTGTCGTTGAGGTAATCAGGGATGTTCTTGCACTGGATGGCCGTCAGCTCG
>NW_021939471.1:1035068-1071809 GCF_001715985.3 Manacus vitellinus | reverse complement strand
TCCCAACTATCAGGCTGTAACGTCGTTGTTGATCTCCTCTGTATTTTCTGGTTACTCCGACATGTCTTTAGGGGACCGCAAATCTAAGATCCCCGATGTCCAATCTTCACCTCCCTCAGGCTTTTGCTTATTGAAGCTTATTGGAGCTAGTCCAGAGAAACTCAAAGCTTCAGTGGTTTAAAGAGCAAGCTGTCAAGAGTCTGTGCAAAGAAACCTAGCCACCAGCTGCCATTAATTAAAATTTAGGAAAGTTATAGTATTTCTAACATGAGAAGTGGCAGCACCACTGGCCCCCCACTGTGTCCAGCCCCAGGTCGATCCTGCCCACCAGCATCACATGCCCCTCTTGTCTCCCGAGGGGACATGGTGGGTCCCTTGTGCAGGTGACCCGCTGTGTCTCTGAACCGTGATTTGGTCAAGAGTCTGTGCAAAGAAACCTAGCCACCAGCTGCCATTAATTAAAATTTAGGAAAGTTATAGTATTTCTAACATGAGCAGTGGCAGCACCACTGGCCCCCACTGTGTCCAGCCCCAGGTCGATCCTGCCCACCAGCATCACATGCCCCTCATGTCTCCCGAGGGGACATGGTGGGTCCCTTGTGCAGGTGACCCGCTGTGTCTCTGAACCGTGATTTGGTAAAGGGCTTCCTTCACCTGCTAGTGCCTTTTTGGGTCGTTTCTGGAAGATGTCGTCAAGGGAACCCACCAACTCCCAGTTGCACCCTTTTCCCCTGCTCCTCTGGAACGTGTCCTCCTGCCTTTATGTTCATCTCACACGAATTAGCCTGGGTAACACGCCAGTAGTTTCACTGTTCTCACCACACACACCACGTTGCTCTCAGGGTGAGCGAGACTTCTGAGGGGTTCTCTCCTTGGCCCGCCACATCCTGCCCCACTGCAGGAAAGGCTCGTGGCATGTGCCACCTTGATGATGCCCCGTGAGGAGAACACAGTGGCCCTCCCAGCCCCTGCAGCACACGCTGCTCTGCCTTCCCTTACTTCTTCCCCTTCCACCTTCTGAGTGCCACAAACTCACGAAAGAGGAACAGTTTCCATCCCAACAGAGTTTGCGTCATGTGATCAGGGGGTAAATGTAAACCACGTAAAAGTTTCAAGCTCATCCCCAAAGTAACGGCATTCCTTTGTTTTCCCCAGATACCTTTTGTACGATGTAAATCCCCCTGAAGGGTTCAACCTTCGCAGAGACGTCTACGTTCGCATTGCTTCCCTTGTAAAGACCCTGCGGAAAAGTGAAAACTGGGTGTTAGTCCTGCCTCCTTGGGGGAGGCTTTATCACTGGCAGAGCCCCGATATCCTTCAGGTCCGGATCCCTTGGTCTGAGTTCTTTGATATCCCAAGCCTCAACAGGAACATCCCTGTCATTGAATATGAGCAGTTCCTTGCAGGTGGAGTATAGGATCATGCAGTTCTACAATTGACTAAATATTTCAGATGGTTTCTTCACAGGTTTGTCCTTATAGAGGGCTTTTAGCCTTATATGTGAAATAATAAAAAGGTTTGAGGGGGTGAGAGAATGGCTGGGAAGGAGTTATACTGAGTTACAAAACCGCTAGGATGAAATAATCCAGTTATTTCGTAACTTCTTTGCTGTCAACTTCCTGTGGTCCCCAGAGACAGACAGTTAACATGTGTGGTTAAATTCAGAGATTTCTGCCTGGTTTTGACCATAGATTTGCACTCCCATGGTCACACCGTTGTGTTTGGCACATTACATCCTACAGAGCTGGGTGGCAGTAACAGGTGGTCACATTGCCTGACCCTTTCAACTTTTCTGGCTCGCACAGAATTTATTTTCCATTTTTTAGAGAGAAAGCAGGGAAGAGAGAGGAGTGTCATACTGGCGTTTCTAGCAGATTTTTAACTGCAAGTGATGCTAGTTCATACCTTTCTCGTGTGGGTTTTCATGCTCACAAATCCTTTGCTTTGCCTTCTGCTCAGAGTCAGGTGGGCCCTTTATTGAACAGATTTATGTGCTACAAGGCTATGCAGAGGGATGGAAAGAAGGAACATGGGAAGAAAAAATCAATGAAAGGCCATGCATTGATCAGCTGATGTATTCCAAGGACAAACATGAGTACTACAGGTAACATCTAGCAGTCCTTTTGATCTTCTTTTCAGTGGTATTCAGTGAGACAGTTGCCTGCTTTTAACAGAATAGACTGGTGTGGTTGTTGCAATGTTATCTGTGAATCCCTGAATGCTCGGGGTTCACGTTTTTTAAAAAAAACCCCATAAATAATAAGATGTATTGATACGAGAAAATCTAACTTTAGAAAATTGTTGTTCCACACAAAAACGGTAAAAAGGAGGTGGCTGGTTTGCTGGCATTATATATTGTCTTTATAGGATGTACTGTTTATTATTTTTGTTACGTATGTGACGTTAATTTAAAATACACGCCTGCGAACCAATCCTTGGTGTTCCCTTTTAGGGGCTGGTTCTGGGGTTACGAGGAAACACGAGGCCTAACCGTCTCTTGTTTGTCTGTCCAAGGATCTGCTTCCATTGTGGCGCCCATCCTTCTGAAGAACACTTCAGCGCAGTGAGTTGCCTTGTCTTACTATTTATTGTTGTCTTGTGTGCCCACAAACCTATTGCCAGGTGTGAAGAGCAGGGGGAACTTAAAGGCTGTATCCCACTGTTGTGCTGCTTCATCGCTGAGTTGCTGTAAACCATTGAAGTCATTACAGAAGGGATTTACACTGTCAGAAATGCTTAACTGTGAACTCGGTGAAGTGCTACAGCGCTAAAATGTAAGAGGAAGTAGCCTTTAGCTCCTTTAAATTCCCTCTCAGGTAGCTAAATGTCCTTGCCATCCTGTGTTTGCCTTTCCTTCCTTTACTCTTTACCTGGTGCTGGGTCAAGAGGGAATAAACAGAGTGGAATCGGTGTT
The DNA here is from genome assembly GCF_001715985.3 of Manacus vitellinus. NCBI lineage: Eukaryota > Metazoa > Chordata > Aves > Passeriformes > Pipridae > Manacus > Manacus vitellinus. Next base: position 1,068,895 of record NW_021939471.1, on the reverse strand, counting down.
TCTCAGGCCGGGATCTCGGATGGCGAGGTGCAGTGCCTGGTCTCCTGTGGCATCCATCCTCAGTGCTGGGTTTAGAGAAGGCAAGCAGCAAGTTTCGTCTTTCTGATGAGAGCAGTGGGGATCTGTAGTACCTCCCACGGGGAGCAGAGGAAGCAAAGTGCTGTTTTTTAACAGGAATGTTCTTCTGTTGTAGGAGTTCCACCTTAATCCTGGCCAGTGGCAGCATGGTTCCCTTCTCCCTCCAGTGGGCTGTGGGTCACAATTTGCCTTCTAGAGAACAGATTGGCAGCCTGTCCCTCATTCCCTGTGCTCCCTTTGCAAACAGATCATAGCCTGTGCTTTATCCTAGCAAATGTATAAACACATGGTATAATGTAAATTCTATTCCTAAGGGAACTGCACGCAGTTTTACCATTTTTAATAGGTCAGTGATGTTAGACAGAGCTGAAAACCTTCTTCATGACCACTACGGAGGGAAAGATTACTGGAATGTGAGTATTTTTCAGTTAGCTTCTCTGGACTTTTTACTTGCCTCTGCTAAATATTCAGTAACCTCTGTGGGCTTGAGCTTTGCCTCAGGTTTCTTTTCTTGGAAGTAACTTGTGTCTTATGTTTCAGCAAGATGTGCTAGAGATGGTCCTCAGGCTGCTGTGGATTAATGTAACACAGGAATTTGTCCTCTTTTGTCCCTAAAGACCCAGTGCTGCAGGGCATGGTGTTTAGAAGGCCCTCCCCTGTACAACACATCTGCAGTCAGAGGGGAGCAGTTCTTGTTTAGTCAACCTCAAGGTTAGACTTTTCAAAAGAATTCCCAGAAATGCTCAGTATTTTCCCAGCTCTCTCCCCATCATCTTCAATGGCAAAATTCCCATGGGTTTCAAGGTAACTGGTCACCTCCCAAGGGTGTGTGGTAAAGTAATTCCTATGCTAAAAGTTTTAAGAAAAAGTTAAGGCTTAGCCACAGGAAAATTATGTGGAGTGCTTGATATAATTAAAACTGCTAAGAGAAAATGACTCTTATGATACTACAAAACAAGTTACACAGACCTCAGTCTTGTAAGATGTGAGCATCTGGCTATTCACTTGGGATATAGCATATTTTTCAGAAATGGACCAAACAGTAGTTTTCTAACCTTGTGCTTTTCATTGAGAGTGACTTTCCAAACAGAGAAATGCAGCCCACAGATCATTTTTGAGTATGACTTGTAGTCCTGTAAAAGCAGACCTGAAATCCACATGGATCTATAACACACATTCTTAGCAGTGGCACTTTAAATGTTGCCTCAGTGGGTTTGCCTGATGTCCAAACAGAAAGTCACTCACTGCAGCTTGGGCCCAGGGCCTCTTCTCTTTCCATACCCCTCTGAGAAGTACCTCTCCCTTCTCTGTTTCTTTGCAGACAAAAAGGGAGAATATGGAAAGAGTGGCAGTATCAGACATGTAGATTTGAAACATATTCTTCTAAGAGAAGGGGAACCAGGTACAGAGAGCACACACTTCCTGAAGTGTATCAGTGGAGCTCACACATTCACCTGTTTTCTCTTTTACACATGCTGTTGCAAAATAAGTGTCCACACAGACCAGCTGCTGTCAGGGGAGTGGTTTGTGCCTGGGAGAGGCTCGGCACAGCAATACTGCCTGGGTGCCAAATGTGGCGTGGCAGTCACACAGTCCAGCAGGATGAAGCTCAGACATGTTTGACACAAGCATAGCATCCAAAGATGTTCATTGCCTTGCACTGCCATGGGTTTGCTGCCTCTTGGGCATACCATTCATCACACCTCAGGGAAGGTATCCCATGGCCTGACTCGACAGGGAGGAAAAATCTCTCTTTGAACTGCAGCATGAGTGTTCTGCAGCAGACAGCGTGTACATCCTCCCTGATGTCAGTGTTTTGCTGGAGGATTTGGGATGGAGTGAAACCACCCCAGCTGGCAACCAAACCTCAGGCAGCTGCTCGCTTACTCCCCCCCCAGCAGGATTGAGAAGAGAATTGGAAGGGTAAAAGCTGGGAAACTCATGGGTTGAGATAAAGACAGTTTAATAGGGAAAGCAGAAAAGGCCTGGAGTCTTTTTGTTGCATTTCTTTGGTGCCCATCACACGATAGACTTGCATAAAATGAAGAATTAGACCAAACTGCCAAGTGTCCTCTGTAAGCAGCGTAAGTGCTGGGATTTCCTTCTTTCTGTTGTGTGTGCCTGTTAATAAAAGGGCTATATATGACTGTGTGTAATGGTAACTGCATTACAGGAACTTGGAAAGGGTTGTTATCCATAGGTTAAGGACATAACCCTTTTTTTGTCACTTTTCCACTGAATTTGACAGGAATGTCTGTGGCTAGATGCTTAATTTTTTTTAAAGCAGGTTTTATTCTTACAGGTGTTTTGCAAACTAAAGTCTTTGCCCAGCTTTTGTTTCCAAAAGTGAGGTGCATTGCTAGAGTGTTTAATTTGGTATATTATGTGTTCTGTTGTGCAAATAACTGAAGTCTACTCCCTGCACCTGTGTGTTGCAGGGGCAGTTGAGTGTGCTGGTTATAAACGTGATTGTAATTAGAATTAAACAGTTATGTCTCGGATGAAAGGTTAGAAATTGTTGCTTATATTGCTGCGTGGATGTGCCAGGAGTTACCACATTCCGAAGTGCTGTGTATGTGCAGCTATCTCCACTTCTCGTTTTTAGCTCTCCCTTTTTCTGACTTGGCCTCTGCTCTTATTCCCCCAGACCCGTCGGAGCATGGTGTTTGCTAAACACCTCCGGGTGGTGGGAGACGAGTTTAGAAGGAAGTATCTTCAATCCACGGATGAGGCAGACAGGACTCATTACAAGGAGGACTGGACACAGATGAAGGTAAAATCATGACAGTCTGTTTCCCGTAAGAAATGTAATTTTTACTTCATTTGTGTACTCCTGGCTGTGTGCTGCAGGGCGTGTTGGAAGACACAGGTGAGTCTAACTCTCCTGCTCACAGCAGGGCAGACAGGCACGTTCCTTGTGCACCTTCTCCCCGCGTGCCATGAGTTAACGGAGCCTGTTGAGGGGTGCCTGGTTCTGGGTGTCAGATCTTTGCTGCCCTCATTTCGGTAAAGGAAACTTGAATTGCTTCTTGCATTCAGCGTCATGAGTGGGTGGGGAGTTCAGCTGCAAACTGCCAGCTGAGGATTTATTTGGTCAAGGAGAGCAGTTTTTGCTTACGAAGACTTCGTGCTCTAGTTTCTCTTGTGTGATGCAGGCCACCCGGAGATCAAAACATTGCAACGAGTGTCCCAAACTACTCCCAGTCCTTATTTTGAAATTTCTTTCTGCAACTAGAGTGATTCAGTGCCTTATCCAGAGATGATGCATTCTGGCCTTTTTGGTGTGAATGTATAGTGGCGCTCTCAAGTTTTAAAGTTTAGTGGTCTTTCTCTCGTAGGTTAAGACGGGCACAGCTCTAGGTGGTCCATACCTTGGGGTTCATCTCAGAAGGAAAGACTTCATTTGGGGTCACAGAGAAGATGTGCCTTCCCTGCAAGGAGCAGTAAAGAAAATCCGCAGCCTCTTGGAGATGCTTAAACTTGAAAAAGTTTTTGTAGCCACTGATGCTGTCGAGGAGGGTAGGTAGATCCCACTCACTTCAGGATTGGTAACTTCTGACAATGAGTGCTGCCATTGCCACTTCACTTTTATAAACGACTGGGATCAATGCCTCCATCACCGAATGGGAATTGAGCAGGTCTGGGCAGCTGTATCCTTCCAGCTTGAGTAGCTGGTATCAAACCATTCATTTAGTATTTCCCATGGAAGGTTTGACAGTCTCTACAGTGGGGAACTGTGAGTTGAATTTGCCTATTCCTTCTCCTCTTTCTTCCATCCCACGTTTTCTCTGGTAGGAAGGGTCCTCTGAAGTCTCCCACCCAGCCTTCCCCTTGGCTTCCCCTGGCTGTGTGTGGCCAAGGCTTAGAAACCCACAGTGGTGGGCTTTCCCCCACCAGTCCTTATCCCAGGGCTGCACTCCCATCCCAGTGGTATCGAGGGATCTGTTTCGATACATGATGTTAGAATAACTCTGCAAGGCATGGCACCTGCAGCCTTAAGTTTGCTGCCAAGAAAGGCCTCTCGGTACACCTGCCCTGTAGTGAGGCTAATGGGACTAATCTGTTCTTGCAGACTTCCCCGTGCCCTCCGAATTGGCCCCCTCAGCACTGTGTTCCTGCCCCACCAGTTCCCCTCCCCACCCACCATTCTGTGAATTACTGTCTTGTAAAATCTCTCGGTGGATTTTGGTGTCACTTGCTTTGGAACTCTCCGCCCAGGGTTTTCTCAAACACATCACGTGACAGCAGCAGGTTGTTCTTCATAATGTCGAGATAAAATTGTGTCTTTCCTTTTCTCAGAGATTGAATTGCTCAGGAAACTGCTGCCTGAGATGGTGAGGTTTGAACCCTCTTGGGAGGAGCTGGAACTCTATAAGGATGGGGGCTTGGCCGTGATTGACCAGTGGATTTGTGCACATGCAAGGTAGTGAACGTGACTTTTTATTTGAGGAGCCAAATCTTAATGTCACTGTCACAAAACTGAATATGATTTTTGGCCCAGCTGTAGTTCTTTACAAATCATATAAGATATATAATTGCGATGTATATAATAGATGTATAATAGTTATATTGTGTATAGAGATGATGATCATTTCATTATTGTATCATTTCAATGAACAGTAAAGTTGGTCCCCCTCACAAACCCTTTCTGACCTTTTTCACAGGTATTTTATAGGCACCTCAGTTTCAACATTTTCCTTCCGAATCCATGAGGAAAGAGAGATCTTGGGATTTGACCCAAAAACAACTTACAACCGATTTTGTGGTGAAACAGAGAAAAACTGTGAGCAGCCAACTCACTGGAAAATTGTCTATTAAATACAGAGAAATACAAGGGCTTCAGTAATCGTAGAATCATAGAATCAGCTGGGTTGGAATGGACCTCCGAGATCATCAACTCCAACCCTTGATCCACTACTGGAGCATTTCTTACCTGTCCATGGTTCCCTGTGAGGGTCCACAGTCATTTTTAGATAGAAGAGCTCTCTGAAACAATATGATTTTCAATAATATATAGTCTTTAAGTTAAATTTTACAAGTAATTTTTTTTAATACTGATTATAAATTGATAATTGATACCTGTATGTAAAATGGAAAGCTGTCAAGAGGGAACATTCCTGTGCCTAAGGCACTGTGCACCGAATTTGGCTTTGACTTTGTGCATCTTTGACCCCATGCCATGATTACTGTAGTTTAGATAGGAAACATTGCGTGTGTATGTATTAAAAAAAATACACACTGGAGATGTACATTGAAAATAAATTATTTTGGTAGTCAGAACCAGCTAAAAATTACCTTAAACTAGAGGTGTGTGTAAAAGGATTGGTGCACATTTGTCCACAGCAGTGGACATTTTCTCAAAATGCTTTGTCAGGGTATGTGACCTCAGTGGTCAGATTATTTGGGAATAAGTGTGTGAGAGTCTGTTTGTTTGCTTTGGTTTAGAATCTCATGTGTTTACCCTGAAGATGCAAAGCCAAATCATGGCTGCAAACAGAGCCTTGTCCCTGCCTGTGAGCAGGCTGGGGATAATGGCATGTGCCAGCCAACAGCAGCCCTGGGAATGGTGACCCACAGAGCCCACTTCAGTGCAAGCTGGCCATTTGCAGAGTCTGGAACTGAAATTCAGAGCCCAACTTTTTTATGAGGCTGTGGTAGAGATTAGATAGAGGACAGAGAAAAAAAAAGTCGATTCAAACACACTACTGCATCTGCAGGCTGGTGCTTCTGATAACACACCAGACTTGGCTCTTCCATAACCTTTCCATACAACTCACAGAGGGATTTGCCACAAGGCACTGATTTGCTAAGTCAAGTAAACTGAGTAAACACAGCTTCACCTTCAGGGGAATAGCTCCTCCACCTGCCCTTCCCGCCCCAGCCATCACCACCCTCCGTTTGTAACTGCCCTCCACTGAGTACTTACCACTGAGTTTGAAGACGGCCGCAGCAGGAGGGGATGTCACCTGGCTGGAAAAAACCCAGTGCCACCAGGCTGTGGGGAAACATGCCTTGGCCAGGAGCTGCTTTTGGGTCTGGTGCCTCTTGACATGGTGCCACTTATCCGGTGTCATCCAAGTTCTGGCTGAGCTGGGGAGCATGCAGTTAGTGACAGTAGCACGGAACCAGAGAATCAATTACGCTGAAAAAGACCTCTGAGATCGAGTCCAACCTAAACCCATCAAGCCACCACCTCAGATGTCACTTTCACACTGATGGAGTTTTCTTTTGTACGTGCCTGGTCTTTGCTTTCCCTGTTGTTCCTAGGAAAGGTCAAAGAGCTTAACAATGGGTCTTTCCAAAAAGGGTGCATCACCTATGCAGGGGATCTCCCACCTTGCTCCTGTTCCTAATCAGAAACTGATCTGATAAGCCAGGTGATGGAGAGAACAAAAACCTGCCTGAGGGCTAAGATCCATGTCAGTCCCACAAGCAGCTGGCTGTGGAGCAGAACTGACCTGGATCTAACTCCTTTTTAAGACGGATTTCCTCCACGCAGGGTCAGATGAACAGCTGGCTTTGTTGGTGCATGAAAAGGTACATGGCAAGAGCACTGTCTCAGTGGCCTGTGAGTTATGCACCTGCTTCCAGAGGGCTGGATCCAGACTGGCCACATGTCAGTGGCTCCCTGCCCTTCCTCAGCCTTTGCTGCAGCCCTTGATCTGAGCTGAGCTGACATTTCTGTGCCTGGCCAACTGAGCAGAGAGCCATATTCTCCAGAGCTGACCCTTGAGCAGGATGCAAGGGCAGCCCACTTAGGACCAGACTTTCCTGCTTTACTGGGACAGGTGCTGATTAGAGGTGAGCATCAGGTGGTTGGTTTTCTGCCATCCCCAGCCGTGGGGAGTTGGGTTCCCACCCTGGGCAGTGGCACTGCTGGCACATCACAGGGCTCACCCAGTTCTCACCACAGCAGGGCTTAAGGCTACCACCACATGCATGATTCAAACCCAGTGCCAGACTGGGATGGAAATGCTGGTGACCACCTACAAGTCTGCAGAAGTCAGGGACACACCCACTTGGGATTTGAGTGCAAAACAGCATTTTTGACATGCAGCAGCAGTGGCACGGCCCTTCCCACACGGTGACACAGGCCACGTGTCTACAGTGGAGTGTCAGACCTGTCACATACTTTCTTGCCTTCCCCTCTCCCATGCTCTAGCCAGCTCTTCAGGATGTAACCAAAACCACCATTTTAAGGACATGCACAGTATCTGTGATGTTTCACTTATTGTTTTGCTGCCACCAGCAATATTGATATAAAAAAAAATAATGATGAAACTTAGCAATGATATAGCTCTTTATATTTTTGAAATCTCTGTACAAACATTACTTAAACAAAGCAAGGTAGTATGCAAAACAGTCATTGCTTAGAATAATCAACCAATGGGTTGTGCTTCAGTGGTGACACTGGGAGAGGAACAAGAGTGCTGGAAGGGAAGCAACAAACCAGAGGTATAACAAGGTCTCGTCTTCGAAGTTGGAGTTATGAATGGAGAAAGTAAGTGTCAAGGACAGTGTCTGAGAGTGTTCTTTAATATCCTTACACCAGGTAGGTAAAACCAATGTATTTTCACTATCACACAGGAGGATGGGAGAAGAATAACTGCTTAATGCAAATAATATACAGCAATATATATATATATATGTCTGTATAAGTACATATTCACACACACACCCCCCTTTGATCCTAAATTTGCTAAGGATGCCTCAGTCAAACTACAACAGAAATGATATTGGTATGATAACAACGACAATATTAAAAATGTGAAAACAGTGCAGTGACATCAACTGTGGATCTTTCCCTCCAGAGAACAGATATTCCTTAAACTGTTCCATCTGCCGAGGCTGGCTGCAAACACGGCTCTCAATTCCTCTTTCCTGGAATGACTGAAGAAAACAAAACCACAACTACCCCCAGGACTCATTCCTGCCTACGCAAAAGCTGCCGGTGCAATTAACATTCATTCACAGGTGACAGGACAGCCCTTTGGCTGTGAAGGCTCTAAAGAACACCATGTACTGACATCACCCAACAAGGAACTCGTGTCCTATCTGCTCCCCACAGCCCTGCCAGGTCCAGGATTCCAGCCCCAGCTCAGTTCCTGCAGCCCCCCTTGGTTTGCATCGTTCCCAGCTCAACAGAAGTGATGGAAGCAGCAGTTTTATTGGAAGCACCATACTGGCTCAGGCACACAACGCCAGTGGATGTACTAAGGGACTGATTTCCATCCTCCCAGGTGTGTTTTAGGGACAAAAACCTGCCTAGTGATGAAACACCCTCCCCAGCTGGTGGCTCTAAATACCCAGCCTGCCTGCCCAGAGACCCACACGATTTTCTTGCACGGGGAATCAACCCAAAATTGTTGGAAATACTCCAGACCAGTTGTTTGCATAAAGGAAGGGCAGCAAGCCAAGTGGCTAATTCCTTTGGTCCATGCTCCCCATGTCTCCTGCACAAGGGCCTCTCCAGCAAATTTCCCATCCTGTGCCATCATTTCTACATTAGAAACTAGAGAAAGCAGCGATTTCAATTTCTCTCTCCTCCTCCTCCTGCTTCCATCAGATGCTGACTCAGCAATGGCTGAGCACATCCATCCCACTGAGCCACCAGTAGGACAGGGACCAAGCCCAGGAAACTGTCCCCTTCCAGCCCTGTGGCACAGAGTTCAGTGTCCCTTCCAAAATCTTCCTTGCGTCCTTACCAAAACCTGTGCCTCTGTTAGCTGTAGGTAACCCCAGGATCAACATTACCTCCTTCCCCCACAGGAATCTTTTAAGCTCACCTGAAAAAATTTCCTATTAGAAAATAAATAAATAAATAAACAAATAGATAAAGAAACCCAACAAAAACCACACGGTGATTCTGAGACAGGATAATTGTATTTTACACATTTTATTTCTGCGGGTTTTTAGGTTTTAAGCGACATGAGACATTTTTCTTCTGACTGTATCCCTGAATTGCAATTCTGCTTCCTTTCCAGTAAACTTTGGGATAATTTTCACAGTGGACAGCTTTATAATGATAAAAATGCAAAGAATGCAAAGTGTAGCTTCTCTGCAAGCATGAGCCTTCCAAACATAAATTTAAGGAATGGCAATAATCAACTATTTTGAAAACCATGGATATTTAAAAACCCCAAAATTTTAATTATGTGGTGACTGTGACTAAGTCAATTCTTAGACCTGATTCTCAATTCCTGGCTGGTTATTTTTTTAAACACAGCTTGGTTTCCAAAGGCAGCACTTCTCCATGACACAGGCTCTGCCTCATGCTACCAAACACTCTGAACCAACAGTTTTAACTCATGCATATTTGCACTGAGAGCAGGGTGAGTTTGGGGTTTTCCCTGGGGTAGACAGCACTCTTGGACATCACAGAATCATGGAATGGTTTGGGTCGAAAGGGACCTTCAAGACCATCTTGTTCCACCCCCCTGCCATGGGCAGGGACACCTTCCACTAGCCCAGGTTGCTCCAAGCTCCATCCAACCTGGCCTTGGACGCTTCCAGGGATGAGGCAGCCACAGCTTCTCTGGGCAACCTGTGCCAGGGCCTCTCCACCCTCACCGGGAGAATTTCTTCCCTATATCCAATTAAAATCTACCCTCTGTCAGTGGGAAGCCATTCTGCCTTGTCCTGTCACTCCAAGCCCTTGGAACAAGTCCCTCTCCAGCTCTCTTGGAGCCCCCTTTAGACACTGGAAGGGGGTCTCAGGTCTCCACAGAGCCTTCTCTTCTCCAGGTGAACACCCCCAGCTCTCCCAGCCTGTCTTCAGAACCGGACTGATGAAATGCAACACCAGTTCTGAGATCCTCACCCTCTCAGCAGCAAGTTATTTTCGATTTAGAGCAACAGCACCCAAAAATCTTCTACTGCTGAGCTTCCTATGAAGTAACAAGCCATGAAAAGATTTCTCTAAGGAGAAGATGAGAATTGCCAGCTGTCCAGACACCCCACTGCTGCACATCCCTAAGCAAGTGGAGTCACCGTTCCCATCACTACCTGTGTGACATCCACACCACTGGGGGAGAAGTGTAGCTGACAGGCTCTACATGAAACACTCAGACACAAGCAGTAAGAAGTAATCTACAGTTATTACCAGGTCCTGAGTACAGCCATAAGCGATATTTCAAGTGTTAACCTTTAGGCCCAGATTTTCTTAAAATGATCCTGCATAACACATATATATATATATATATGTGTGTGTATATATATATATATGTGTGTGTGTATATATATATATTTCAAACATCTATATTTAAAATTACCTACTTTCATAACCTACAAACTTTACTATAGCCAGACTGCCATCTGGAGAAAAAACATCTTAAATTAGATTTCAAGTATTCATCAACATTAAAGTTGTTGCTCTAAGTCCTTTGAAGGTCCTGAGACAAACACTCAATTACAATTATATAAATATTCAATCAAAATAATTATATAAATATTCAATCAAAAATAAGGGGGGGGAAGTAAAAGAACAGAAGCAGCTCCTAGAGCAGCAGTACAAGTCCCCTGTGCAGGCCAGCTCCCACCCATCCAGCTTTCCAGACCCCTCAGCCTTCCAGCGCTGGTCTCCCATAAAATTTGGCAACTGCCAGAGGCTAAGTTGCCTTATCTTTTGCAGTCACTTGAAATTATATACATCACTATCCCTTCTTGCTCAGTGATAGTGATTTGCAGGGAACCCTCCCAACTGCCTTCTGTGTGTGAACTGCACAAAAAGGAACGAGGGATTGAAGGAAGCCAAGCAGTATTTTATTGACTCCCAGAAGACAGATATGGATTGCACATAACCCTGGAAAACTTCTTTTTAAAATCCTAGAATTATAAACAGGAAAACTCATTCCTCATAAATAACCTGACACCACTCCTTTGTCAAAAGGTTTTGGCATGGAACGTATTTCCTTTACAGTTTAATTCTGATTGTTCATTCGAACAGCTTAAAAAACTAAGTCTATAATAAAACAAATATTTTGCTCATATTTTTGACTTCATTAAAAAAAATAGTTTGAGTCACTACTTTTCTAGTCCTCAAAAAAATTTCAGAGAGACACCAACATTCGAATGAGTCCCTTAAAAATGTGTATTTCACCTAAGAGCAGTAATGACCTTGAGAAAATGCACATGGTGTGAACAGCTTTTCCTCCACCCTGCAGAAACATTCCCATACTCAACTACAGCCCCTAAACAGAACTTCTGCCACATGAACAAGACAAGGCCAATGCCCCAGTGCTTACAAAATCTGACCACATGCATTTAAATTCCTTTTGGAATAGGTCAGTGTACCCCTCAGTTGGATGATGACTGCAAGAGCCTTGTTGGGCTTGCAGGGGCCATGGGAGTGCTTTTAGTTTTAATGAGAAGCAGACAGGGTAACTGAAGCCACCTATGAGGGTGAATTAACACAGCCCATCTCTTGCAGCCTGTCCCCCTGGCAGCTGGAAAAGGCAGTAACCTCTGGAGGCATCAGACTTTTCTGAGGGGATCCCTAGGTCACAGACTCTCTTGTCCTCCCAGAGCAGTGCTTGCTATTATCCACAGAATCACCCAAATGTATTGTTGGCACCTCAGTGCCTTACTTCCAAGACATTAACCCTGAGGCTTCAACTAATGCACGAGTGATTTTCATGTCTGGTCACTTCTTGAAGTGGAAAATAGGTTCCTACTTGAGCAGTAATGTCTTGGCATTCATGATCATCCCAAAGTGGTTTTACACCAAAGCCTCCAACACCCCAGGTACTTGCTAACCCCAGAGGTGCTGGGGCTGAGGTACCTGGCTCCAGTTACAGCCCCACAACATGCAGGCTTTGGCCATGCGGCTAAACCGATTCCTGCTCCGCTCCACTGCTCCGCAGAGGCACCAGCACAGCTCCAACTGCACCTCCGACCCAATGTGGGCCTATGAGCAACCCTTGCCTTCAAAGCACGGACCAGCCTGCTGGTCTGACGTCCTGCGTGGCACAGGTAAGGGGCAGTGAAGCAGAGAACAGGAACCAAGAGCTGGAGTGTTGGTTTGGTCGGATTTGGTTGGGTCAGGAGAAGCCCCATGCCGTGAAGCATCACCTGGTTTGCACAGGGAGCACAGAGGGTCTCTGAGATGATCCTCAGAGAGCACAGGTGACACCTCCATGGGCACGAGCCACGGGATGTGTTTGGACACGTCCCGTACCACACATCATCACCTCATCTGCCACTGATGTCATGAACTAAAAAGCGGTTTTAAGAACTCCTCCTGAATGGACCTCACAATATTCCGCTTCTATCTTACAGTTTGACATAAAGCAGAAGTGTCTACACCTTTAGGAAAAACACTTTTTAAAGTAACAGTCAAAACAAATGAGTGCACCCAATTAGCTTCATGAAGCCCATCACACATGTAAAGCCAAAAGGCAACAAAACCTCAGAGACACAACAACTTGGGTGAAAGCAGATATAACGCCCAGGAAATAAGTTTTAACAACTCTTTTGTCCATTCCAAGAGTTTCTCATTAATACCCAACAGGGGACTGGTTTTGGCAATTCAGGCTTAGTGCCCTTAAAACGAGCAAATTTTTTTTAAGCTGTCACATTACTGTTACAGTTAAGGTTGTATTCTGATGAGTTCCTGGGATATACAAGTCACCTACTTCTAAACGTTATAGGCTTCTGCACATTACAGACTAAACTTCTTAACTTACAAATAATTATTTTTGCTGTTTCCAGTTTACAATGGTAAAAAAAAAATGAAGACTTCACAATGGGTGTAAATGGGAGGTAAATGTATTTTTAAAAACAGAATAAAAAGCTGCATGTTAAAAACTGGGTCACAGACTAATAAATACATACATCGAAGACATGAAATTTTCAGCAGCTGGTTTTAAAGAGCAAGGAATTGGGAAAAAACTAGCTGTCCAGACTCCATTCTGGCTCTGTTGTCTATGTGCTAAAAATATCTGCAGTTCAAAAACAAGTTAACAGAGCAGTAGAATCAGCTTTGTCACCTATTTTTAAAAAATTAAGCTACTTCCTAAAAGTGTGGTGTAAAACCTAGAGAAACTTTTAATTTCTTCATGCACTTGATGACACTGAATTAAAAAAAGAAATTATTTTAACCCAGAAAAAATGAGTCATTGTATACAGTAAGGACAGCCTTACTGCAGGTTTTCTACAGCAAAAGTATTTCTAGAAATACACCAGAAATTACTTTCCTATAACAAAATATACAATTATGTGTCAGATCATCATTGAGTTTCATTACTCAGGCGAAACAGAAACAGTTACTGTGAAGTTTCAAAAAAACCCCAAAGAAACCCAACTCCAAACAGCAAAAAGATGTTTTGATGGCTGTGGAGATGCCAGAAAGCAATGCTGGACACCAGGAATTTCCAGAACAACTCCCTTTCCAAAGTGATGTGCAGTTTGTGAATTAGACCATGAGTGAAAACTGATCTTGTTCTATGGGTTTCTCCACCCAGGCTCCAAGTCCTGCCTTCAGGAATGCTTTAAACAAACACTCTTTGGCAGTTTGATACTCAGTGGCTCCTTGCTTGGTATCGTGGTACAGGTTGGGCTTGAGGATCTTTGAGCGCAAGCTGGAGGAAAGCTGTGGGGATTACAGACAAGAAAAGAAGAGAGACAAGACCCTATTAAGCCAAACAGTTTGAGAGTGACTGAGTTATTCAAACAACTAATATTAAAACAATGTAAGGATCTACCAAACAAAATGGTTGAGGCCAAAAAGCCACAGATGTGCTTTCTGGTAGCTTTTCTTTCTGAGAGGAAAAAGGAAAACCTCAGTAGTTTCAACTGCAGTAAAAATGGGATTATCCTTCCAAATAAATAAAAATGAGAAGGCAAGTTCAAAGGAGAGAGCATCCTTTGCTTAGTCAGCTATAAACCAAGGGGTATGCAGACAGCATACCAGACAGCACCACATTAAAGAGTAAGTTAACAAACACATATTCTTTTACATTACTGCATGGGGCAGTAGGTAACTGGCCTCAAGTTGCACCAGGGGAGGTTTTGATTATGTATTAGGAAAAAAAATTATGGAAAGGGTTGTAAAGCAGTGGAACAGGCTGCCCAGGGAAGTGGTGGGGTCATCATCCCTGGAAGTGTTAAAAAAAAAAAAAAAAAGCGTGGATGTGGCACTAGAGGAAGTGGTTTAACAGTGAACACAATGGCAGTGCTGTGCTGATGGTTGGACTTGATGACTTTAAAGATCTTTTCTGGCTTTGATGATGCTGTGATTCTAACACCAGGCTCACAAAGTGGCTTCTGAGCCCAGAGAGCACACAGAGGTGTTTCACTAAGCACTGGGCAGTGGGAGCTGTGGCAGCCTGGGGGCCGTACCTTGGCGTGGATGCGCATCCAGCGGCTGTAGAACGCGTGCTTACACAGGCGGGACGCACGGCCCATCTCATCCTTGCCAGTCGTGGCATTAATCACTTCCAGACCAGTGTCTCCTACTGTCCAGTTCACACTGAAGTTTGGGGCTTTCCCTGGCTGACGGGCTTCTGCATTGCTGATACCTGAAAGGAAAGTGATGTTTAAGGACAATAACACATACAAACTATTGACTTTTTTTTTTTTTGGGTTGGGGAGCAATCTGTTTGTAAGACCACTCTTTTACTTTGAGGGCATTCTCCTGCAGATTTCTCACCGACCTGTGGTGGTAGCACCATGGACATCTCATTCTTATCCTGGCTAAAGTGCTCTCTACTGTCCTTCCCAGCAGGGCAAGTGTGCATTGCTGGAGAAACCAGCCTCCTTGTTGGAGGGGATCATGGAAAGGTCTGTGGCAAGTGTTCATGGGGACAGTAACAGGAGTGCCTTGCCATATCCTCCTCACAAGGATCTGGTCTTGCAAGTGAACAAATTCATTATTAACCAGCAAATAGTTATGAAGTAGAACAAAAGTTGTTCTGCTCCAGCTCAAGAAACTGCTGCTCTCAGAGCCCACTCAGTAGCTGAGTGTAGCAAGGAGCCAACACTGTGAGAGTTTGGCAGCTATAACTCTTCAGTCAATTCCCTTTCACTCTGATGTAAGAATTCAGGTGCATGTTGCTTATCTCACTTCAAATTGGATGCGAAAATATGAACCCTGGAAGTGTTCAAGGCTGGGTTGGACGGGGCTTGGAGCAACCTGGGATAGTGGAAGGTGTCCCTGCCCATGGCAGGGGCTTAGAACTAGATAAGCTTTAAGGTCCCTTCCAACACAAACCATTCTGTGATTCTATAAAGGTGAGCCCCATCCTCAGTACCCTTTGCACAAAGCCAGAGCTGGCAGACATTGGAGTTTTCGAGCACAAATCCATTTGTGTTTTAGCTGCTTCCCCACTTTGCATGCCCACTGTTGCACACCGTGCCCAGAGACAGGGAACCACAGGACTCCAGAGAGGACTCGTATCATTTTGCTCAAGTGTTAAATCATGTGACACCTTCCAAATATGGCTCCACCTCTATGGATGGAGAAGCAAAGCCACCAGCAATCAAACCCAAGTGCAAAACGAGGCCGTCTGCCTGCCCAGGGCAGGATTTATTCCCCCACAGCAGCCCAGTGCTGCGAAGATGGACCATACAGAATGGCTGCAGTATTGTGCTTGAAGGTCACAGCAGCTGCTGCCGTACATGTGTGACTCCTCAGGCATCACAGAGGTGGCAAAACTCTCTGTTTAAGATGTCTCAGTCACCTCACCAGCAGAGAGCAAAGCACTAGGGCAATTTGTTCTTTCTAATAAATAAAAATCCCATTTTTTTACTTTAACACAGCTCTCACCGAGAACCTCTTTCAAATCTACTCCAAGGCTATGCCAA
Source organism: Manacus vitellinus (assembly GCF_001715985.3). Lineage (NCBI taxonomy): Eukaryota > Metazoa > Chordata > Aves > Passeriformes > Pipridae > Manacus > Manacus vitellinus. The sequence goes on along the minus strand of NW_021939471.1, from coordinate 1,053,016 downwards.
GCCCTATACTTAATAAAATCTAGAGGATTTGTGGAAATTGAACATTAGCAACACAGCAGGATGCATTTCTAGCTGATACCTAAAACGATCTAACAAAGTCAGACACCTGGGAGCAGGACTGGCTCAGCTGGCTCAGTCTCACGGCACCTCTGAGCCCAGCACTGAGAGTGTGCAAGACCCACGAGGTCTGAAAGACACAGAGAAATTCAGTTTGCTTTCTATCATCAATTCCTCATTTAATAAACAAACAAACACGTTGAAATATCAATCACTGAAGTATTGTCTATTTACACTTGGTTTACATCAACCTTGTCACTATGACTGATAACTAGTAATTAAGTTAATAATGATAGCAAATAACCCTACCATCCCTCATTTTTTTAAAATATAAGCTGAAAAATTTGAGAATTGTAACAAAAGTTGGTTTTACCAAAACTACTGAGGCAAGAGGGCTAAGAAATTGCTGCCACATGACAATTTTTGGTCTTGTTTTTTCTGTAATCTAATAATACCTATACTATTAGCTTTCCTTTCATTCCATACACTATTAAATAAGTATAAGGGTCAGATAGAAGTCACTGAGTACTACACAACACTTGTGACATCACACCCAGTCTCACAAATAAAGATGAGGAAGCTGAATATGCACTACACTTCCATTGCAATTATACAATTCCATTCTTTGGGTTATTTTGATCAATTAGTTAAATCTAAAAAAGAAAAACTGACCCAGATTTAGAATTTCAAATAGATTTAAATAACAACAACCCATTTAGCTACTTAATTGTATGCAGTAACCCTGTAGAGATGGCAAAGGAGTCTCATGGTGGATCGTGGGTAGCACAGACAGGGAATAAAGGTCATCTCAAAATCAAAGCATCTGATAAAATGTTAGGTGGATCATATCTTCCCCCTCAAAATCCAGACACGAATATAGCACAATAAGCTGAAACTAGAAATGGGAAAGAAAACTAGGATAGAAAGTCAGATATTTTACTCTCCACTGAAAACTGATATAACTAAGCTATTTAGAGAACATTGCTCAGAAGTTATTGTTGAGTATTATTATAAAGGGATATAATAAGCAAAAGCAAAGGTCACAGCTCTTTGTGCCAGTGATTATATAAATCATAAATCTTGACAGTTTTTTGAGGACAGACCTTAAAAGAGCTTCATTAAAAAGGAGATAGAGAGCTGAAAAATACCAACGTGAACAGGAGGGTAAGGTACCATGGGAATGGCCAAAAAATCCCCAAAGGTCCTCTGCTGAAGGATTTATTTTTGTCTATTAAAACCAGAATTCACTAACACCTGGATGAAGATGGTCTCCTTGTGAAGAAGCAACACAGCTGGAGAGCTTCCAGCTCTGTGCATATCTGGAAAGTGTGCAGGGGTAAAAGCCCAGGTGATTAAGATTGGTGATGATACTTAATTATTTTAAAGAGTCAGTAAGAGAAGGAATTGCAAAGAGTAGCAGAAAAAAGCTCACACATTGGGTGTCTGGGCAATAAAAAGGCAGGTGAAATTGCTCACAGATAAATATTAGGCAAAACACATGAGATAAAACCCCAAAGCAGTGTTGCACGAGGAGTGCTGGACTTGGAGCAGGATTGGAGCATTCAGGAATGAGGTTTTAGTTTCTAATATTCAGTTCTACCAAAAGGTCAGCTCAAGGACCAAAAATAATCAAAGTGAATGTTAGGAATCATTAGTGAAGGATCAAGGATCTCAACAGAGTATATGCCACCACATAAATCAGTATTGCTGCTTTACCTGGAGTATCAGGTGCTGCCCTGGTGTCACTGGCACAAAAATGGAAGTGCAAAATGAAAGGTATGATCCTTATATGAAAGGGTCTCTGTGCAAGGAACAACAAAGTAGACTAAGACACTTCAGCTTGCAGAAAATAGGCCTTATGTAGGAAGGAATATCTCAGAGGTACAGAAAACTGAGTGTCATGACCACTTCCTATAGCCCAGATCACACTGAGGAACATCTAATTAAATTAGCAGAAAGTTCCTTTGCACAGATCTTTGCACGTTCCACAGCCCCTCCTTACTCAAGGAGGCTGCAGATGGTAAAAAGTTAAAACCAGTTAAAAAAACCGAACCGGAAGCTGACAAAGAAAGATCTGTTAAGGATTTCTAAACACAAAGATTCTCAATACCTGACTCGAGATGTCCCTGATCTGCAGATTGCCACTGTGATTCCCCAAAATATCTGCAGAGGGTTAATATTTCCTTTTGCTTTTCACTGCCTAACTACCTGTGGAAAAGAATACTGGGCTGGATGGGTTGTACCTTAAAATCTTGGTCTTACAGTGGTGACAAGATAATCAGCAAGTAAAAAAAAATCTCTTTGAAAGAAAGAAAGAAAGATGATGAAAAGACAATTTTTAGCAGCACATAACAATATCCCAAAGTTAAAATAACTTTGACTTAATGCAATTGCCCCAGCAGACATAAAACTTGTTTTATGAGAAGAAAACCAGCTTTTACAGTGCTTTCTCAGCTAAGCAGGTGGAACAGTGGGGAAAGACAGATATTTCTGTTTTGGTTCATCCCTCTGGTAGAAATAAGACACAGCTCTGTGTGTGTGGTACAAGAAGGAACACAGAATTAGGGACAGGTATTTCTGCAGTGCTTATTCCAGGTAAGAATACACTAAAAAATATATGAATCCAAGGGCAGATGGGCAGCTACACAAGTGCCCCAGCTGAACCTAACAGCATAGGTCAGAAGATTAGTCTTCAAGACTGAGCTAGTAAAATAAAATACATCAACATAGTGCTCCCCCCCAACCTCCTAAAGAAGCTTTCTGTACGTTTTTGAGATGTGTGTTTTTGTGAAAACTCAAAAGCTGAGAACTTTTCTGAACTCTCTCTGCTGCTCAGCAAGTCCTGGCTGAACTGTTTAAACAGATGGTGCTATTTCATAGAAAATAGATGATATCACCATTGCAGAAAGACGATTTTAAAGAAGACAAGGTGCTGTTATACGCTGTGAAAAGGAAAACAAAAACTCCTCCCACTCTGCCCCAAACCTGCCATCTTGAAGGATTGATAAAAATTCCTCTAAATCAGGCAGAAACTGTCCATACATCATCTACTGTGGCCATACAACCATTAGAGATATTTGGTAGTGAGTGTTGTAACTGTTACTTAATTGCTAATATAAGGATAAATACGTTACTTAACATTTTTATACATTCTAGATCAGGGAATCCTTATTAATTACCTTTCTTATCTAAAGAAATACTCGTCGTTCAAAATGCTCTTTTCCCCATTCCCTCCCTACATCTATTTTAAAAATCCATGTAAAACTTTAAACATTTTAAAATAATGAGCTTTTCTGTTTTTCCTCAGAAAATAATGACATATCAAAAGCTAAGCTCTACAGAACAAAGCAGTTGTGCTGGTTTCAGCTGGGGTAGAGTGATGATGTTTGTCTTCCCAAGTCACCGTGGGGTGGGATGGGACTCTGCTCTCCTGGAGGTGGCTGAACACCTGCCTGCCCATGGGAAGCAGAGAGTGACTTCCTTATTTTAGTTTACTCGTGTACACGGCTTTTGCTTTGCCTGTTAAACTGTCTTTATCTCAACCCCTGAGTTTTGTGGTTTTTACCCTTCCAATCCTCTCCCTGGTCCTGCTGGTGAGGGAGTGAGTGAGTGGCTGTCAGGGGCTTGGCTGTTGGCTGGGTTAAGCCACAACAGCAATGCACACAATCAGAGGGAGGATGAGATTTCAGTTTTAAAGCTTTCACAGCATTACTGTAACAAGTCATTTTAGAATTTAAGACAGGTGAGATGTTATCCCCATCCATTCTGAGTTGATTATTGATCCAGAAATTGTGTCTATCTTGGCATACTGAGTAATGATGGAACCACTCAACAAATATCTGCCACGCAAGAGAAGTGACAGTGAGTGCTAACATGCTATTCCATGGATGGGAAGAGGCTTCACTAAGCCTTCAACTCGTCTCACATCTTGGCAGGGCACGCTGCGGACAGGAATGATGTGAAGCCTCATCGAAACATTCATCCCCCAGCTCTTTCCAACTTTTAAGGGTCCTTGCTATGGTATTTCTGACTGTCTGTATTATGTTTAGACCACAGCTTCTCTGTTGCAACCAGCAAGCAGTTTACTCACAGCACACAGTTTGCAAGGTTTTGAGAACTGCAAAATCACATCGCTACTGGAACAGACTTGGTTACCGGCACGGCCTTCTCCATTAGATACTTGCCACTAAGTAAAGGTCTGTTGAGTGTATAAAGAGGTGGTAGATCTTCTATCTCTGCTATCCTCTGGTAAACGGCTCTGGATAGATGATCCCCATGATATAAACTCCCCAAGATGATGCTAGAGAAGTAAATTGGCTCCACAAAGAGGCTAAGTAAGGCTCCTTGAATACCCAATACGTTCCACCTAAGAGGGAGGGAAAAACAAAACAAAACAAAACAAAAAAACACTTTCTTTTTAATGGAACAAGTAACATCTGCCAGACATAATAGCAGTTAATCACAATGGACTAGATTTTTAACCCTTTCTCCTGACGGGCACATGACCGTGGTAGCATAAGCTGTGACACCTGCCAGAATTTCAGAGATCAGCTTAGGGGATGCTCAGCGTAATCCTGAGTAAAATGACCTACAGCAACAGGCCAGGAGCAGACTCCACAACTTTAGTTCCCCACTAACATGTCTGGTGATGCATTTTCTAGCACTCTAGTGCCAGAGATGGACAGGACCATTCAGTGGGAGAAAGCCAAACTGTGAGATTCTCAGAAACAGCAGCTATTGCCCCCAAAAGACACCTGGCAGGGGGTAAAGCATCCTTCCCAGAGCAAAAAGATTGTGTTTGCAAGACCTCCACACCTCATCACCATAAGGGAAAACCTGTCCTTGACACCCTAGCCCAACTGTTTCCACATCCTGCTGCCAGAAAGGACACATGCACTGGCTTGCAATATCTATAGTCAGGGAGAAGATTGAATCTGAAAACTGAAAATATGCAAAGAAAGCATGTACTCTTTGCTCCCTTTAGCTGTTTCACATATTCCAACCAAAAATCCCTTGTCTGGACCACTGTGATCTACACTGGATCAGGTCTGGTGGCAGGGATATAGCATGCCTAGGAGCAAAATCCTGATTATTATTTTTTTTTTTGACAGCTGCGTTCATTTGAAAAAGCTTTGGCTCTCAATCTGTCTGTAACAGTTATATAGAGTACTTCTGAAAACCTCAATATCTTCCGCAGAGTATTTTCTCTGTATTTGTCTGAGGAATACTTGCAAAAAGCTTGGCACTATGAAAATAGCATATTTCAGTCAGAATCATAGAACCACAGAATGATTTGGGCTGGAAGGGACCTTAAAGACCATCCCATTCCAACCCCCTGCCATGGTCAGGGACACCTTCCACTAGACCAGGTTTCTCAGAGCCCCCATCCAGCCTGGTCTTGGAGTCAAACTGCAGCATCCAGACACAAGCTGCAGGGAAGTTTCCTTTGGTGCTTGGATAAAACAAAGGAGCACAGTGGAAGCTCTTGGGTTCCCACAGAATGGTTGTCCTTATTAAAAATCCCACCGTGTACCAGGCTGCAAGGTTACCCTAGGGAAACAGGTAACTTGGATGTTGCTAACAGTGATTCTTGCAGTTTGTGCTGGGATGGCTACACATCAGCATCATTTCAGGCTAGAAACTGCACATCACAACTGCTTCACTACTGCAAAAATTGAATTACACATGCTGGCTTCAGGATGTGCGAAAAAAAAAAGGGTAAAACAAAGACTGCAATTCAAGGAACCAATTTCTTTGCATATTTTTACTGAGGATAAAAATGGAGGCAATGTGCATTAACTTACTCACCTGTCATTAAAAAAGCTGGCACTAATGAATGAATAAAAATTCTGTGCTAATAAAAAATGAGGTCTATTTTACATGGAATAAAGGCACACTTTGTATAACATTGATAACATTGCATAAAATGCAATCAGCAACCAAATGTCAGAGTAAAGATATCAAGTGAAAATTATTGCTTTCCAGGACCAATATGTCTTTTTAAGGACCATATCATGACTAGAAGTCTGTAGATTTGAGGTATTTCAAGTGCCAAATGAATCACAATAATATTTTCTTGTTGTTTGCAGTATTACCTACATGGAGAGCATGGACTGCTACAGACACAGGTAATATTATGGAAGAAACATCTGGAAGGAATTCAAGACTGAGCATTGCAACTGGGGTCTTACAAATGTATCTGAGACTTGCAGACAAGGCACGTCACATTTTACATGACCGGTGTTTGAGTGACAGATGAATATCTCAAAAAAGGCCAAAGCACTCCTCTGGCAAGCCCTCATCCCCTAAATAAAACCTTTGCCAGACTCTCTTCCTTACTTCTGATTTCAGTATTTCCACAGCTTGTGTTTTGCCGCTGCCTCCCACACTTAGTGACATCCTCTGGCACAGAAAACGAAAGTTGACCACTTGTCTTACAAACTTCTTCTGATGAAAAGGAGTGTGGACACCTGAACAAGCTTCTGCAAGGTGAACTGTATGGACTGGTACTACTGCCCACAGGCCTTATGTTTTCCTGGGGTGTGCTGAAGCACCTTCAGCACTGCAGCACTTGCTCATGAATGCTGGGTTCACGGCAACTTGCTTGATGCAAAGACAGGCTTTGAAGAAACCATTCTTACAGCCAAGGCCTCAAGCTCTTAATATTGATTGGGCAGGGTTGGATGGTGGTTAGGTTTATAAAACTAGCTTTAAATTTCCATAGTTAAAATTTCCAAAGTACATATACTTGTCTACAGAAATGTATTCTTCTATCAGAAGCTGGTTGTAGCGCAGAGATAAAACCTGACACCCAAATGAATCACAGAATCACTGAGGTTGGAAAAGCCCCCTAAGATCACTGGGTCCCACTGCCAACCCAGCACGACTATGTTCACCACAGAACCATGTCCCCTGGTGCCACATCACACACCCTTTGGACACTTGCAGGGATGTTGACTCTACCACTTCCCTGGGTGACATTGAAGCCCTACCATGTCTGACAAAGCAACAAAATTTCTAAAGCTCACCTAGCAAAGTACTTTAGCATGAAAAGGGAAACAAAAGCTGCAAATCAAAGCACGGTTCTCCTTCATCCTTGGGGCAACCAACACACTGCAGTGGCCCCTACCTGCACCTGGACTGGGAGGTTCAGCATTCCCACCCCTGCACATATGAGCTACTGCTGCCAAACAGTTAAAAAAGAGAAGGAGGATGACAGTTAAAGGATGTTGCAACCTGCTGCTGGTGTAAAGTACTTTTACACCCCATCATTTTCCCAGCACTAAGCTTGGCCGCAGAAGAGTTTGCCTATCACTGCCTTGATCCTCCCCAGTCTGTTATTTTATTTTTATTGTTAAAAAACAACAAACCCGTGACCCTGGATTTTGAAGAGGCAGTTTCTTCAGTCTGGTTGACAGTACAGCTCCACAAACAACTGCAGGACCACTGCCGAGGCAGGGAGATGCCACGCACAGGAGGAATGTTAAAGAGATTTCCAACCAAGTTATACCAGCACTTTTTTAAAAAGTCTTTTCCTTAAATAAACCCCCCTAATTTTCATTGAACATTTTCATTTAGCATGAAAAATTTAGCCATCTGAAAAGTTACAGGTGCAAACTAAGATCTGCTTCAGTTCAGAAACGCTGCTAAGACATCTCCATGGGAGCACGGTTTGGGGTGCCCTGCACCTCCCCTTTGCTCTACAGTTGCCAGTTGCCCATGCATGCTTAGCTATAAGGGAGACCAAAAAAACCCCAGATTTTCCCATTACCAAGGTTTTGCCATGCCCTCTGCCTCATCCTCAAAGTAATCTTAGGCTCTAGGGATGTCCAGGGAAATGCTCTTTGAAACAACTACATCCCACCACCTTTGCAGGTTCAACCCCAACCTTGGCTTTTGCAGATTTATGCACGTGAGTCGTGTTCAACTTCTGAGAATTTACACAGAGGATACTCTCTATGTAGTGTGCTCACCTGAGGTCTTATAGATGAGTACCTCACTGGGAAATCTGAATTTTACAAATTTATCACACTCACTGGTTTTCTTATTCTATATTCACTACTAAAGATCCTGCTGATAACAATCTGGAGGATGGATGCACTTCCTCAATCTTTCTGCTGTTCTCAATCATGCTACACTGAAAAAAAGAGAGTAGAGAAACCAGAGACCAACACCAAATCAAGAGCAGTCCTCCCTTTCTTGCTATGTTGTCACATTTTTGCTCTGGACCAACATGTGGCTCAGAGGTATCTACAGTGGATTCCTAAAAGGTCTATTGATTTCTTCATGACATGCAGGTGATTTCACAACTCTTGATACCTGAAAAGGTAAGTAAAATTTAACCCTGCAGCAACACTTTCACGGTGTGCTGGTTCACCTCTTGCCAAAAGTAAAACAGGCTGAAAATACATGCTTCTGGTAAAAACTCTCCTCTGAACTTTCTAAACTCAAAAGGCACAGAAATTCTGTTATTCACATTATTTTAGAGAAAATGCAAAAATGGGGGGGGCTAACAGCAGTAAGTCACAAATCTTGATGTTAATATCAAATGTCTTGGTATCACTCTCACTAATTTTTACGCAGACAGCAGCATGGAGGAGGTGAGTCACTAGGTGACCCGCAGTGGTGTCCACATGGAACTGGTGTCCAAATTTATTTCAGGAAAACAAGAGCCTCCTGCAACTAACCAAACAAAACCTGACAAGTGTTTACAGTTCAAAGAGCTGCTCTTTATAAACAACTACTACAAAGAAATGAAAATTATTCAGTAGGTACTTTGTTTATCACAAGCTGTTACTTGCAACTGATGGCAAGGAGAGAAGGTATCACTGTGTGAGGTGCTGGACTACCCCAGAAAGCACTTTGCCTCCTGACATGCATGAGGCATCACTTTAAACACTATTTCTCTTTTTTTCCTTAAGAGATTAATTGAATCTCCATGACCATTCCATGCTCTTCATAAGCCACTCTGTAAACAGGCAGCAAGATCTTTACAACTGGGTCACAGCCCACACTATAAATCAGTAAGTGCAAGAAGTCCATGGTCTTGGACAGTAGCCCTTCTCACAAACATATTGTTAAATTTGCAACAATGCTTCCCCTTGTAGCTGTACCTAGGCAGGCAACCACACAACTCTGACTCGTCCCAGTTTTTCTGGCACTGCCTGGATTTGCTCCACATCTGTGAGCCTGGTTTGAGAGGTTACACGATGCTACATCTTGGGTAGGTAGTTGTTTCTTACCACTTTCCCTCAGGTATTTTATTTAAGTGCCACACTGCCACCACAGATCAAAGTGGCCAATTCACATTGCCAGTGTCACTTTAAAGTAGAAGAGCACCAATGACTTCCCTTTCAACAGTTCAACCTAAAAAGTTCATCTCAATTCCTAGAGCCTTCCTACCAGAGAAACTGGGTGAAAAAAACTCCACTCTTCTCAGCAGGATGTTAGACATGACTGGGATGTTTCATGAGAAGTCACTATTTGAAACCAAAAATGTGGGCAGAAAAACACATCAAAAGGAGAATGACAAAACCCAACATCAGTACCATGGAACAAGGTCAGGATACATTTAAAACAAATGCATGTACATTAAAGTTACTCTGGTCACAGAAACCACCCTAACACCGCACTGGAGAGCCACCAAGCACTAACACACCAGGATAATCCTGTTCTAATGCTTCCAACCCAAATGGGATTACACTCGTGGCCCTTCCATGTTTCTTACAACTTTTCCTGGATGTTCCTACTGGATCCAGGAGTGTGCTGGGCAGCAGACTGCAGTAAAGCACTCAGAGGCAGCAACTTGGATTATACAGATAATCTACACAGATGAGGCAGTTCAGATACAAGGGGTTTGATACAAGTGCAATCCTGCACCCCAAATTTATCCACATCTTTTCCAGGCTGTGACTGAGAATCTTTGGGAAAGCTCAGTGGAAATCAGCAGGTCTGAGGTATACTGGAGGACTCATTGCTGGACACTACAGAGCAAGGCATTCTTTCAAATGTAAATGGACAAAACACGTCAGGGAAATGTCAAAAAAAAAAAAAGAAAAAAAAAAAGAAAAAAAGAATATGAAAATTTGGGCCTCCTTACCCGTCATACAGTCTTTGTTCTGTGTCAAGGGGTTCTATTTGCTTCCTTCACTGGCACAAACAAAATTATTCCCATTAGCCCCAAGGAGAGGTGACAGCTAGCTACGGAAGCGAGAGATGGATTCTGTTCTGTATCACACAAAATCAACAAAAGAGTCAAATGTGTTCTAGCTCAACAACTGGCTGCATTTTCATTTTTTTATATATATTTGCAACGACAATGTGATAAAAGAATGTGGCGTGAATCCCATGTCAGATGGTTGGGAGAAGTCCCAGGCATGAAACTGGGGAGTTTATTTGGTGAATTTTATTGAAAATATTATAAAAGAAGCTGAAATGTCAATTTTGTAGAATTACCTTTTCACATCTGCCTGTCATAGCTTCTGAAAGGCCCTATCCATTTACGTTAGGGAGATTTAAACTAAAAGAAAATGTTTTCCTTCAGCAGAGATGCTGATTACTTGAGACAAGACTAAAGGAACAAAGCCATTACATAACTTTCCTCCTCTATTTTTGATTTGGCATAGGCAGTTCACAAGAATATTTCCAACTTAATACCCTTAATAAATTTTGAATCAGGCTCTGACTTGAGAAAAAAGCAGAGCTATTTTAATTACAGTATATATAATACATATAAAATTGAAAAATAACTAAAATGTCATTAGCTGAAAAATCTGGCATTTTTCATCCACTTTGCAAGAGCACAGAGGCTGCAAACACACAGACTCATTTAAAAAAATTATGCTGCAACTCTCCCATACTTGTTAAAGAATACTACTGCTAAATTTTCTTTTGTCCATTTATGAATTTGAAAACAACAACAACAAATCTCTTAATCTTTGTCAAAAAGGACAACAAAGAAGGAATTGGATGAAATATAAATTAAAGTACTGGTTCTGGAAACAAAATATTTAATCACAATACATAAAACTATTTAAACTAAAATAATTTTAAAGTTAAAAACTAAAAGTGCGTCAATATTTTTTTTAAAGGGACACTTTTCACTGTACAAAATAATAAAACTATAATCTATGCATGAAAATGTAGGTATCTGATATCACAGAATGGTTTGGGCTGGAAGGGACCTTCAAGACCATCTCATTCCAACCCCCTGCCATGGGCAGAGACACCTTCCACTAGACCAAGTTGCTCCAAGTCTCATCCAGCCTGACTCTCAACATTTTCAATGATGGGGCAAGGGTGTATATCATAGGAGGAAGCTATCCAAATAATGCAATAAATTTATTGTACTGTTTTGATAATGCTATACTACTTCAGGAAAAAAAAATCTAAAACATTTCTCTGCTATTCCCCAGTGATATAAATAAAAACCAAAGCTGTCATGACTTTATGTGGCTGAAATAATACAGAATGATTTCACCTTGCCTATGAAGCCAGCAGAGGGTCTAACACCAATTGCAGGTGAGGAATCAGGAGATTCATCATAGGAATTACAGCCACTCTCATGCTATGTCTAATGAGATAAGCCCATCAATACCCTGCACATTCATTGTAAGNGGTCCTGTCACTTGTCACCTGGGAGAAGAGATCAACCTTCCCCTGGCCCCACTCTCCTGTCAGGGAGTTGCAGAGAGTGAGAAGGTCCCCCCTGAGCCTCCTTTTCTCCAGGATGAGCCCCTCCCCAGCTCCCTCAGATGCTCCTCACAGGACTTGGTGCCTGTGTTCTGCAGATTGTAGCAGAGTGAGAAAAGGAAGGACTGCACAGAGACTTTCTCAATGTTCCTTTTTCATATCATACTTCTTTATATCAAACAGTAATATCTCACTTCCATTAGCACATACACTGGAACAACCTTCATGGGTGTAAACTGAGAAGAAACTACACCAACACCACACATCGGTTTTCAAAAGGCCACAGGCATTGCCTCCTGGAATGGTAAAACTGCCTCGTCCTCCAGTGTAGAAGCATGGATTGTGAGAATGCTGCCAATCTAGTGTTAACCTCTACTGAAAGCACAAGTTTTCTTGAAATTAAGGGGCCAAATTCTGTATTTCACCACAAGTCAGGAGGTGCAGAGTGGAAAAAAGCAAAATGCACTGCCGAAAATTTTAAGTCAGTGTTGTCTTCCTAACGAAGCAATTAAGCAACAGCATTTTTTTTCTTCTCATTAAAAATAGCATCAGAAAAGAGTTAAGTAACTGAAGCAACTTAAATCTAGCTTACAAATCCAAACCTGGGTGTTAAAGAAGAAGCATGAGCAGAACACAGGAATGCTGCATCACATCAACAGAGATACTGAAATGCCTAAAGTAAGGCATGTAAAGAAGAGATTTGCCAATGGGAAAGAACACCTCAGCAAGTAGGGGAACACCCTCCAGCATAAACCTTTTCATTGGGAACACCTGACATGCTTGTCTTAGCTAAGCATAAAATGTGTCTTGTGACAGTGTTTAACATATTCTGAGCATTCTGACTACAAGAATTTTCTTTCACAACCTTAAAAAAACTTAAAGTAAAACTGGCACTTAAAACACAAGCTTCTCAAGGCTGAGTGAAAGAGATTTGCCCATGATCATTAGTATGGGTGAGTAACATCAATCTCTACTTAATAATTGGTTTTGCTCACTTTAATATAATTGCTTCAACAAATAGTGCACTATAAAAGTAGTTATAGCTACCTGTACTGTGGAGTAAACAATTCTAATTAAGGTCTTTTAGTCTAATCATTACCATAATCAATTTAAATAAATCATTTATTCATATCATGACATTTGGTTTGCCATCCTTAATCCGGTGGGACAAAGTCATACAGAGGTTCAATCACACCTGCACAATCCTTCAGACATAAACTGTTAACCAAGCCTGGGCCTAAGACTGGATCCAGCTGCCCCCAGACTCCTTTCTGAGAAGTAGTTTAGGAAGCAAGGGGGTCCTTTCTGTACCTCATGACTCAGCAGGATGGTCTCTCTGCTAAGCCTTGTGCGAAGTTTCCATTCTGCCCATGACACCACGTGTTTGGCAGCCTGCAATAACTCTTTCAGCTTCAAGTCTACAGCTCTGCAAGGGATGCACAGCAACCTGACGTGAAGCCAGAAAGTTCAAGCAAAGGCATATTTATTTACTCATCCTGAACTGGCCTTTTCTGAGATACAAGATCCTTCAGGGATCTCTACCAGTGGCTCACTGAGGTGACATTGAAGCCCTACCATGTCTGACAAAGCAACAAAATTTCTAAAGCTCACCTAGCAAAGTACTTTAGCATGAAAAGGGAAACAAAAGCTGCAAATCAAAGCCACGGTTCTCCTTTATCCTTGGGCCAGCCAACACACTGCAGTGGCCCCTACCTGCACCTGGACTGGGAGGTTCAGCATTCCCACCCATGCACATATGAGCTACTGCTGCCAAACAGTTAAAAAAGAGAAGGAGGATGACAGTTAAAGGATGTTGCAACCTGCTGCTGGTGTAAAGTACTTTTACACCCCATCATTTTCCCAGCACTAAGCTTGGCCGCAGAAGAGTTTGCCTATCACCGCCTTGATCCTCCCCAGTCTGTTATTTTATTTTTATTGTTAAAAAACAACAAACCCGTGACCCTGGATTTTGAAGAGGCAGTTTTTTCAGTCTGGTTGACAGTACAGCTCCACAAACAACTGCAGGACCACTGCCGAGGCAGGGAGATGCCACGCACAGGAGGAATGTTAAAGAGATTTCCAACCAAGTTATACCAGCACTTTTTTAAAAAGTCTTTTCCTTAAATAAACCCCCCTAATTTTCATTGAACATTTTCATTTAGCATGAAAAATTTAGCCATCTGAAAAGTTACAGGTGCAAACTAAGATCTGCTTCAGTTCAGAAACGCTGCTAAGACATCTCCATGGGAGCACGGTTTGGGGTGCCCTGCACCTCCCCTTTGCTCTACAGTTGCCAGTTGCCCATGCATGCTTAGCTATAAGGGAGACCAAAAACCCCAGATTTTCCCATTACCAAGGTTTTGCCATGCCCTCTGCCTCATCCTCAAAATAATCTTAGGCTCTAGGGATGTCCAGGGAAATGCTCTTTGAAACAACTACATCCCACCACCTTTACAGGTTCAACCCCAGCCTTGGCTTTTGCAGATTTATGCACATGAGTCGTGTTCAACTTCTGAGAATTTACACAGAGGATACTCTCTATGTAGTGTGCTCACCTGAGGTCTTATAGATGACCACCTCACTGGGAAATCTGAATTTTACAAATTTATCACACTCACTGGTTTTCTTATTCTATATTCACTACTAAAGATCCTGCTGATAACAATCTGGAGGATGGATGCACTTCCTCAATCTTTCTGCTGTTCTCAATCATGCTACACTGAAAAAAAGAGAGTAGAGAAACCAGAGACCAACACCAAATCAAGAGCAGTCCTCCCTTTCTTGCTATGTTGTCACATTTTTGCTCTGGACCAACATGTGGCTCAGAGGTATCTACAGTGGATTCCTAAAAGGTCTATTGATTTCTTCATGACATGCAGGTGATTTCACAACTCTTGATACCTGAAAAGGTAAGTAAAATTTAACCCTGCAGCAACACTTTCACGGTGTGCTGGTTCACCTCTTGCCAAAAGTAAAACAGGCTGAAAATATATGCTTCTGGTAAAAACTCTCCTCTGAACTTTCTAAACTCAAAAGGCACAGAAATTCTGTTATTCACATTATTTTAGAGAAAATGCAAAAATGGGGGGGGCTAACAGCAGTAAGTCACAAATCTTGATGTTAATATCAAATGTCTTGGTATCACTCTCACTAATTTTTATGCAGACAGCAGCATGGAGGAGGTGAGTCACTAGGTGACCCGCAGTGGTGTCCACATGGAACTGGTGTCCAAATTTATTTCAGGAAAACAAGAGCCTCCTGCAACTAACCATACAAAACCTGACAAGTGTTTACAGTTCAAAGAGCTGCTCTTTATAAACAACTACTACAAAGAAATGAAAATTATTCGGTAGGCACTTTGTTTATCACAAGCTGTTACTTGCAACTGATGGCAAGGGAGAGAAGGTATCACTGTGTGAGGTGCTGGACTACCCCAGAAAGCACTTTGCCTCCTGACATGCATGAGGCATCACTTTAAACACTATTTCTCTTTTTTTCCTTAAGAGATTAATTGAATCTCCGTGACCATTCCGTGCTCTTCATAAGCCACTCTGTAAACAGGCAGCAAGATCTTTACAACTGGGTCACAGCCCACACTATAAATCAGTAAGTGCAAGAAGTCCATGGTCTTGGACAGTAGCCCTTCTCACAAACATATTGTTAAATTTGCAACAATGCTTCCCCTTGTAGCTGTACCTAGGCAGGTAACCACACAACTCTGACTCGTCCCAGTTTTTCTGGCACTGCCTGGATTTGCTCCACATCTGTGAGCCTGGTTTGAGAGGTTACACGATGCTACATCTTGGGTAGGTAGTTGTTTCTTACCACTTTCCCTCAGGTATTTTATTTAAGTGCCACACTGCCACCACAGATCAAAGTGGCCAATTCACATTGCCAGTGTCACTTTAAAGTAGAAGAGCACCAATGACTTCCCTTTCAACAGTTCAACCTAAAAAGTTCATCTCAATTCCTAGAGCCTTCCTACCAGAGAAACTGGGTGAAAAAAACTCCACTCTTCTCAGCAGGGTGTTAGACATGACTGGGATGTTTCATGAGAAGTCACTATTTGAAACCAAAAATGTGGGCAGAAAAACACATCAAAAGGAGAATGACAAAACCCAACATCAGTACCATGGAACAAGGTCAGGATACATTTAAAACAAATGCATGTACATTAAAGTTACTCTGGTCACAGAAACCACTCTAACACCGCACTGGAGAGCCACCAAGCACTAACACACCAGGATAATCCTGTTCTAATGCTTCCAACCCAAATGGGATTACACTCGTGGCCCTTCCATGTTTCTTACAACTTTTCCTGGATGTTCCTACTGGATCCAGGAGCGTGCTGGGCAGCAGACTGCAGTAAAGCACTCAGAGGCAGCAACTTGGATTATACAGATAATCTACACAGATGAGGCAGTTCAGATACAAGGGGTTTGATACAAGTGCAATCCTGCACCCCAAATTTATCCACATCTTTTCCAGGCTGTGACTGAGAATCTTTGGGAAAGCTCAGTGGAAATCAGCAGGTCTGAGGTATACTGGAGGACTCATTGCTGGACACTAGAGAGCAAGGCATTCTTTCAAATGTAAATGGACAAAACACGTCAGGGAAATGTCAAAAAAAAAAAAAAGAAAAAAAAAGAAAAAAAGAATATGAAAATTTGGGCCTCCTTACCCGTCATACAGTCTTTGTTCTGTGTCAAGGGGTTCTATTTGCTTCCTTCACTGGCACAAACAAAATTATTCCCATTAGCCCCAAGGAGAGGTGACAGCTAGCTACGGAAGCGAGAGATGGATTCTGTTCTGTATCACACAAAATCAACAAAAGAGTCAAATGTGTTCTAGCTCAACAACTGGCTGCATTTTCATTTTTTTATATATATTTGCAATGACAATGTGATAAAAGAATGTGGCGTGAATCCCATGTCAGATGGTTGGGAGAAGTCCCAGGCATGAAACTGGGGAGTTTATTTGGTGAATTTTATTGAAAATATTATAAAAGAAGCTGAAATGTCAATTTTGTAGAATTACCTTTTCACATCTGCCTGTCATAGCTTCTGAAAGGCCCTATCCATTTACGTTAGGGAGATTTAAACTAAAAGAAAATGTTTTCCTTCAGCAGAGATGCTGATTACTTGAGACAAGACTAAAGGAACAAAGCCATTACATAACTTTCCTCCTCTATTTTTGATTTGGCATAGGCAGTTCACAAGAATATTTCCAACTTAATACCCTTAATAAATTTTGAATCAGGCTCTGACTTGAGAAAAAAGCAGAGCTATTTTAATTACAGTATATATAATACATATAAAATTGAAAAATAACTAAAATGTCATTAGCTGAAAAATCTGGCATTTTTCATCCACTTTGCAAGAGCACAGAGGCTGCAAACACACAGACTCATTTAAAAAAATTATGTTGCAACTCTCCCATACTTGTTAAAGAATACTACTACTAAATTTTCTTTTGTCCATTTATGAATTTGAAAACAACAACAACAAATCTCTTAATCTTTGTCAAAAAGGACAACAAAGAAGGAATTGGATGAAATATAAATTAAAGTACTGGTTCTGGAAACAAAATATTTAATCACAATACATAAAACTATTTAAACTAAAATAATTTTAAAGTTAAAAACTAAAAGTGTGTCAATATTTTTTTTTAAAGGGACACTTTTCACTGTACAAAATAATAAAACTATAATCTATGCATGAAAATGTAGGTATCTGATATCACAGAATGGTTTGGGCTGGAAGGGACCTTCAAGACCATCTCATTCCAACCCCCTGCCATGGGCAGAGACACCTTCCACTAGACCAAGTTGCTCCAAGTCTCATCCAGCCTGACTCTCAACATTTTCAATGATGGGGCAAGGGTGTATATCATAGGAGGAAGCTATCCAAATAATGCAATAAATTTATTGTACTGTTTTGATAATGCTATACTACTTCAGGAAAAAAAAAAATCTAAAACACTTCTCTGCTATTCCCCAGTGATATAAATAAAAAACAAAGCTGTCATGACTTTATGTGGCTGAAATAATACAGAATGATTTCACCTTGCCTATGAAGCCAGCAGAGGGTCTAACACCAATTGCAGGTGAGGAATCAGGAGATTCATCATAGGAATTACAGCCACTCTCATGCTATGTCTAATGAGATAAGCCCATCAATACCCTGCACATTCATTGTAAG
>NW_021939471.1:985124-1034790 GCF_001715985.3 Manacus vitellinus | reverse complement strand
TTAAGGCCATTCCCCCTTGTCGCATACCCATCTTCAGCAGTAAAATGAACAGCAAAGAAACCAATTGCTGAGTGTGTCTCACCTCGCTATCTTGTCACTGCAGGACATGGTCAGCAGCCTTTCTCCTTGCAACACACCATCCCACGTCTGGATAGTGGTACTGGAGCGCACAGGGATGGTCCCTTCCCCAGATTCTATTTTTGTCCGCAGCTGTCCTCTGGCTTTGCGGTTTGGGTGCCTGTCCCCTTGATCTGCAGGACAAAAATCACTTAGAGTCAGCTGAGGAACATTCTCAAAGGGTTTTACAGACAGAATGACAGTAAGAAGAATCGATTTGAGGTATTTGTCTGCAGTTACTGCTCGCCTGCATCATAGTTCCTACCGCTCTTGGCAAATCAGCTACAGCATCAGACATCTCTCACAAATACTGCCTTCTAGGACACACTTGCAGTTAAACCAAGCTTTTGCTACAGGAGCAGTAGGCAGCAGGCAGCTCTTCAGCTCTGCCCTGTGTGTTACAGCGTTAAAATGAAGTTACAGGGCAGACCGTGGAAGGGGCACGCAGAGAACCGCTGTTAAAGGACAGAAACAGGGAAACAGGGATGGTTAGTTCTGTAGGAATACTTGCTGACTCACTGGCTTATCTCAGTTAGCATCAGCCTCTTCAAGACCACAGGGTTCATCACTCTATACTGAACTTCTACCACAGAGGAAGAACAGCTCAGATTTTTTTGGAAGAGATCTTTGTCTAACACACCTCTATGCTAAAAGGAAAGAAGACACCTAAATTTTAACCATGCCACTGGTACACGTTCCACGAATAATTTAAGCTCCCTGGGGTTGAGGAGGACTGCTGTCATACCCTCTTGTGCTGCTTCGTGGGGGGAGAAAATCCGAGCATCACCACAAGGAGATGTGCTGATATAGAGATGGAACTGCACATTCTCCTTCAGCTTAAACCCGCCTTGCTCTGATCTGATAAAAATGGATTTTTGCTGATCTTCTTTATTGCTGAAACAGAGAAGAAAGGTAGAGTCAAAACTGACATTAACATGGAAATAGCCACAAGCTGTGCAGTCTTAACGGGCATTAAAAACAAACACAGGATGGCTGAAAATTTTATAATGTTAATCTAACAGTTATTACAATTAACAAAATTAAAGGGCCATCAAGACACGAAACATCTCCAGATGTCAAGAGCTTTCAGGCACTTACCAGCAAATGAAACACCAGCACCTTTTAGCCCACTTGATATTATTTTGATTTATATGTCTGCAGTTTACAGAATGATTCCCAATTATTTTTCCTGTCCTCCCCCTTCATGAGAGACACCTCACTGAATAAATGTTTTGTTCAAGTCAAACTTGAGGGCAAAGGGCCCGAGTTCTAAATTCAACATCCTAATGCAACGGGACAAGAGTTTCACATTGAAATAATGAAGACACGTGTTTTACATGGACAGATTTTCAACTCTGTGGTATCAGCTCATCTTCCTTTTCCCTCCAGCTTACCTTAGGTAAAGCTCAAGTTGTGTATACAGAAACTTCAGCAGGCACCGTCGAGCTATAATTTCCGCGTGGCAATCATTTAATGCAAGACCACGATCACTCATGTATTCACCATTGATACATTTTGTTCCTGTAGAAACACTTATTACAAGGGCATCTTTCACATCTGTACCTGCCAAACAAAATTTCGGGAAGAAGACGCAATTAACATCACAAATAATTTACTGAGTGATCTTCTTGCTGAACCCAAAGAAGGTTCCTTTTTTTGTGCTGTTTGTTTATTTAAAAAAAAAAAATGTTTTTTTTTCTTCCAATATTTTCTTTAAAACAAAAGCTTCAGTCAGCCATATCCTCCCTGTACCAGCACAGTCTCTGGTTCTCATGAGCTCTTCATGTTGGAGTTTAGACAAGTTAAAAATTGAAAACCTGCAGGGAAAAAAATGCTGCTTCAGGAAGAGTTATTAAAGCTTGAGACCCAAAGTGGTTTTTTTCCTGAGGTTCAGGCAGCCAGCAACTTTCAGCATGTACCTTCTGACCACCTATGCAGACATTCACAGTGACTTTAGAAATCTGAAAGGCACTGGTTTATTAAAGCAGCAGCACATTACAGAAGGGTACTGAACTAACAACAAGGAAGGTAAGACTAGGGAATGAAGAAATTTAAATGCTTAAATCACTGTAAAGATTACCAGCAGTATAATGTGTAGTTCTTGGTATTAAACCATCCCATACAACAGAACTTAAAAAAATACATTAGGTGGGTGTTTTCTGTACAGAGAACTGCCTTTATCACTCAAAAAAATCCCAGCTGCATGAAGGACTCAAAAAGACAGGTCAAAATGCCACCTAGCAAGACACTCGGGGAAAAAAAAGCCCAACAAATTAAAAAAATGAACCTGAGCCCAGCTGGCCCCTCCTGCCCAAAGGGCTGGAGGAGAAGCAAGGAGCTGCAACACACAGCTATGCAATGGAGTCATCTAATTCCAGAGGTTCCCCAGACACGTATCCACACAAAGATGTTTTCTAGTTCTGTGTAAAGCTATTTCTTCGGGTAATCAAAAGGTATTCACGTGTTAATTAAGTCTTGATTCTTTGGCACATGGCTCTTCTGAGAATTGCAGATACAGGGCTGTAATTATATAAAAACCTTTTAAATGCCACAAAATACATTCAGCAGCAGTGTGGTTGTAGATCAGTTTAGGGCAGAACTTCACTGTTTCGGGAGATTTGGACAAACACAGACCTTGTGTCAGCAACCAGAGAACCACGACACCACTGCTTACATGTGCACACCACTGCCATCTGCCAAAACTTAAGCTGCTTTCTTCAGATATTTTTACTAAAATGACTCACATCAAGCACTAAGAATAAAATACAGCAAGAATAACCAAGTCCAAAATATTAAAAACTTGGAAAGAAGCATAATTCTTACATAATAGGCCCAAACCAAGAATGCAATCTGCGTGACTGATGGGGAGGAAACTTATTTATTTTCAGAAAGTTTTGTGATTCATTTTAAAAGCTACATTTTGTACACCGTGGGCTACTAGGATGTCTCAATCAAGCAGGAAACTGGAACTCTGTGGAAACAGAAGTATTTGCAGGTCTAACTTCCCTGTAAATATCCTTAGTTGAGATTTATTTACTATATTTAGTCCACCTTCAAGATTAAACAGTAAAAATATATTTCAATACCGCTTGACTGAAAAAAGGTAGTTTACTAGAATGCAAACAGAGCTCTTGTATTTAAGCAGTTAAAATACTACTTCTTTTTTTTTTTAATTTACCTGTTGTCATGACAATTCCAGCAAGAACTTTTCGACGTGCATGAGGAGATGTGAAATTTTCAGTCAAATCACTGAATTTATCTACAACCAAGCGTGCAACAGCATCAGCTAAAACCTGTGGGATCACAAAGAAATGCATATTAGAAAAAAAAAAAACTAAAAATAAAAATTACAGGAGCAATAAGTTATAAAAATTTACAGTTTGAAGATATTATACATAATAAATGAAACAAGTTTTTAATTTTTCACTTTAAAAATTGACATTGAGGCATCACTCGCAGCTCCCTGCAAGTAGAAGCAGAGGTATGTGTGCTCCACATCTACTAAAACAGGGTTAGACAGCCCTAAGCCAAGCATCAAAGTACCTAATGCTCATGATGGTGAGGAACATTTGAGGCTTGGGAGAACAACTAGATAGACAGATAAGTCTATACTCTCATGCTCAAATCTCAAAACACATCATTTCAGTATCCTTAACATTAGACCTGACAAGAAGATTGAAGTAAAAAAATTCAGGCCCTTCAAACCAACCTTTTATAACAATCTAATTCCTTATCTAGCTGTTACATAAATAAGGACAACTTTGCTTTCAACACTAGTTTAACACTTTCTACTTCTTATTTTTACAAGATGTGTATAAAGGTAGGAATAGAAAATTTAACCCCAAGTAAGCTATCTCAAAATTAGGAAGGATTTCTCTTTTTCACCCCCAGGAAAACTTGAACAGTCACATTTGCAGCCTTATCAGTCAGGCTGTAAGGGGGATAAACTTGGAAAATTAAGGAAAACTTCAAACTACCAGTCCTGATCCTGTTGAATGACAATTCAGTTCAACACTGCAGCTCATTCTACCTGCTGTTTTCGAGGCTTGAACTTGTAAGTTGAACTTTTACAATGTGAACTGCAACAGCTAGAAAAGATGAGTCGAGACCACATTGTTGGATTTTCACGTGAAAAGAAACTGAAGCCAAGGCAACCATGTGCTGACAACCAGCAGCACCTGAGATGTTCTGGGGTACACACCTGGCCCACAGGTCCTGTGTCACACCTGCCAGTGCCATACAGATGTTGAGTGAGGCCCTGGCACAGGTTGCCCAGAGAAGCTGTGGCTGCCCCATCCCTGGAAGTGTCCAAGGCCAGGTTAGACGGGGCTTGGAGCAACCTGGGCTAGTGGAAGGTGTCCCTGCCCATGGCAGGGGGTTGGAATGAGATGAGCTTTATGGCCCCTTCCAACCCAAACCATTCTGGGATTCTGTGATACAGATGTTTTGAATACCCAAGCATCCAATGTGGTGCTAAACACACATGTAAGCAAATACGTCAAGCCCAAAAGGACACTTGTTGATGAGTGTCATCTGCTTGCACACTTGTTTTGGGCTCTCAGGAATGGAACATCATCACCATCATCACCCTTCCAGAGAGCCCAGGGCAAATCAACACAGCTGATGGGCAGCAGTATAGAGAGACTGGGCACCCAGCTGAAAAGGCACAAACTCTTGAATACAATCAGTTCTAAAAACAGACTGCTAGGGAAGAAAGGGAAAAGAGAAGGGGAAGAGAGAAAGAAGGGGAAGAGAAGAGAGAAAGAAGGGGAAGAGAAGAGAGAAAGAAGGGGAAGAGAAGAGAGAAAGAAGGGGAAGAGAAGAGAGAAAGAAGGGGAAGAGAAGAGAGAAAGAAGGGGAAGAGAGAAAGAAGGGGAAGAGAGAAAGAAGGGGAAGAGAGAAAGAAGGGGAAGAGAGAAAGAAGGGGAAGAGAGAAAGAAGGGGAAGAGAGAAAGAAGGGGAAGAGAGAAGGGGAAAAGAAAGGGAAAAGAAGGGGAAAAAAGAAGAGAAAAAAAAAGAAAAATGTTTGAAGACTGCCAGCTCCATTCACCCTCATTTCCTTAACAAGGTTCATGAGAACCAACAGCCTAGGAATAATGTGGAGATGCTCTCAATGTTAACTTCCTTCTGGAAAAGGTTTAGCAGCCAAGGAAGGAATAACTAAAGCTCATGTGTCATGATTCCAGAGCTTGACAGGAGACACTGACCAGCAGTCAGGTCACATCTGCGCCAGCCTTGGTCCATGTTTTGCGGCTGCACAACTTGTGGAGTCAGAAGACTCTTGACATGGCAAACACCAATTTTCTTCATGCATTTGAATGGATTGCAACTGAGAAACTTACTGTATTTTTCAGGAACACAATTTTTCTCAGAGGCTATGAACATGTCTGGTCAGGCACTGATTTTCAGACTAGGCCTTTTTGTTGCAGGACCCAAAACTGGGTTCAAGTCCATGCTCTGACAGCACAACAACCACACACTAAATCTGCATTTAATTGTGCTAGTACTTCCTGAATACAGAAAGCTGAACTTTAAGGTAAATACACGAAACAGAAAGCAAATAATTATGGGGGATTTTTTAGTCACTCTGGTTTTAGAAATGGAAAATTAAACCACAAAAGTCTTAAATGATTATTAACCTCCCTGCAGCCATGTGGGCAGATCACTGCAGGGTCAAGGCACTGAGTCCCCCTGCCACTGTTTTATCCATGACCTCACTGCACAATTATGGATACTGCTTCCCAGTTGCAAGTTTTATGCTCTCATTTCTGTAATCCATATATTTTCTGCTCTACCTTACACCGTGAAGTGCTGGACAAGAGAGAACATGGCTGGCAGCTGACAAACTACCAGGCAATGGTAAAATCACGCTGAATGACATGGTGATGGAATATCCTGGGGAAACAAGCTGTTCTAAATAGGGATGGACCTGATCCACAAAGAGAATATATGCTTCAGGTCCCTTCCAACCCAAACTATTCTATGATTCCATGCTTCAGAGAGGCTTCAAACCTGCCAGAAAGGCTTGCCACCCAGAGAATAAACAACATAATTCACCTTTTCTCAGAAAAAAAAAAAAAAAAAAAAGTGAGTGTGATGAGTGGTAACTGATGGAGTCTTTCCCAAAGCTGGGAACTGAAACTGCCAGGTGTTTCTGGGAAGAAACTAATATCTGCCAATACCTCTGACAAAAGGCTACCTGAACAGCAGCTGGGTAGGATGCTGGCATACAGGGTGGATACATTCGCTTTTTTCCAAAAGGATGCTTTTTTTCACATAACAAGCAAAGCAGTGGAAACTGTAGCATTGGTAGACAAATGAGAACACGGTGAGTCCCTCTGGGACGATGGAAACTGGTGCAGCAGAATGGGATGGGGCTGCAGCCTGGAACTAAGCTGCTGGCAAGGAAACCTAAAACTGCTTGGATGAACACAGAACCAAACACTGTGGAGGGCTGATAAAAAGGACTAGACAGAACTCAAGTGAGACAAAATGACCACTGGAGATGCAAACGATCCAGAGGAACTGGAGGGGAGGAGGGGGGGGAGGAAATTACTGCCAAAACCCAGGCAGGTATATTAAAAATTTTTTATTTCAATTTGATACTCAAATTGTGTGACAACAGCTGGGTGGTGAGGAATAAACACTGTTAAATGCCTATAGATGTAGTCACTGAAGTCACTTCGGTCTTTTATAAGAATACTTACCCAATAAATTAGAAGAATTATCCTTCTGTCCCAGAAGGATTGACATAGTTAAGAGCATGAAAGAGATGGGAACAAGGCTGGCGATGAACAGACCAGTGCAGTGCTGGGAACAAAATTTACTGGCCAAAAAAGGATGTCCTTGCTGTCCCCATCTGAAAACCAAGGACTTGAAGCTGTTTCCACAATCCCAGGCCTGGGGAAGGATCTTTCACATCTCACTCTGACTCTACTGCCTTTCATGTAAATAAATATTAATCAGAACAGAAACTGAACTCATGTCTCACCTTCCCCATGAATGCCCTAACATCTCATACAGAGTTTCTCTATCCCTGCTCCTGCATTAAATCATTATTCAAAGTTGGATAATTCAAAAAAGGAAAGACCAAAAATATCTGACAGTTGGCTCGGCAAGGCATGTGAGCTCCAAGATATTTTGGGTGCATTGTCCTTTTCTCTGATGAAGTTACAGTGAATCCACTCCTTTTCTACACGCACAGACTGGTTTTGGCAATACACATCTTGCAGCAGTGTTGTACCAGAATCACCCTGACCATCCATATTTGAAGATATCCTTAAGCTGATGAAGTCCAGGTCCACCTGGAGCTGGAGGAAGACCGTGGCAGGTCATGGAGACCACCCATGCTGAATGCTGGTGATGACTTGCATGGTGGAATCAAAGGCAGCAGGAGAAGGGAACTGCCTGGGCCGAGAGCACACAGCTCTCCCCAGGGAACTGACCCAAGACTTCTGTGCTCTCCTTGGATCTCCAGGGATCCTTCTCAAGCAGAAATGTTCTCCTTCATGTTGTTTTTTTTTCCTTACCTTCACAGTTTAGGGCTTATGTGAACTTTCCACAGCAGGTAAAATCAAGGTCAGCCAGGTCCTCCACTCTAACAAAGACCAGCACACTCAATTCAGAGAAGATAGAAACATATCTACGCTAATAAAACAGGGTAATTGTTTTATAATGCTCCAAACTTTCCTGTATTGATTTAAAGAAAATTCTGCCTGGCTGTAGAGTCTCTCACTGCTTATGCTGATACATCTTTTACATTTCTTCCAATTCCACAGCAACTATTAAAAGGATTAAAAAAGCACTGCAAGTACCAGTAGCCCTTGCAGTAATGGTTCTCACTCCATTTCTCCCGCTTAACGTTTTCTTTCAATGTTTGTCCACAACAATATAAAGGACAAAATGAATAAATGCAGTTAGGTGAATGATTAAAAATACTTTCTTTAGTGGAGTTTTTTTCAAATTTATCTCATCTGCAGCTACACTGCTTACTTGTGTAGCTCAGCTTGCTTTCCCTCACAACAGTCTGTATTTAACTCTGTATTTAAGCCTCAATATTTACAATTCCAATTCCCACCTCTCTGCACAACCTGACTAATCAGCTATCTTTTTAAGCAAGCAGTTTGAGGAAATCTGGGAAATAGCATTAGGAAAACCTCCATATAAGCTTTCTAACAGAGGCCATCAGCGGCCTAAAGAGGTGATAGCTCCACCAGTAGGCTCCCATCATCTGATGGAAAACACTCCCCTGAGTGATGCCAGCAGCCTGGACTGGCTGGGGAATTACCACTACCAATATGTTCTTTTCTCAGTTTTTTTCCAAAGCATTTGGTGCTGGTCTGAGTCTTTTAGGGACAGCACTATCCCACCTTTGACAGAGGTGTGAGACCCTTCCCAGCCTTCCTTGGGGAGCAGGGAGTGTCTAAGGAAAAAGAAACAAAGGAGAGAAAGCAAGTGGTCTCTGGGAGACTTCTCTCAGGATGATAAAGACACCAAAAATGAAGAAATAAGGAAGTCCGAGGGAGCATCCACTGCTCCTGAGATGTCCATGGACATCCTTGTCCCATCTCTTGAGATGTCCAAGGCGATGCTCAACAGCAGGATCAGCTCTGTGAGTGGAGATAGTCTCAGCCAGCACCAGCATCCCCTGCAAACCTCACGCTTCCCAGTGCTGGGCCTGATGGCAGGGATGTGGCAGAGGGGACGGGACGTGTGAGAAGGAGTTTTTGCCTGGCCCAGCATGGCTCTTGCTGTGGTTGAGTGCTCAACAATAACCTTTGTCCCAGAAACCAGATTTCGCTGTCTTCTCCAGTTCTCATCAACTGCTAAGTCTGCAAACAAGCCATGCACTTAAACTTCTTAATGGTTCTAATCTAAGAATGCTGAAATAACCAGTTTTCTTCTGTGGAAAAGAATGAAACTTGGAGGAAACATTTTAGAGCCCTTGGTATATCCTGTGGCTCCTTGCATTGAGGAGTGGGAGGTAATGTGATGGTGGTTGTTGAGGGGGGGATTCTTCCCCTTTACTCTGCTCTTGTGAGACACCCCCTCATTGCTGCATCCAGTTCTGGGGCCCCCAACAAAAAAACAGACAGGTACCTATTGGATTGAGTCCAGAGGAGGCCATGGAGATGCTCCAAGAGCTGGAGTCCCTCTGCTCTGGAGACAGACTAAGGGAGCCAGAGTTGTTCAGCCTGGAGAAGGTTCCAGCGAGACCTTAGAGCCCCTTCCGGTGCCTAAAGGGGCTCTGAGAGAGTTGGAGAGGGACTTCGGACAAGGGCATGGAGTGACAGGACAGGAGGGAAGGGCTTCCCACTGACAGAGGTGGGGTTAGATGGGATAGTGGGAAGAAATCCTTCCCTGTGAGGGTGGTGAGTGAGGCCCTGGCACAGGTTGTCCAGAGAAGCTGTGGCTGCCCCATCCCTGGAAGTGTCCAAGGCCAGGCTGGATGGGGCTTGGAGCAACCTGGGCTAGTGGAAGGTGTCCCTGCCCTTCCAACCCAAGCCATCCTGTGATTCTATGATTTTATGATCAATTCACAGAGCAGAGCTAACCACAAAAATATTTTCCTTGCTTTGAAGAGGCAAGTCTCTCTAATTGCAAGTCTGACAACCTCTTCAATCCTAACACACCCACTGCCAAGGTGATAAATGACGAGTGCTGAATTTTTCAGTGGGGCATTTTTACCCACTGTGAGGCACATGTTGAGTTTCTTACTGACTTTAACTCACTTTCCCAGCACAGAATTGTTCCTCACTGCAGTGAATCTTGCTTTGTCCCTCACAAAAAGTCAGGCTGGGAGCAAGCAGACAAGCTTAAATTAAAATCACAGCATCAGCACCTCAGTAATTCCCTGTACAGACTGTAAGATTATACCTACTCCCATGCCATAACCTGGTTTTTGATTGCAACTGCCCTTGTGCACCATTTGATACCTTGTATTTCTGCATTTAATTTCCCTTGGGGCCCCTGAAGTTACCAGGAGGTCTGATGGGATCACAGATGTGCATTTCAGCCATACCCCTGACCACCCCTGTCACAGGGATCATCTTTCCTCTCGACACTTCTCACTTCATCCACTTTTCTCACCACAAACGAACACCTCAACTTACAAGCAGGTTAGGAACCTGCCACCCAGGCAGTCAGTTCCAACACCTTCATCTGCACAACCACACTGTACTTCTATTATTTCCCCTAAGCATTTGGTATTTGAATTTTTCCTCCCTTGCGTGTTTCTAGTTTTCATTTTTCCAACCCAATCAACGTTTTTTATTTGGTCCATGGCCTACAACAAATCGTATCCTCATTCACATCATTCCTGTACTCTCCAACTTCCCCCACTTTAGGAGTATCTCTGAATTTAACACTCTTTTACACAGTAAAAGAGTCTAAAAACAACTCACAGACTTTAAAAAAAAATTAATAAATAAGGCAGGACTTGAAAACACCACAAATGCTTAAATAATCAAATACATACCAGATGAAAATCACTAATATGTAGCAGACCTGATATAATTCCAGTAACTCAGTGGCTAATTATAATTAAAATCAAAGCAATACAACATAGTGAAGTGCAGAAAGGATGATATCTTGACAACAAGCCGATCAAAAGCCCTTGAATGAAAAAATGACTTGAAATCAGTTCTACATTAGGCAGCACCCATGTAGATCTTCCCCATCTCACCTCGGGCTTTTTCACACTTCCCTATTCCAGTTTTCACCATTTTACTGATCTGAGAACTAATAACACATAAATTACTGGCAGGGAAATTTTTTTGGTGTCTGGAGTCAAATCCACTTTTAAAAGCGGAGCAGAGAACGCAGTCTGAAATTACTGAATCTACTGAAGAAATTTTAATACACAAATTACCATGACCCTGGATTCGAAAATCAAGGAAACATTAGTAACACAATAATTGTGCAACAGTGACAAGAATGCATATAGGAAGTTCTAAAATACGCATATTGTCCATTCATTTTGAGAAAACAACATAAAATACTTATACTCTTAGAATCATAACAAATTCTAAAACAGTGTTTTTGAGATTGAAAAGGTCAAGGCCTTAAAATTCTCATAATAAACAGAAAGTTTAAAAAAAGTCACAGGCAAATATTTGAATTTAGACAGGTATATATCATTAAAAAGATCCGAGAGATGCAGTAGAAAGCAGTCCAACAATCATTATCATAGTTTGACTGGGGAGAAACACAAGCAAGAAAACATGGGAGAATTATTCTTCATTAGAAAAATAAAAATTACTCCATTCTATCTATTTTAAATTTTTGGTCTATGCCTGGTATGGTTGATATTTTCCCTAGTTCATTAATTATTTGATTTAAATTCTTTCTCATCCAAGAT
The DNA here is from genome assembly GCF_001715985.3 of Manacus vitellinus. Lineage (NCBI taxonomy): Eukaryota > Metazoa > Chordata > Aves > Passeriformes > Pipridae > Manacus > Manacus vitellinus. The sequence continues at coordinate 1,023,314 of NW_021939471.1, read as the reverse complement.
TTACTTGCCTAAGTAACTTCCATGTGCATATTAATTAATTTGCTTAGAGCACAACCCTTCAGATGACAGCTATTGAACCACACATCGTGGATACATGCACTCTGATTGTGTTTAGACCCTGGAAATCAGTGGCAACTGCATCAGTCTCACTTAATCTGACCTTGACTTACATCACTCAGCTCTGTTCACACCAACAATTTCTGTTTGCAGGAGAGAACAATTTTCTTCTCTGCTAAGAACTGTTGTATCAAATACAAATTTTACTTAAAGCAGTAATTCTGACTTGAGCCTGAATTAAGTCTTGCTGCCTGAGATGAGTAAGATGCGATTCAACCTTTCCTCAGCATAAACCATAATCCAAGCTGGCACTGCACTGGGGCTGGGGCTCTCTTACATGACATGATCAAGGCTGAAAACATCATCAACAAAGCCTCCTCTCTGTGCAAGAGAATACAAAGAGCTCATGAAATTGTCAGAAGCCATAAGTGGATAAATCACCTAATACATATATACAGACATATATATATATATATATGCACTCACAGCTTTACAGAAGCAGAATAAACAGCCGAAATGCTGTTAGAGCTGACTCAGTATGCACGACTTGGCTCCTCCTGGTCATCACCCAAAAGCTACCAACAACACCCAGAGGATTTCTCACCTGTGGCAAGTGCAACTGGAGCCCCTCGCTGGGAATAGGCTGCCGAGATGGAGTCTGGTCCAGCTGCATGTTAAACAAGGATGCCAGGGCCAACTGAGCCGCCCGAGCTTTTGCCAGCTTCTTGTTTCTTCCCGAGCCCTCAAAAGTCTGACCATCCACCGCCACAGCCATGACAAAGTTTTTGGCGTGGCTCTCTCCGCTCTCCGAGAGAAACTCGTACTTCAGCCCCGGCCGCAGCTCATTGAGGATCATGACAGGGTTCTTGCCACTGGCAGTGGGGTAGGGGGATGGCGGGGGCAGAGGCGACTGGGAGAGGCTGCTGGCCACAGCGGACGACGGCAAACCGTACTCCCCACCAGAGCTAAAGGAGCCGTCCCCGTTGGAGCCGAGGTAAAAGGAAGCATCGGAAGGGACCGGCGTTTCAAACCCGTTGAAAAGGGTGTCGGGGAAGTCCGCCTGGTCGGACGTGAAGTCCGTGTTGACCGACAGAGTCCTTCCCATTGCCAGGTGGGCTTCCGAGGCGTTTGGGAACTGGACGAAAGACCGCAGAGCCTTCTCGGCAGCGTGAAGCTTGGCTTTCTTTTTCGTTGGGCCAGATCCCTCAAACACCTGCCCATTGACTTCCACTGCCATCACGAACATGGGGGCATGGACTGGTCCCGTCTGGGAGAGCAGTTTGTACTGTAAACCAGGTTTGATCTCATTAAGTTGCATCAGGGCGTTCTTTGGAAGAACAGGGCCGGGCATTTTCTTCCTCTTCTTGGGGCGAAATTTGGAATGGCCATTGTTGCCCTCCTCCAAAGGTCTCTTCCTGCTGCTGCTGCTGCCCCCGTTGGAGAGCTGTGTCCCCTCCCCGGCTCCTGTCCCACCGCTGTCTTTGGGGGGAACGTTGTCCACGTTGCGGTTTTCTTTAATGTCGGTGCTGCTCGAACCTGCGGTGCCCAGAAAGAGTAACTTACAATGCCTTCGGTGCAGGATCTTGTAAATGCAAAATTTATAGATTCCTTTATCTCTCTTTGTAACTGGTTAAGTGATGTGTGCTCACAGGTTAAATATTTTTGCAATACAACCATAGATGATAATAATAATAACGTAATACAATCTCAATGATTCAAGAAATAACACACTCAATGATCTTCAAGCTACACATTTGATACAGTCACATAGCAAAAACCCACAACAGCTCTGTTTTTTTCATTTAAATTATGCTGGAACAAAACTTTTACTTATAAATTACATTTAGCCTGAAAAATGCCTTAAATCAGAAATATAAGTTATGGTAGAATATACCCATAAAACAAACAACTACCATTAATAAAATAAAAATGGATGCTTAAGACCAGAACTCAGAGACAAGTATTTAGTTCTATTTTATTCTTATTTTAGTCATGTTACTTTTTTGCCTCAGTGATTTTTAGTTGCTCAAATTGAAAAATTACATAAATAAAACCTGAGCAATGAAAAATTAGGCAGCTCTTTGGCAGGTACCATGACTGAAGAGTGTTTAAATGCTTTTGTTTCTCTTTAGCTATTCCGTATTTTCCTAATTCAATTCTTTTTTTATGCCTTTCCTAAATATTCATTTCACCTCACCCCAATTTTACTCAGGAACTACAGTTGCCTGCTGCCTACAGCTGCCTGCTGTGCCACCATGACTACAACACTACTTTATATATTTCCAATAGACAGCCTTCTATTAAAAAAACACCAACTTATATTTGTCATTTACAAGCACAATTCCTTGCCAAAAATACTGCTGTCACAGAACTACAAACCCAAAAATCATTATAAAGATCCTCTCTTAAGGCTATGAGGAATAGAAGTGGGACAAAAGCTGCACATTTACAGTGATGATATTTTAGTGGGGTGGGAGAAAGTCAATAACAACATAATGGTTTATTTTCAAAGAAGAAAGTTGGGGTAATGATATGTCAGAGCTATATTTAAAGAATTAAATTTGCTGTAATTTCAAAAGGCCTCATTTTTACGCTGATAAAAAAACTGAAGAAATTGATTATTTGTGTTTTCTATTGGCATGTGTGAATGAAAAGGCAAATTTAGTAGGTCAAGTATTTCTAACTCTTCTGTTCCAAAACTTCAAAATATCTATATTACATCTACATTGATCCCAGGTGATAAATTTTAACTGAAATGAGAGCAAACCAAGGTGGGAGCTCTCAGAGCGACAAATTTCAGTGGCGCCTTCAGTCTTCCCTAAGAATCCCCTACCATGCACACATCACTTCGCCCAGGTTACAAAGCTGATGGAATGGTTACTAAATTTTCATTTATAACATCCTCCAGCAAAAGCTTGATAGGTTACTCCTTTCGGTGCTCGAAGAGAAAGAAAAAAAGAAAAAAAAAATCAAAGGAAAGAGCCAAAACAGGAACACATTTTGTTAAATCACGGCAGCACAACAGAGAATTGTACAGTACTGAACATGCAATTAATTCAATTAAATTTGGTCAAGAATTGAAACATGGAGTATTCTGAAGCCTTTCATTGCTAGAAATCTGCTACATTTAATCAACTATCTCTTGTTCAGCCACAAACATATTGCCTCAGAACGTGGGCCATGGGGTCAAAACTGTCAATGCACATTGTTCATGCATATATTCTGTATATAAATACATATTTATGGTAGAGGAATCTAAGGACAAATAGAGGGAATTTTTAAATCTTTCCTTACAGTGAGTTTCTTACCTGAAGCTGTAATCTCCAAAAATTACATCTCATCTAAAACATCATTTCTGGAACACTGCCCTTAAAGGTGGCACCAGGAATTTGTTATCAACCAACCAACATGACTTTTAGGCTGAACATAAATCACTGAGTTGACACTAATTAATGGTCTCTGGTTTTATCTTTCTTTTTATATGAAGACAACTACCAATGCCTGTGGAAACCACAGAAGGAAAACAGAAGTTGAACAGGCTCCAGCTGAACGCTAAAAAAAGAATTTTTGCATGTAAGCATGGCAGCTGGAGGAACTCCTTAATCCATCTCACAACCCAGGTAGGAGAAATGATGCCCTGACAGAGAAGGGGGACTTGTAGGGAGCAGGAAATAAGCTTGCAGGCTTACCTCGTCTGATAAGAGAAAAGGGAAGAAAACTAGTCCTTGACTGAGAACTACTGGGCTTGTTAGCTTTGGAGAGCCTGCGGGGTGGGAGACATTAGGAGAGAAAGCAAGTGGGGAGCTGGCACCCCGAGTCAAACCAAGAAACCAGGAAAAGAGGCAATTTTCTACACTGTGGAGTTGATCCAAATCCAAGCAGGCGATGGAAAGAAAACAATTCCTGCGCAAACCCACAGGACCTGTGTTTGTTTCAACCCACAGAGTCACCCAACTGCAAGAGAAAGAAACTCCTTCTCAGAGCGAGGGTGAAGATGTGCTTTCAGTCCTTTTCTTTAGCCTGTCCTGCCCAGTAGTGGTGAGGGCCTCTAATTGCCTTAGCGCTCGAGGAGATCTGACAGATTAGTCAAAATGTAGCCTGTTCAAGTCAAAGAAATCATCTCTAATCCTGTCCATATTCAGACATGGAGTAACTCCTCCAGCCCAGCCTCTCCCTGCTGCTCAGAAACAGACTTCCCTTTTCCAGGCATCTCACCTTCCAGGCTCATCCTCTCCTTGTCCAGCTCCCCATCTGTGACAGGGCCACCAGCAGACCCCAGGAGAGAGTATCATTCCAAGACATACCAAGGACACAGTGGCCCTTCCCCAGGGCAGCCTTGAAACTCTGGGCTGTCCAAGAGAGCATGGCAGGGAGCCATCCATCCTCCCCCCAGCAAAATGCCTAATTTGCTTTTAAAGGCCCCACAAACTCTTGGTATCCACAATGTCCTGGCCAAAGCACTTTACAACTTCATTAGACGTTGCATGAAAACATCTCCCATTGCTTGCTTTGAACTTCCACTGCTAGTCTTAAAGCATCTATTGTTTTTTATTGGCTATTTTTTTTTAATTTGATGATTTTAATATTAAACACTCCCTGCTGTGCACACTTTTACAGAGATCTCTAGCATTTCAACCTTCTCATCCCTCCTCTACGCCATAGGGCTCTAGCTGTCCCTTGTCCTGAGGTCATGACAGATGTGAATCACCACTCCTTGAACGTTCTAGAAACAGTTTAGATAATTCTAAAGTCTGGCAGTCTCATTTGGAGACCGGTGATAAGTTTTGTGCTGCCAGCATCACCGCTAAAATAGGACGGGAAAATGAGAACTGTAAATGTTAAAACACTGTTAGAAAGTATAAAGCAAAAGAGAGAGTTGGCAGGAGTAAAAAAAAAAATCTGAATTATTAAACACTCTTCTACATTCAGTAATGGATGCTCTTTATTATTCTACTTCCTTTTTGATTAAACTTTTGTTGACAAGTGACCATATATTAACATTGTCTTGCCTCAGGAAGGTTGCATAGTCTTGTGGATCTTCTAACAGACCCAAAAATCAAGAGGTTTACAAACAGCCTAACCCTAGGTTTTCAGTGTTCTTTTTGCCTATGCATTTTCCAGTCTTTAAATAAGTGTTCAAGGAATGAATGCTTTAGAGAGCCCTTTGAGGACCATCATGTCTGCTGTGTATTTAATGCTTTAAAGTAGCATTAATACACTTGATGACTGAGATCCTGTTTTTCTAAACATTTATACAACCCATGATTTAAAAGTTGGACATTTTTCGTGAGGTTGGCATATTTTCTGGTCACTAAAATTAGTTGGTAGCTTCAACTGTAGATTTGACTGATGTCTGTGGAAGTTGCCTTGGTTCAAATCACAGTTGACAGTATCACACACCAACAACTTCAGTGGAAGGAGAGTCCTTGCCCCCCAGATCTTGTTTGAGAACTTACAAACCCAAGGACACTCAAAGCGGAAAAAAGTCACAGGAAATTTTCATGTCAGTAAAGAATGAGATCTCTCTGAGTGCATTGGTTCATTTTTGGGTTTATTCCCTGTAATTAAAAAGTGCCTCCAATTAAGATGTTTTATCCATTGGGGAACTTCCATTACCTGCTTGCTGAGAGACAGCACTCTCCTTGCTCTGTCTGATCTGGAGCACAATTAATTAAATTTAGATGACTCTTAGTTGAACTGAAAGATGATGATTGTAGCTACTCTCATTTAGTGGCCTGGGGACATTCTAAATAAATATCTTTTTTTTCATTAAAAACCAGCATGCTCTCTTCTGAGCATCTTTTTGAAAAAGGAGGAAAAATTATCAAAGAGAAAGGTCAGGACAGCTACATGCTGGTGTCCCAAGTGTTCAGAGTGCTGTAGAAGTAACAGCCATGCAAAGCAACAGAAAACAAATAAAAATATTCCAAATAACCATATCTTTCCCCAAATCTCCTGCAACATCTTCGCTATAGCCAATGGATAAACGAGGAAGACCTTAAAAGCTGAAGATGGAAACGTGTTTTCTCAGAGATGTTAATTTAGCAACATCACTGTCTTACGTTTCAGCTGAACCAAAACAATTTTAATTCTGGCTTCTGCAGAGGAATCCCAGTTATGAAACCACAGGTAACAAAGACTGCATATGCCCACCTTCCTTTCCTTTAAGAAACTTTTCCCCAAATGCAGCTACATAAAACAATAAAAAAAATTAATAGGCAACCTCTGATATGCCACCACAATTTTAAGAGATACAAAAATAAAGAGAGATAAAAAGTTAAAAAAGCATATGTCTTCACACAAATTAAAGTGAAGAACTTAAGAATTTAAACTTTGATTTCTCCCCCTCAAATGTGATGATTTAACACTTCAAATTCATAATGTTTGTGTGGGCACACGGGCAAAGGAAGGTCATCCTGCACTTTCTATTAACTGGGCTCAGCCAAGGGGACACAGTGATCCGACATCTCAAAACATGCTTCTGGGACACAACTGATGTTATACAAATGCATTCCATGGAAAATTTTAACAACTCAATGGAGCCAGGCTCCTGAAATGATAAAAAATTCCATGAGTGGTTTCCTGTATTGACGCACTAACACGCAAAAACCCCAGAAGCAGACAAAAATGTAGTCTTTTGCTCAGGGACAGAATTCCCCTGTAAAGACATGATATATTCCTCCAGTTCAGGAAGGCACCTTTTATTCATGCTCAGTTACACTCCTTATTGAAAAAAAGGATGTTTTATCAAAAAAATTATCTTATGTGATATTACCCAATTACACTTTACTTTTCTGAAGTCCTCCTCAGGGAGACCACTTTTAGAAATAGCTAAAGCTTCCATTTGAAGTAATTTCTTTTATACCAAGGAAAAGAAAATGTTAGCAAGCATATTCCAGTTGAGTTTGCTATTTCACTCTAAGGAGAAAAGACGCATTCTAGTTCAGACAATATTTTTTGCTTTGTTTTGGTTTTTTTGGGGGTGGAGAATGTTTGTTTGGGGTTTGTTTGACCCATCTTCTTTAGCTCGCACTAAAATTTTTCTGTAACTCCTCCAGACTGAATTACAACTCTGCTGCTCCTACATTGCTGGGTTTGTTACCTTTGCCAGATGCACCCTTTAGCCACTGTCACTTAGGGGAAAAATAAGCACATTTGTTATTACACCAAATGCAATCATTTACAGTCAGGCACAGCAGAGCAGCAACAGAACAATTCTCTGCTTCACAAAAAAAAAAAAAAGACAGTTGAAAGGCAAATAACAGTGCAAATATTCTGTAATGTTTTAATGAGAATGCTTTTCTCACAGGTTATCAGTTCTTCATTACAGCCCAGAGTTAGCAGTCTCACAGCACTTTGCTGCACTAAGATCATCACTATATTTGACTATTTTTGTACTTTAAAGGCACTTTAATAATTCAGTAGCTCAGGGTTGGGACAATCACCATCTAATAAGAATAATCATCCTATGTGATGACCCCCAACTCCTCCTTTGCCTTTTCCTTTCTCCATTTCTGCTTTCTCTCCTTTATTTTATACTCTTCAACTCCATTCCCTTCATCTCACGCCTCACGTCTTACTGGTACTTAACCCTTAGCATGGACACTACTGGTACCTCCCTTCTTCACTGCTGGTTCAGAACAGGGAAATATGTTGTTTGATTAGTCAGTTGTTATAAGAAAAATATAAGGTGTGAGGTATAATACAGAAGGTATAAGTAGATTAGCATATTTAAAACACTTCTAATGCAAAAGCTCCAGCTCACTCTTCTATATTGTATTTTAAAGAATTTTCATTTCTGCATCCCAAGTTCCTTTGCAGTCATCCCCGTGCTTGTGAGAAAAAGTCACCTTCAGAAACTATTACAGAGTTTATTACTACATAAATAAACATCTTACTCATGTTTTCTTCATCGTCTACATCCATTGTGAAATATTTTTGCTGGTTTCTTGGCTGGCGGAGACTGCTTCTGTCTGGAAAACAGGAAGAGAGATATTTAAGCTTTAAGATACCAGCTTACAAGGCAAAGCACTAAATGTCCTTTAAAAGCAGAAGCCTGGGCCCTGCCTTTGCATTGGGATGTTTGCTTAAATCCTGATCCGAGATCCCTCCCAAAACTGAGATGGTCATCAATGACTGAAAGATGCAGCCCCACATCAGGCCAGAGTGGGTAATGGAATTCTCTCTCCTACATATGGACTTTCCAATTAACTGAAACAAAAGATGATATTACATAAAGGTTACCTGGAATTGGGGAAATAGATTTTATTCACCACAGGGACTTCCATTTCAAGAGAGACTGATCTAAAGGTGGGTATAAGCACCTCACACCAAAATATGTAAATACCTAGCATTTGGTTTGAAAGAAGGCAACACTTCTATCCTAATCAAAAGCAGTCATTTAAGAGTGATGGGTTTTATGGTTTGGTTTGGTTTTTTTTTATTATGCTAGCTCAGTTTTTCCTGAAAACTAATCAAGTACATAATATCTGTTGCTTTCTAGCTAATTGTTCCAACCTCATAATGCCATGAGCGGCCCCAAAAATCACCCAGTGAGTAAATCTTTTAACAAAAGATCCCTTATTATAACAAGGAAAAAGTAGTGGAGCATTAATGGGCTTCACATTCTTACACTGGAGTGGATCAAATCACAGAAATTGGTCTTGTACTTGTCAGTCTGTTGAATTTGTCAGTCTGTTGAATTTTGTGCATCTGCCTCACTGCTTTTCTGAAGCATCAACTAAGCATTGTGCTTTCTCCATTCTGCATTGCAATTTATTTTTTTATCATAATGCATTCATTTTCTGCTGATTCATTACCACAACTAAATATTTGGAAAGTACCTGAAGGGAGTAAAGCACAATATAAATGCAAAATCATTCTGTGATAATCTAGTTTCATGTAACATCCGCAAACTTTGATTCCTTTTGCTGATGATCAGATCAAACGAAGACAGAAGCCCTACTTTTAAATGCTTCTTTGATCCTACTCCAAAACTATTACAAACAGGTTGGGAAGAAGAGAGGTCTGGGGATGTCCCATGAGGACACTGCCAGGAATGGTAAACCCTTGTGAAACCAAGGGCTGAGGTGGTTGCTGGAAGGGACAGGGAGAACAGAGTGGGAAGAGGAGGTGGTTTATGCTTGCAAAGCTGTGGGAGCACTGGAAGGTGTGTTCCCTCACAGAAAGATGATGATGCTTGATTTCACGATGGCACAATTCTCAGCACTGAAGTTTCTGCTCTATTATATTATGTTTTACTCTTCACTCAGCGGACACACATCTGTGTCTCTCATCCAGCTGCCAATGTGAAATACTTTGTTATTCCAATGCTTTGAGACTTCTTTAAGTACCAGCACTGGTGGAAGTCAAACAGTGGAGTCAAAGTCATCAAGAAGAAGAACCATATAAATAAAACACAGTTGCTTGACAAGGCTGACACAATAAAATCCACACTAATTTTATGTAGCCAAATGCCTGCTCTGTAACAATGAATTTATTCCATTTTTCTTCCCAGCTCTGGTGGGAAAATCTAGCTTTCATTCTGCTAGACATTAAACTGCAGTCAGTTTAGCTAATAACAAAAGGCAGAACTTTGTGCTGATGTTGTTCTTCACACACAGATTGCACACTATAGTAATCCTTAACATGTAATTACCAAGTCCAAAAAGAAATCAGACAGTCCACCCCTACTCACCATTTCAGTAGACAATTCATGCAAAGCATACAGAAGCATGCTGCAAATCCAGAGTACAGCTCTAAATGCCAAACATAATGAATTGTATTGTTCTGATTTGGTCTTTTTAAAGTCAACTTGGTTTTAGCTTTGGTAACATAAGAAGAAAAACATAATCCCCATAAAAACTTAAATGCAAGAACGAAAGATATGTAGGGATGCAGAAACAAGTAATACACTAATCAGACTACACTAATACACTAAAAACAATACCACTAATAATAAATACCAATAATACTACCAATAATAAGTAATACTACTAATAGATAACCCTATTACAAAAACAAATATCAGAAACTGAGAAATTAAGAATGATATTAAAAAATACATATAGATGTGTAAGTCTGCAACTTTAACATCCATGCTAAGTATTGTAATTCAGTAATTTAAAACAATGAAATCTGTTTATCATCAGCTTAAACCCTCAACAATCTTCACAGGTTACTTTTCACAGCAAGAGCCAAACAGCCATTAGCGAAAATGTAAAATGCCATTAGCAATTATTACAATAATTAATGCCACGCTTCTGATGGTAGAATGAGAACTAAATATATCTCTGTGTTTGTCGTCACAACGCACAGCTTCACAAACAAAGCCTATATAAGCAGATATCCTGAATTTACCACCATCGCAAATGTGTATCATCATCCCAGTGGGGGGCCTGAAGGGAACATGAATCCTCTTCACTCCCCAGGCCTGTCTGCAGAGGACGTCCACTCAAGTAACTAAGAGGAATCTCCCCAAACAGGGAGGGGAGGTGCTGAGAAAAGACACAAAACCACATTTCTGAGCACACTGAAGCTGTTCAGATGCTCCACTAGCCAGGCACCATCAACTCAACAAATTGCAAAACTCTGACAATTAAGAAGGGCAGTAAAACTCCTCGCTGATTTTGGCACCAGCAGAGCAGAACTGCAATGGGTGCAGAACTGAAATTCTTGACCTACATGTACTGCTTCCCCTGAGGCTCCCAGGATCGCCTAAAACAATTCACAGAATTTACAGAACTCTTTCTGTGTTTTTAATTCAAAGACTATGCACAAAATGACTATGTAAACTTCACCTTATTCATCAAAGCTTTAGGTAAACTCTGGGTTTCACAGTGCCAAACTTTCTTCCATGCCTCTGCCACCATTCACCTTGTGCACTACAACTTCACTGGTGTGTAACAAAACACAGAATCATCCTAGAACCCTAGAGTGGTTTGGGTTGGAAGGGTCCTTAAAGCTCATCTCATTTCACCCCCTGCCATGGGCAGGGACACCTTCCAGGTTGCTCCAAGCCCTCTCCAACCTGCCCTGGGACACTTCCAGGGATGGGACATCAATAGTTTCTCTGGGCAACCTGTGCCAGGGCCTCGCCACCCTCACAGGGAAGAACTTCCATCCAGCATCTAATCTAAATCTCTTCTCTTTGAGCTTAAAGCTGTTCCCCCCTGTTCCCATTTCTGTTTTCCTGTTCGTCCTCTCAGCTAAAACACTCTTGATGACCTGAGAAGGATGCAGAACTTCCCAGAACATTTCATCCCATCTGCAGGCTACACAGCCACAGTCCTGGCTACCTCACCTCAGGCTGGCAGAGTCCCTGTCTCATGACAGCAAACTGTATGAATACTCAAACTTATGAATGCTGTGGATGCCCCAACCCTAGCAGTGTTCAAGGAGATTTTTTCACAAAAAAAGACTCTGAGCCCAGGCTACTCACTACAGAAAAAGTAGCCTCTTGCCAAGGCATGATTGATTACTTCTGAAAGTCATTAATGATTCACTTATCATTTCCCATTGAAGAAGGAAAAGCATTTCCAACTCCTTTGACCTTCCAAACCTTTAATAAAGCAGCAAAACTGCATTAATAAATACATTTGCTGAAAATAACCCATTTAGCGACAGACATCCAGAAACCTCTCAGGTCCTACAGACACAAAGCCTCCACACTGAGGTCGGGTAAGGTCAGTGGCACCTGAGCAAGGATAGCTTCCAAAAGGACTTCAATGAAGCTGGTATGACAGCAGGTATGACAAACCCTCAAGTTTTGTTGCTAAAATCCTGCTCTGGGATAAGGGACACAACTACAGTAACATTCTCCGAGAGCACTGGAAAAACTTTTATTTCAGAAAAAAACCCATAAGAGTAAAGGAAGAAGATTAACTGCTGCTCAGAGATTAACAGAACTTTCAAAAAGAGCAATGAAGAATAACTGATGTAAATATTAACTGATTCAGGTCAGTGCATGGACAGCACATTCTGTGTGGAGAAAGCCTCTCCATGGCTGCAGGAACTGTTTTCTCTCAGGTATACTGCTAAAATAAATTGAGGTTTTGAATGTACTATGCTAGTGTAGTAAGTATAGGGCATTTAACACGGAGCAACAAACCTCCATCCAGCTGTTACCTAAATTCACTTGCTGAAGCCAAGGGATTCTGCACAACAGCACACCCTGCAATATTCAGACTACAAACATCTTTCCTTTTCTAGATGCATTACAAGCCAGTCACTTCAAACAGGAAAACAACATCTAAATATATGCTAATTTAAGTAGAGCCAGGAAAAAGCCCACTTTTAGTTCTCTTCCGGTTTTGAAGTCTTTAATTCCTATAGAGTATTTCTAAAGATAGGAAGAACATCAGAAGTACTAAAAAATGTACCAGCTAACACAACAGTATTTGCCTTTATTTTTCCAAGAGACTGCTTGAAACATTTTTAAGTAAATGTTGGCAATAGCAAGTACACCCCACATGAGGACATAGAGATAACCTACATTTCTTTTGTTTGGATATTCCAGGTATTCACTGCATACAAAAAAAGAGTTGTCAAATATCTTAAAAACTAGCTTGGTTTATCCTAATCATTGAGGGAAAACCTAAATTTACCTTGAAAGGGAAATTTAGCAGCTAACAATGTTTTACACACAGAAAATGGCATATATGCAAAAAAACCCATAACTTGAGAGATGACACAGAACTATTGGATGACAGCATATGCTAGAAAGCTGCAGTTTTAGAGAAGTTTCCTATTTGTTAAAAAAGTCCTCTCCTTCCAAACTTTGAAAGCCAAGTGAAATAAAATGCTGGGAAACACTGAAGGATCTTGCTCAAAATATTTCTGACAAACCGAATTTCTCATGAACCCAAACCACAAACACTGAAGTTGCACTTTGCAGTGAAGGTTCAAGCCTCACCTGAAAACTACATTTACACCACCACTACAACCCCTCCTTCGACTACTTTGTCTCAACCACGCAGGAATTAAAACAATACCTTTCCTCTCCGATCGTTTTGTCCTTCTCCGTTTCCAGCGCGGTCGGGCCGGGCTACAGAAGGTCCCCATGCTGAGAACCACGGCTTGAGGGAATGCCATGCACCTACCTACTCCCCACCAGCCCCCTGGCCCCCTCCCAAAGTGGCAGCAAAGTATTCCCAAAAGGAGGGTTATCCCTGTGCTCTCTTTCCCCGCCTCCTCAAAGCCTGGAGTGCAGAAATGCACAGTCCAGTGAACAAGGATGAAGGCAGGATGCAGCTCACCCCTACCCACTGCAGGAGGCACATGTGACAATTAACTCTTTGCCACGTAAAAGGGGCAAGGAAGGACAGTTCTCTTAGAATGGCTGTATCAAAGATACCATCACTGCTGGGCATGGAAAGGCAGAAATAATTTTATTTTGTTATCAAAAAAGGTGGGCAACTCTTCATTCTTAAAGCTCAGAAACAAGGAGAGACATAAGCAAGGAAATATTTATACGCCCTAGTGCATAAACCCAAGATGCCTTAGGCATCCTTTCTAACTGTTTCTCATGTTCCCATTTCATGCACTGCCTCAAAAATGCACAAAATATATTTGAGAATAGCAGGAATGCATAAATATCCCAATCTGAAATATGTTTTAGTCACAGATTTTACATGCAAGGGTTTGTACATCAGGTCTGACCAAGAGCCTTCCCAATGTCAACATGAACTGTGGCATTTTCCAGCCTTTTCATAAACTAAAAAGCAACATGTGACACCATGGGATGATGTGGTATTATTCTGTTTCCCCCATCTGAGCAACCAACCAAACACACGTTCATCCTGTGGATCCTGTGGATCATCAGCACAGCCTGGGGGTTGCAGCTATCCTTTAATCCTGCCTTCAGATTAAGCCTCACAGGGCAAAAAAAGCACGCTCCAGCAGGGAATGCTTGCAGGTGCAAGCTCCACAGGTTTCTTCAGTGATGAGATTTCTCTGACCAGTCACCTTCAGCTGCAGTCAGACCTTTATTTTTCAGTACATCAGGCCTTGGCTCTTTGGAACACAGCACACCACTGAATCTGGATGAACTCAGGTAGATGACTTATGTGCACCATCATATTTTGACAACTATCCAGGTTGACCTTTTTTGAAAAACATTGCCACTGGCATCTTAAATCAGCAGTATTTCACTAGCCAAAAGCAACATGCTCGAGGTCACCACTGGGATTGGATTGAAATGCTAGCAAGGAGCTCCACCCTATGATAATCGTTCTTCAGATCCCAGGTACTAGCTTTTTCATCTCCAGTCTGTTATGGAAAGCAGAGATTGAGTCAACTTGTTGACTTAAATCATTTTTGTCTGAAGCCTAAGCACTAAAGGCTTCAAACTTCCCCACTTCAGAGGACCTGAAGTTCTACTTCAGCATCGATGTTAATGGACACTACCTCTCTGAGGATGAAGAAATAGCAACAGGATGTTTTGAGCTCAGCTGACACAATTTAAAAAGGAGAACTCACCATGGAGGAACAAGCCATCAATGCCATAGCCATGCTACCACGTGTTGACCACTAAGATGCCCAGGAGGAAATGAGTCCCATCTAAAAGCAACTCACCAAACTAGCGCTGTGCCTAATTTAGCACGCTCTTCTGCGCACTAATTAACAGTTTCAGCCCAAGTTTCACATCTCAATCCCCAATAAGCTGTGTATGACAGAGCAAGGACGTGGAGGGTGAGGTATCTATGTCTACATGGCTTTGAAGGAACAGCAACATTGATACATGGAGAGAAAAGGAAAAATCACCCCTTAGGGGGATGAGAAGTCATTTTGCTCCTCTGAGAAAACAGCACACTTTGTTAAATGCAAAAAACAGCCTGTGAAACCACTGAGCTCTTTACCATAATTCTCCCAGCCACTGAAACTTTCACCACATTTTTCTCACAACATTCCAGAAAGATACACATAACAACACGTATTTCTCCTCCCTTTTCAGAGAAGAGTTGCTGCATTAGGTATTTGAAGTTAAAAAGTTATTTTGGTTTTAATAATTAATTTATCTGCCCTAACCTGTCAGAGATTTCGTTCACAGAACTTGGTGTAAAGACTGAAAAGAGTCACCCCCAAAGCTCTTCTCCCCAAAAGCAGCTCCTACTCTACCTCTGCTCCCCAAGGTAAAGTGACTCTGGGGTATAAGGAAGAAGACCTGAGACAATCTCAGCTTCAAGGCTGATAGCTTTTAAGAAAGAAAAAGGTCTCTAAAATCTGACTGACTAAGGAATGTACACAGTGCACTTGGGAGAGAAACTTAGTGACCAACTACATTCACTTGCAGGTGGAACACTAACAACAGCTTTAGGAAAGAAAAAACATCATAGAGTCAAATCACAGACCAGTGGTTTGGGTTGGAAAGGACCTTAAAAAAAAGCTCATCTTGTTCCAACCTCCTGCCATGGGCAGGGATGCTTTCTACTAGACCAAGCCCTGTCCAAACTGGCCTTGAACCCTTCCAGGGATGAGGCATTGACAGTTTCTCTGGGCAACCTGTGCCAGGGCCTCACCACCCTCACAGGAAAGAATTTCTTCCTAATTTCTAATCTAAATCTCTCCTCTTACAGTTTAAAACTATTTTCCCTTGTTCTATCACTATCTGCCTGTGTCAAAAGTTACTCTCCCTCTTTTTCATAAGCCCCCTTTCAGAACTGGAAGGTTGCAATGAGGTCTCCTCAGAGCCTTCTCTTCTCCAGACTGAACAACCCTGTAATAAGCAATCTGTAATGTGCATGAAATTAAAAATCCAGTATCCTTAAATATATTATAAGCTCTGCATGATTAGACAAAAGCAAGTTGAAAGCCAAGTGCTGCACACCAGAACAAAGCTTCAGTGTTAACGTACATGCTGAAAGCAGTAAATCCCGTAACATCTTGTATTTCACAGATTTGACACGCACCGAGGCGTAAGGAGAAACTGGACTGCCTGCTCTCCAAAGAAAAAGCAGCTCTCAGATGGAATTTGGGACCCACACATCTTGAATACTCCCATTTCTCCTGCATCACTGAACCAGGAACACAGAGACACTGAACAACTGGAGCGTACTCCATACAAATCCCTGAGGTAAACTAATCCAGGCAAGATCAGAAACAACACAGCAAGACTGAGAAAACTTCAGCATCTTCTCAGTTCTCCCCTCCATCACCTAGTTCAGTGGAACAAAGCCAGCCTAGGTCTCCATGGATTTATGGCTTGTGATAGATGGGGTGTTGTCATGAAGGATTTATGAGCCCAACCTGGAGACTCTGTAGCTGTGGCACCTCTAGTCCCTTCCCATCCAGGTTCCCTGGCAGCAGGAGGCTCGAGGCCATGGTGCAGCCTCTATTTTATATATATAAATATATATATATATTAAAAAATATATGGTATGTGATATATATCACATGAAAATCTCTATGCACCAAAACCATCCTTGAAAATCCCATTTTCTTATAGATTTGGCCCCTACTATCAGCTTACTTTAGAAATTCTTCAAAGAAATAGTCACACTGTATTTGGTAAGCACTTTTAGTGATCTTTTTTATTTTTTTGCCCCCACAAGCAAGTTGTGTATTTTTCGAACACGAGAAAAGCA
Organism: Manacus vitellinus; assembly: GCF_001715985.3. Classification (NCBI taxonomy): domain Eukaryota; kingdom Metazoa; phylum Chordata; class Aves; order Passeriformes; family Pipridae; genus Manacus; species Manacus vitellinus. Next base: position 1,006,674 of record NW_021939471.1, on the reverse strand, counting down.
TTATTACAGGCCAACAGCAGTTTTCCTTCTAGTTTAGTGTACTTCAGCAAGAATGAATATAAATTAGCAGCAACTGCTAGAATTAGTAGAGGCTAACTACAGCCTGAGAACAGCAAATCCCAGATCACAGAGCTGCTGGCTGCACATCAGGAACCCTGAGAGCTCTGATATACCTCAGCTTGGAGTTTACTCCTCATGTGATTAAATCCACTCCAACAGCACCATCTGCTGTTACATAAATAATTGAAGTTGCATCTATTACTCCCTCGACCAAGGAAGTCAAGAGCCCCACTCCAAATTAGAAATAACCTAGGATGTTTGCAGGTTTATTCCACAATAAACCATTTTGGAACATATATTTATTATCAAGTTTTGTATCCTTTGTCTATATCCTTCTTACTGGCTTACTTTGAGGACTGAGCATCTAATTTTTAATGTATTTTATTTCTGAAGGACTCCTCACATATTTGTGACCGTCAGAGATGTGTTTAAGATGTGTTTCCAAGGCAAAAATGGTCACTATTCAGAGAGAAAAACTGAGCAGCCTAGATCTCCCAGTAAGTCACATCAGTATTTCCAACATCATTTAAAAGATACTCGATGCAGCTACTCAGTGCTGCCAAGGGAAGTAACAGCTAATTGGAGGAAAAATCTAAAATAGTCTTAAAGGAGGTTAAAAGAGACTCAAGAATCTTGAAGCTATTTCATAAAAAGATTTAAAAAACCCAAAACAGTCATGTGGGTAGGGTGATGTTTGGTACTAAGAGATAGACTTATAAATGGGACCTATTTCCTCCTTTCCCACCAAAATCAGTTATTAAGCTTTGCTCAAACACCTGGCAAACTCTCCTACATGCCAGCTTTGATTATTTACTTTATTAATACGGATTGGATGCAAATTTGTAGCCAGAAGAGTAAATGAAGTTTTTGTAATATCAACTTGATATTGTTAGATATTTCTAACCAATAATCTCTCTGTTTTCAAACTGTGCTGATCCAACAGCTTTGAAGGGATTTAGAGTACAAACATAAAAGTTTCACATAAAACAATCAATTGTTAAAAAACCATTTAAAATACATTAAGATGAAGTGTCTCTTCCTCTAAGTTATGACCTAAATGCATCAATCAGGAAACAGAGTATCCTGCTGCATGTTTGCAAAATATGGTGTGCTTACCTTTTTAACTATTGGAGACACATGCTGATTCTGCAACCTGCAAAAAGAGAAAACACAACTTAGTTGTTTGGTTCTTTGCAAATTTAAGCGCATCACAAATGGCAACTCCTGACTTTAAAAGGGACAACTTTCTGATTCTTGAAAAGTAAAAAGTCCACACTGAATATACAGAGTCTCAGAGCCCAGTCCTTTGTGACCCCAGCAAAGGGCAAGGGATAGACCATTCTGGACATTCCTGGTTGGGAATAAATAAATAAATAAATAAATAAATAAATAAATAAATAAATAAATAAATACACTGCAGATACTTAATACGAAGCTCAGAAACACCACTGAGATACAAGAAGCTATTTAGCTGAACCCAATCTGCAATCTCTGCACCTTCTAGGAGAAAGGGTCAGCAAAAATGTGGCAAATAATGGCTTAAAACTGAAATCAACTTATTTTTCTGAAGGACTCCCCACATACCTGTGATTGTCAGAAATGTGTTTAAGATGTGTTTCCAAGGCAAAAATGGTCACTATTCAGAGAGAAAAACTGAGCAGCCTAGATCTCCCAGTAAGTCACATCAGTATTTCCAACATCATTTAAAAGATACTCGATGCAGCTACTCAGTGCTGCCAAGGGAAGTAAGAGCTAATTGGAGGAAAAATCTTAAACAGTTTTAAAGGAGGTTCTTATCTTTCTAAGTTATCACAGCCAATCTATCCTGCATGCAAATCCAGAGTTGTCATCTTGTTAAATATTTTAAATTTAGATCTTCAGTTTCATTTGTAGGGGTTGATTTCAATCCACACAAACAGCACCTCATACAACAATGCCCTTTCCAAATAGCAGTTTCTTGATCCCACTGCCATCAGTCAGCATTCTCTGCAAAACTAGAAAATCAACTACCAGCAGTGGGGTGGAAGAGAAGTGGCAGATTTAGGGTAAGACTCCCCTCCTTCCCTGCCCATGGGGTTGGACCTGGATGATCTTTAAGGTCTCTTCCAACCAAACCATTCAGTGATTCCATGATTCTAAGAAGGATACAGGGCAACAGGGAGGAGAAATGCTACGAGAAATTTTATTTCCATGAATAGGCACAGCTGTTGGATCGGGAGCAGGCAGCTTTAATTTTATAGATAACCTCCTAGTTCTAAGAAAATATCGACGGGACCTTATCAGTGTGAAGATACACTGTTCTGAAACGGTTCAGCAAGTCACACAGTGTAATTCTCGGCCGTCACACTGCCCACAAGAGGGTGCTGGCACCCTACAGAAACCTTCCCTGAATCGAAGCCACACAGAGCACAGCTACGGACAACACACACGGATGGATGTGCATCTCAGATCTTAAACTGCTTTGGTCAGGGAGGGATCTGACACAATATTTAAAGTCCACATACTCGAATATTGCACTAATTCAATCTCAGTTCCCCCCCCCCCCCCAAGACATTTCAATTTCTCAACATTTCATGGTGGCTTTTTCCAAGAAAAATAAAAAATAAATACCAATACCACACTGGTCTTAGCATGAAGCAGAAAAAATGCCCAGAAAACTCAAAGCGGGGTCCACAAAGTCCCAACCTACCATTCCCATACCCACAATTCTTCCAAACCCTTGGAATATGAGCTATAAATTAGATGTTATGTGAAAACCACATATTTGTGGCAACATCCACCAAAACCATATTTTGTTTTAAAATAAGGTTTTGATAACCCTCTTTCTACATGAGTTTTTAACTAAGTTTTCATACTAGCATATCCCTGAGTTATTTCAGACTTTATATTATCTGCCTTATATGCCATATTACTACAGTTGATAATTCCCTGATATTCCAACAAACTAAAAACAATCCATTGAGACTTGGACTTAAACTGAGTTTACCACTAAATACCAAAAATCCTTACGTATTGACAGTTGTAGTCAGTTTTATAGAGAAAGAACCAGCCAGGGTAAGAACCGTGAAAAAAAAGCTTATTTTTCATTTTTGTTTTACTGTGAGCAGTGAAGACAGGTGGAGGAAAAACTGAGACTTGTAACACCTTAGACTAGTGAAAACTTTAAAGAGTGGTATTTCCCTTTCTATGCTATGTTATAAAAGCCAGGAACAAAACTCTCATCTCCAGCACATCCTACCTGGCTCTGCCCAGTGGCAGATGGATATTCTGGGGCTTGTTCAAGTCATGACATGCTTCCCTAACACCTTCTGCAGGGAGAGCCTGCCAGAAGGGGCTCCTCTAGGAGCTCAGTACTTTGCTGTTACCTTCCAAAAAAATAAAGAAAAAATAAAAATCAGTAAACCAATTCTTCATCCCTTAGTAGTGACTTAATTTACTCTAAAAAGTTCAGAAACATGTTTGTGATTTCTCCCAGGGCAGCAAAAGATACTTGAAAGTCATCTGAAGAACACAACAATATTCCATTCAGGAATATCTCTAAATAATAGCTTTTTAGAGATCAACTGAAAACGTTCCTAGGTAACAAGCATCCAAACAGACAACTGATACCTAACTTCATTACACAGACTGCACCTCATGTATGGAACAGCACCTCTAGTTTCTTGGAGGCAACCTGCTGGCCCTTGAAAAACTTCCTTAGGAGTATCCAGCTAAAATTCTGAGGTCTTCTTCCATCAACAAACAGTCCTAAAATATTTGAGAAAGATTTCAGGGCTCTCCTTAAATGATTAAGATCTCCTTCCTTGAAGGCAATGAAGGCCTCCTTGGCTGAGCAAGCGATGAGGGTTCTTGTGACCAAAACTCGGCAGCTATGACTGTCCCCGTGCCCAAATAACACCCTGTCCCATCCCAGGTACATCTCCTCCTGCACAGAAGAGCAGAGGCACATCACCAGACCTCCAAAACAGCCACCCACAACAGACAGGAGGTACCATCTCAAGACACAAACCAGCAAAACCCACCCAAACTCATGGTAGCTACCTGGAGGCACTCAGCACCAGTTGCATGGCCAGGACAAAAAACCACTACTTTCAATCTTTATGTAGTTACTTTCCTATTTATTTTACTTCTCCAGTGTTGAAAAACAAAAGTAATCTGCTGAGGCATCTCAACTGCCTCACACATGACAAAAACTACAGGTATGTAAAATCTGGTGTCCTCTGCCCTTCCAATTTTCCCACTGGTTTAGGGAATAGCACTGCCTAGACGTGGAAAATCAACTGCATTTTTCAACTCACAGAATTACAGGATGGTTTGGGTTGGAAGGAATCTTAAAGCTCATCCCATTCCACCCCCTGCCATGGGCAAGGACACTTTCCACTAGCCCAGGTTGCTCCAAGCCCTGTCCAACCTGGTCTTGGACACTTCCAGGGATGGGGCAGCCACGGCTTCTCTGGACAACCTGTGCCAGGGCCTCACCACCCTCACAGGGAAGAATTTCTCCCAAACATCTAAGCTAAATCTCTCCTCTCTCAGTTTAAAACCATTCCCCCTTGTTCTATCACTACCTGCCTGTGTGGAAGTTGTTTAGGGAACATGAGAGATGCCTTCATGGCAGACTTGGTTCCTGTTCCCAGAAAACAACAGTGTTAGTATGAAATAAAGGACATGAGTTCAAGGAGAGTTTGGACAACACTCTCAGGCACATGGTGGGGTTCTTGGGGTGTCCTGTGTAGGGCCAGGAGTTGGACTTGATGATCCTGATGGGTCCCTTCCAACTCAGCTCATCCTGTGATTCTATGACATGACATGTCTTTTTGTGCACAAAGTAGAAGAGTCTCTGCTGTAAACTATAAACTCAGTTGAACAGCACAACTACAGAACTGGGTTTTCCTCTCAAAACAGGTTTTCCATCTAAACTTGAAGAAACAGTTTGACATCTGTGATTGCAACTACCTCAGTTTATCAGAATGAACTAAAGAAATAATAGCCCAAATCCAAACCACAATCCCTGTGGTCCTTTTGAATTGCTCATTTAAAATTCTAAAATAAATTAAGAAAGTCTAGCAACTGGTCACCACAATGAAAAAAAAAAAGCTTAGGAGAAAAGGACATACATGTTGCAATTGGAAAAAGCAATAAGTGCCGTTTATACATGATACAAAAGCTGGCAAATGTGTCTCCTTCCCTTGACATAAAACAAACTCTTTTTGAACTTATGTATAGAAAGCATTTGTTTGTAAGACACTGAAACCAAGTTCACTGACACTTCAAAAGCTATGAAAATTCAGCAGCTATTAAGCAACAGGAATCTATGGGTAGAAAACAAAAGGATGCTACTCCATGTCATTATATCCAAGCAGTGACTGCTTTTACTGCAGGTATCAAATAATAATATGTTCCTCATTTATTCTGGAATACTCAAATATTCAATACTCAGAGTAAACACAGCATAAATTATTTTTCAAACATTCTCTCATGAAAAATAGTTTCACATATCCACATAATACCAGCGAAGAACTCTTTATTTCTGACTTTTAATTTTGTCATCTCTTATGTTTGAAAAATTGTATTAACTGATGCCTTGGTACAATTGACAGCCTAAAGCCTCAACACAAAGTTTCAGTACTTGAAACAAAATGATTTCAAAATCAATGATTTTAATGCCACTCCTCCTTTTAGAGGATCATCTGTAAAAGCATGGGTAAGAGCAGTTACCTTAAAAGAGAATGTGATTGAAGCTGAAGGAATTATTCACACGAGCAAAATTACCATAAATGTGTTCAGGGGAACTTAAGCTTTAATCTTGTTGATGATTTCACTATAGGTAATGTTTAAACACTTACATTACTCATTTAGCTGTTTTAAACATTAGTCAAACTGAAATAGTACAATAATGCAACCTCCAGACTAAGCAGCAGCTTTTGAAAGGCAATGGAATTTAAGAAATCAAAAGTATTAGTACTTTTTAGACAACATCTAAAAAAAAACCCCTTAGTCTGGACTACAGATACACTGTGGACAGGAATTTAGGCTACAGGACCAGCAGGGACAGGACAACCCACCCATCCCAGCCACTCTGACCAATTTTGGCACTGGAGGGAGATGCCCCACTTCTTTGCAGCAGATGTTCCTGCATCAACTGATAAAGCTGCTGGAAGCTCTTGTCTCTGCTACAGTGATTGACCAGGGGGTTCAGCTCAACACATTCTAAAAAAACACCTGTACAACCTCCTTCATGCTTCTTTTATGTGTGTTCAGCATATATTACAGGAATGCAAATCTTTCTCTCTTTGAACAGCAGCGATACTTTTCAGCCTCCAGAACAAGGCAGACTGATTATTTTCAGCCTTACTCCTACCCTAAGGCAAAGATTAGATGCATGTGAGCACTTTGTACTTAACATTAGTCTTCAGAAAAATGCCTCAGAATAATAAAAGATGCCAAATAAATATCACTCAGTTCAGCAGTGTGCAAAAACATGAGATTATGTCCTGCACTAAGGACGTATGAATATCTTCTCTAGCTTTTACAGTGTGAAGTCACTCTCCACAGTCCCTAAATGAACTTTGCTGCTTCAGGGGTGCCAAACCAAGGCACCTTATTCTGAGACTTCTACTTTTAAACACCTAACCAAAGAATTCTTTAAGTTTGTTGGTGAGAGGCAACTTGATTGCAGTTTATACCACCAAGATGAAGATAAAGCAGTAGAAGAGGGTGCTGCAACTTCAGTAAAAAGACTTCACCAAACTAAAATCTACAGACTGGAAAAAGGGCTTAACACAGACACTGTACACATTTCATAGAATCACAGGAACACAGAACGATTTGGGTTGAAAGGGACCTTAAAGACCATCTCGTTCCAACCCCGCTGCCAGGGAGGGGACACCTTTCAGGGCAGGGACACTTCCCACTATCCCAGGTTGCTCCAAGCCCCATCCAACTTGGCCTTGGACACTTCCAGGGATGGAGCAGCCACAGCTTCTCTGGGCAACCTGTGCCAGGGCCTCCCTACCCTCACAGGGAAGAATTTCTTCCCACTATCCCATCTAACCCTGCTGTCTGTCAGTGGGAAGCCATTCCACCTTGTCCTGTCCCTCCAGGCCCTTGTCCAAAGTCCCTCTCCAGCTTTCTTGGAGCCCCTTTAGGCACTGGAAGAGGCTCTAAGGTCTCATCAGAGCCCTCTCTTCTCCAGGTGAACGCCCCCAGCTCTCCCAGCCTGGCTCCAGAGCAGAGGGGCTCCAGCCCTCGGAGCATCTCCATGGCCTGCTCTGGACCCGCTCTAACAAACCCACATCTTTTTTATGCTGAGGACCCCAAACCTGGACACAGTACTCCAGGTGGAGCCTCATGAGGGCAGAGGGGGAATTTTGGGCTTATCCTTTGACACTAATCCCAATGCCAATCATTCTCCATCAGCCTGCAGCTCACCAACAGCTTTCCCTGCGGGAGATACATCACGAAACTGTGTCTGCTGTGCTCAAAATGCCAAAAAGCACAAACTACACTGGGGAACCAAAAATCATGGATTGCATGTGTGTACCCAAAGCCAGGACACCCACTAACAGCCTTTCTACCAGGCTTAATATTATTATTTTTTAAATATATGTTATACATCTAATGTGGGAGAGTTTCAGAGCTCTTTAATCCTTTGGCTTTAACGTGAACACCACAGGAACTCCACGCACAGGGAAGTTAAAAACACTATGAAAGAAACCTGAATCAAGCTGTTTTCCTAACAAAGGATTGGGTAAGCTGGAAATCACGTTTCCAGGTCAGTTGTTTTCTTGCTGCTTCCCTATTTATGGATGTAGAGCCATTTTGTGATCTGGGCAGAGCTGGAGACTGCAGGAGAGCAAACTGGGTTTTCTTCCCCAGGGAGGCCCACTCTGAGCCTGTCCCAGAGCATGCATGGCATGCATGGCAGCAGCAAGCCAAACTTGAAGCACCCTGTGTTTGTGACTCAAGTCTAACTGACAATCTGCATTTCCATGGTGGAAGCTTCCAGGATTTTGGCATCTGTGTCTCATCACTGCAATATTTCAGGAAGAACAAGCTGCTGGACTTCTAAGAATATAAGTGTGTTACCTCTCACTTCTACAGTCACATTTCTGCTTTTCCCCCACTAAAATATGAGCATATTTGAAGAACTTCAAGCTGACTGTTGATGCACCTTGACTCCCAGTCAGTCTTCTGAGTTCCTCTCTAACACAAGACTGACTCACACTGTCCCTTCCAGAACAGTTCCTTGTGTTATTCAATATTAAAAATCTATATGTTAAAAAAAAACCAAAAAAACCAACAAACACCAACCACACATGGTGTAAAATCTGACTGCCATCACTACTCTGGTGTGTGGGCAGAGTGTTTGCCATCACAGAATATTAGACATTTTACAGCCACATTGTGCAGAAATGGCACTTACCACCTTCTTAGTCAAGAAATTGTAATACACCCCCCAAGTTTGATAAGACAAGCAAGGAAAGCACCCAGATTTGGATAGGGCAGGAGGAGAGGAAGAGAGAGGGAAGATGCTGGCATGACTGGGCACAGGTCAGGACTCCTGGCCTGTATTACTTGCACATGGAATCAGAATCACTAAGGATAAGAAATACCTCTAAGATCATCAAGTCCAACTGTTAACCCAGGACCTCCATGTTCACAACTGAACCATGTCCCCAAGTGCCACATCCACACACCTTTTGAATACCTCCAGTGATGGTGACTCCACCACTGCCCTGGGCAGCCTGTGTCAGCACCTGACCACCCCTTCAGTGAAGAAATTTTTCCTACTATTTAATCTAAACCTGCTCTGGCACAACTTGAGGCCATTTCCTCTTGTTCTGTCACTTGTTACATGGGAGAAGAGACTGACCCCTATGCTGCTACCATCTCCTTTCAAGTAGCTGTAGAGAGCAGTAAGATCCCTTTTCAGCAAAAACCACAGCAGAGGGCAACCGGACTAAGACTTGAGAGTGTATCAAGATGATGACTGGAGACCACAGAAGAGAGTTTTGATACATTCTCCTCCAAGGGCTGAATTGTCAGGAGGTAACTCATACATTAGTCCTTTTAGTTCAGATAAAAACTGATTAATAGCTTTTCAGATAACATCTTTTGCTGAGTATTGAAAGTTGTTCCTGATAGCCAAAGGAAATGAGACCAGTGAGAGTCGAAATACTTACATCTGTTTTACCTACTCGGTTAGTTACAAGAAGTGGCCCCAAAGAATCTTTCAGCAAGACAAATGTGAAACTACACATATTTAGAGGGGAAGAATTAATTAGTCGTTTATGAAAGTTTCAGATCATAGAATCACAAAATGGTTTGGGTTGGAAGGGACATCCAGTCCCACCCCCTGCCATGGGTAGGGACACCTTCCACCAGACCAAGTTGCTCCAAGGCCAATCCAGCCTGGCCTTTAATGATTCCAGGGATGGGCAGCAACGATTTCTCTGGGCAACCTGTGCCAGTGCCTCACTACCTTCAAAGTCAAGAATTTTTTCCTCATATCTGATCTAATGCTCTACATCTATCTACTCTCTTTCTGCTTAATGTCATTCCCCCTTGTGCTATCACTGCTTGTCCTTGTAGTGGGTAGATAGAAGGAACATTTTTTCTTGCCATTTGTGTGGTTGGAAAAGTTCCAGTAACAAAAAAATGAAATACTAGGGCTGAAAAAAAATTGGTTAAAGGACTGTAATCTTGAATAGAAACACAGATGTTCAAAACGTGTCAAGCTGAAATAATTCATTTCACTGCTCCATATGAAATACAAAATGCTTGTCCCAACTTACATCCAAAACCTCACCTTTCCCTATGTTTGTGGGCTGTTCAGCTGTGGCTTACCAGAGCATGGGGATTCCCATACTGCTTGTGCTCTTTTCCACAAGCATCCCAACTAGCTCAGCTTTAACACCTGCTATAGCTATCTAGAGATCCATGTCTTGAGCTGCTGCAGCTCTCAGTGGCTTCTCCACCCTTTGTGCATTTATAGACAAGAGTCCTTCCAAATTTATTAGTTTTCCTTGAAATCAGAGGGCCTGAGTTACCCACAAAACTGTGAGTTACTCACTGTGGTTGCTCACAAAACTATACTATGGCAGTAACAGCTACTAGCAGCCATATTAAAAAAAAGGGGGGGTGAAGAAATTTTGGTCTTAAAAAAGGCACAAAAATATAAGTCATGTGGGTTTTTTACCCCCAGGAGTTAATAAAATGTAAGTCTTAACAATGGGTGAGAGGAATGGTATTTATCTCAGTTACACATATTGAGCTTCCGGTGTTATTTTAAATATAATTTAGCAACATTACAACATCTTGGTGTTTTTTTTTGTTGATCCCACATTCGATCCTTCAGGTTCAGAAGCTTCAGAGAGGATCATGTACCCTATAGGAACCCATCAACCAAACTGTGTACTACCAGTTTACCAGAGATCTCACGTGCATCAGTGAAGCTTTGGTTAGAAACCAGAGTACTGACCTCACCTTGATATCCAAATGGCTTTTCCAAGTGTCCCCCTCTCAAGAAACTGTAACTCTTTTGTAACAGTCACCATCATCAGTCAGACGGGAAAGTGATGGAGTTAATACCACTTGTATCAATAAGAATAAATCAATGTGGTATTTGATAGGACACCATAGTAATTAACTAGTTCTGCAGAGATGATGGCATCTTCCAGAATGTGAGGGTTTAAAAAGGGAGAGGATGGTCCTGCCAGGGGGAAAATTTACCAATACAAGAGAATTATTAATATCAGGTACTTGTCACTGCATGAGGCATGGGAAAACTGCATACAGGACCTGTTTGCTATCTCTTGCAAATCAGCATCACTTCAAAGTAGAAGGCAAATAGGGAAGGACTAGAGGGTGATACATGGCACAGGGAATTCAAGGGAAGTGTCTCAAGAGCTGCTCTGCCTAAAAAAACAAATCAGAGTCTGGTTGTGCAAATACAGGGGGGAGAGGGAAAGAGGGAAGCAATTATCCATCCTGGAAGGGAGCACTGTACAGAACCAAGGGCAAGAAACAATCAATGCTTTTCAGGTAGAATTGATACACGCTGCAAATGTTGGCAGAGCAAGTACAGTAGATTAGCCACAAGCACATCTATTTTTCTACACCATTCCAGAAAGCATGTCTGGGTGGCCCCAGGAGGAGGGCAGAGTTGCCAGCCTTCCATGTGTGTGCAGGCAGACAGCAGCCAAGCAGTACCTGCTGCCACCCAGCCCCGAGCTGGCAAGGAAGGATGAAAACTCGAAGAGATGCCAGCCTTCACCTGGGGACATGGGGCACTTGCTTGTGGTTTTGCTGGAAACTAGAGTCATGTTTCCCTTGCCTTGTTGTATCTCCCCTCCAGGCAAAAGCACAGCACTGCAGTGCCATGCAAGATGCCTGCTGCCATCCTCCCCATCTCACAGGGTACACACGTATCTGGACCATCACCACATCCTTCCTCCGTCTCTGCTGCTCCCCACACCTACACCAATACACACATAAGGCCCAAAGATGACCCCATCATAGGTCCCCAAGATTTTAAAAGCAGCAACAGATTACCAAAGAGAGGAGCATTGCTTCTGCACAGACTATGGCAGACCCGCTCCAGCAAGAGGGTGGAAATTTCCCGTTTCCCTGGTAGACCAATCCAGGGGAGCAAATAACTCAAGACATAACACTTGCTTCAGGTTCAGTACAACAAAACTACAGAGAGAAAGAGCCATTTAATGCTATCAAGACTACCTAAGTGACCTCAGCCACAGAAGCAAAGAATACGTTAGTTCATATGTGAAAAAACCATGTTGAGTGGAATTTGGATTATGCACCTACTTTAGTGACCTTTTACTGCAGTGAAATTATTTTTAGACTGAAGTTTTTATTCTGGACAAAGTACTGCATATAAAATATACATATGTATGTATTTCATGTATATACACATACTACATGAGTTTTCTGTGAAGTAAAGAAGCAGCTATTGATTCAGAAATACAGGGAGTTGGCTGTTCTCTGAAGGATAACTGAAGCACTGTGAACATGCACTATACAAGAAATCAAGACTTTAGCTCTGTGAGGTGAAATCCTTCAATAAGAACACCAGCAGCCTCCTAAGACATATCCAAAAGTCGGTTATTCAAAACTAATCCACTGCACTCACATTAAAGTAGCATTCACTAGCAATATTGCCAGGACAATGTACACCTGAAGTGCAGCAAACTGCTGGAGCAAGAGGTGTTTGTATGCATTTGAAGCACCACTGGATGTAAAAATACCCATGGATACAATTAATACAATTTTTGTATTTATTTGTATTTTGTATTTTTACAATTTATGTCCAGTTTGGACTACAGCAACGTACCAAACCTAGGCAAGAATACAAGAAGGCAGCAAGGAAGGTCAAGACCCAGGGAGGAGCACAAATACCCAAGCCAAAACCTTTGCTAATGCTGAGGAGCTCTGCTACACTGAAAGCTACAGAGAGAAAAATTCCTCTCCCTACTTTCTACTACTGCACTCTAAAAGCTATGACCTTCAAATACTGGCTTTTTTTCCTTTAGCATTCAAGGCAGCCTGTTTCAGCCAAGCTGTCCTATAGATCAGGTGATACTCTGGCAAGAGAGTAACAGTCAATAGCCATATTCCTCAACAGAGCTTTTATTACAAGAATAAAATGCTGTATTTCCAGGCCCTTCCACATTCACTGAAAGCCATCAAGAGCAGCTATTTAGAAAACGTTCTCACATCTACTGGGGAAGCTCGCTTAAGACTGGAAAGCCAACTTTAAAAGAAAGTAAATCTACTGAACAAGTGACTGAGGAAAGAATAGATTGAAAGGAGAGCAAAGAACAGCTCTTCTTGGGGTTGTCCTGTGCAGGGCCAGGAGTTGGACTCCATAATCCTTGTGGATCCCTTCCAACTCTGGATATTCTGTGAACTCTGAACTTAAAGCAGGCTTATGCTGAAAGCCAGCAGGGGCACCACAGATGCTGAGAGAAGCTGTGTGTGTCCATACTCGAGCTGAGCAAACTGAGAAGGACCTCAGAAGGACCATGGCTCCCATTCAGCTGAGCTGCTGACTCTGAAACCAGACTAAAGTCTGCACGAGGAGAAGTTGGTTTTGTCTGAGAAAAAAATGCACGAGAAGAGATGAAAAATGAGCAGTGGGGTTGGGAATACTGTCCAGTAGTACTGGGCTACAAAAAAGCCAGTCAGCCATCACCATCTGAAATGCAGCCATAGGAGAACGACAAGCTGAGAAAAAACTATGGAGTTAGAGGAACACTAGCTATATTTATTTAAGCTATATTTATCCAAGTTATCATATCTACTCCTTCTCCGGAGTGACGTGACCGTGGTCTAATGTTAAGAGATGATATTCCTGGTGTGCTGGAGGCCTCAGCAGAGCTGGGAGCAGAGGGGACAGGGCAGGCAGAGTCGCTAGGCACAGCGGCCATGCAAATTCGGTACCTTCGGCAAACGGGGCTGAGCAGCCGAAGCAAGGCATTGGCGCTGCTCCCGTGCAGCAGGACCGAGACGGGATGCGGGATGCGCCGGGATCAGCAGGGCGGAACGAGCTTCCCTCCCCGCCCCGCTCGGTACCACGGAGAGCTCCCTCCCATCCTTCCTTCCTTCCTCCTTCCCTCCCTCTCTCCTCACCAAACAGTCATTTTACTTTCCAAGCAGGAAAAAAAAAAACCCAAACATATCACAGACTGTATCTAAGGAATTTGTACACAGAAGAAGTACTCTTGATTGCACAGAAGTTATAAGCATGAAGAATGGTACTGTCTTCCAAAAAATATAAATAAATTACCACCTTGGCAATAAATACAAGCCAAAGCCCAAAAGCACTATTTTATTTCCAGGCAAGTTCATTCATATATCTTATTAATAGTGAACCTGATTCCTTTAGGAACTTAGGAGCAGCAGAAGGAAAAGCATATAAGAAGATTAGGTTAATACTATATTTAAGCATATGTAAGGACAGTGAATGAAATACTGATTATTCACTCATTTAATTCAAGAAAAACAACCATTTACTAAGAATAGCTTTCAGGGGATAAGAGAAGAGAAACTAGGCTGCACCAGGGGAAAAAAAAAAAACAACCAACAGAGCTACAGTAGTACTCACTATTCCTCATTATCCGCATTCGTCAGCACTAAAGTCTGTGGAAATCAATTGATATCAAAGCATCAAGTAAGGACAAACTACCCAAAGGCTTTCAGACTAATGCACCATTTGCACTAGTTGAGAAGCATTCCCAACTCATTATGATCCTCATGGAAAACAGCAGAGTTGCATTTAATGCAACTTTCCGGATTTTTTGCAAAGACACAGCGAAAAACCAAATTTTGTTGTTTTTTTGTTGGATGGAAGGACCTGACAGTCCTCACGGAATAGAGGGGAGGCTACTGGGCTTGAGCTGTCACCAGTTTGAGCATGTACAGTAGGTTCTGCAGTGAAGAGAGGATTTTCTCCATTTTCATGAAAGGTTTTTCTGGGAGACTTTGCCCCTTTGCCTGTACCTTGCCAAAAGCACAGGCACACATGCTCCCAAACCAGACCTTCCTGCTTCCGCTTGCCTCAGCTGCACTTTTCTGTCTCACATTCTTAAGAGCTGCCAACTCAGCGAAGGGTCCCAATTTAGCTGCTGATTAATCAAAGTCTGAACACTCATTAGGGATAGAAGCACAGTCCAATCACAAACTTATAGGCAGTGGACGTGCCCCTGTAGCTCATCTCTGCACTCACTGTCCCCCAAGGGAGCCCGCACACGCTCTCCCACCTCCATGCCAGCCCAAGCACAGAGATGGAGACAAGCAGGAGACTGTCACAGAATCACAGAATCACCTCTATGACCATTGAGTCCAATCATTAACCTAACACTGCCAGGTCCATCACAAAACCATGCCCCTGTGTACCACATCTATGTGTTTTTTGAACACTCAGAAGCATGTTCCCAACTCAAATTAAAATGCTGGTGCACACGCCCAACCCACAACTGCCAGGATCACTGGTTTGAGTTAAGCATTAATTTCCAGCTCGTCTTTGTTATCAAAACACAGTATCACATGACATCCAACTGCAGAACACCACTTGGCGCTGGTAAGCGGCGGGAGATAAAAAGCATCTGTGAAAATATGACTACAAGAAAGTCTGTATAATACACATTAAATCCCAGGAAAGCAGATCTGCTCTTAGAGCTCCAATGATAACACTTAGAGTGCTTCTAACCAAGAGAGGGGCTGCAGTTCCAGAGAAGACATCAAAGCCACTGCTGTTGAGAAAATGTAAGTGTGCCACATGGCTACTCTGAAAAGCTTACAGATAAAAAACAATGGGAACATGCTTTAGTCCAGCTGGAAAAGATGACCCTGGTTTAACATGGAATATGACTGGACAGTTGCCTGTGAAACAGCACCCAGACTTTGTGCAAGACCCCACAGGCAGCAGGTCCAAGGGGCTGCAAACCTGCACAGTCAGCATCCAAAAGGGGTTGCTAACCTGCACAGAGTCAGCATCCAAAAGGGGCTGCTCAACCAGCTGACAAGTTGTAGCTACCAAAATTTAAGTGAGAAAATGCTATTTCTCTCTCAGATTCAGAAGCTATTCTGAAGGAGATCTCTCTCCCCACATAACACCCCATACTAGTTTCCATTCTGTAGAAAACACACACTACAAAGTGCTTTCCAGGTGTAAACTTGACTGAGGGCTATTGGGGTTATAAAAGTGAGTAAGCAACTGACAAAAGAGAATTTATTTCCCCCTCCTTTGATCTCCCAGTGTGAGCTACTTGTGCATGTCAAGAGCAAGCTTTAAAACCTGGGCAGTGGAGGAGGGATATAACCCTGGTTCCCCCACTGAGCCAGCTTTATTACAAGTTTCTCCCAAACAAAGCACAGTTCAGCCATCAGCTTATATTAATTCTTCTCATTTTTGAGAGATTTACATATACCAGCACTGATCCTCTGTTTTTAGCCGTGAAAAACATGGCAAGTCTAAGGCCAAAAGCAGCATTGAAATGCATTACCTTAGTCTGGGTTTGATCAGAATGCATTTTTTCTTACTATCTTCCAAAGAGCAGCCAGGATGGACCACACCAAGGCTCCATCATCTTGAGGGCTGTACTCTTCCCCCAGAGCAAGCCTACAGAGATATTTTCCTTCAATACTCCCTCAAGTCCCTAGTAATTTCTGCTGCACAAATTTCCTGATTTATGGTCTGGACCTTGGTATTTATATTATCCCTAGCTGGAGTCTTCTGCTGGGGTTGGCCAGACTTTTCCATCTAATCTGCATGGAGTGCAAACTTTATTAATGAAAACATAGGGCTGATCATGCTTTTGAATTAAAGACCCCACTATGTTCTTACTGGAAGTCATACAAAGAGTTCTGGGGGGGGGGTTTATTAAGTACTCAGTACCAGTGCTCAATATTTGAGGGGAAAAATAAAAATGCATTTTGATTCAGAATGGCCTTTGTAAAAGAAGTTTTATAAAATCTGCATATAAAGAAAGAAGTCAAAGATAATTTTTTCCCCTCTAATAATTTTCCAGCAGACTGTGCACAAATATTAGAGTATAACTAAGCAAGGAAAAAGGCAGTGAAAGCTTAAAACTTAAAGGCTCATTTGCTAATAAAGTTGAGGAGCTGAGTAAATCAATCTAAATAAAAATCAACCTCATTTTAGACACACTGAACACTTTCAGCAGAAGCCCTTCAGAATGGCAAAGGCAGGTACTAATTATCTCTGCAAATCTCAAAACCTACACAGATTAAATGGGAAAAAAATACTCCTAGTTGAGGCTGCCTCACAATTCCTATGTAAAAACTTCATTTTCACATTACATCTTACAAATGAAAAAAACTAGTGTTTTCCATACTTGCTTGTTCTCTTTTTGATCAGATTTTAAACAGTTCATCTCTTTCCAGAGCTGATACAACAAAATTAAGAGCAGAAAGGAGGAGCCATTGGGAAATTGAAAGTTTGAACAAAGATAAATTGGCATTGGTATAGTCCTCAAACACAGTATTACCCATGGCCCACCACCAAATTTTTCATGCAACTTAAAAGTATCATAATAACAAAAGCATCAGGAAACAAAGTAATCAGACTACCCTCTACCATGTAGCACCAAACTCACCCCCAAATGAGGAAGATTTCTACTTTAAATTCAAAATAGAGTATATTCCTCCCACGTTTTCTCTGAACGAGGATACTCAGGATACTCACCACCTTACCCCCAGGACTCGAGATGAAAGATCCAAGAGTCCATTCTATTAAAATCTCTTTAAAACAAATTAAACACCAAAATTCCTCTTCAATCCACTGAGCAGCCCTTCCTTTTGCATCTCTGCCAAAAGCACTCTGCGCAGAAAAATCCTGGCCCGGGTGCTTTCCTGCACCTATAAAAGGACATTATCCCAAACAACTGCAAGAGCCTTTACAGGGAAATTCAAAATCTTCATTCATCTCCCTCCCACTTCAGCCCCCAAGGGCAGGGTGAAGAACTGTACCCAAAACCTTCCTTCTATCACCTATGACAATGAAAGATTGCTGGTTAGATCACTCCTCTCCACCTCCACAATGGAGAACAAGGATACTCAGGAAAATAAGGATACAGCTTCTACTGGAACTACCTGTGAAACTTGAATTTCTGTTTGTCTCCCTCCCACAAACATCCTCTGATGTCCAATAATATCTCTTTGCACTCAGCCAACAGCTTTTCTTTCAGCAGAGCACTGATCTGAGAACTTCCTCCTCGCAGATTCCTGCCCTCACACGACTTCTCAGCACTGGCCTCTGACATATCTGCTCTCTTGTCAGATCTGATGGACTTTTTCAAGGTGTTGACCAATTTGATTTAGAGACACTGCCATTGTGATGCCACGCAACAGGAAATCGAGCTCAGAAGCACAGGGAGGTGGCAGGAGTTCCCAATAAAGACATTTTTAATGAAGCGATCCTGATTTAAAAGCACAAACAGCATCCTCACTTTAGGAGACAGAAACACAAAGAGACCTACCCTGAACCATCAGGGAAGACATTTCTCCACGAGAAAAACAAAGCACCATTCCTCTTAAAGCACATAAAGGGAAAAAAAATATTAAAAAAAGTAACACAATCCACAAAGACATAAACCCCTAACGCTGTAGGAAGGAAAGAAGCTTCTGGCCTCTGAGCTCCCTGGCTTCCATAGATACTCATATCACATATAAAAGCTCAGTAACAACCAACTTCCACCAACACACACATCACTACTGAAAGCAGCCCGACCCCTGTAACCCAGGCTCCTCTAACCAGGCGATACCCACAGAGGATACTCTGGAATCAGGTTATTCCCTGGCTGTGCCGGCAGCAGGCTGGCCGTGCATCCGTGGGGACAGCACTGAGTCACAGCCCTGGGCAGCCAGAACTGACTCAGCTCCGTGCTTCCCGCCGGGAACAGAGGCTCAAGGTAACCCCGTGCAGCTTTTGTGGAGGGGATGGATTCCTTCGGCACAGAGAGAGACAAACACAGAGGCAGAGAATAGAAAGCGATCCCAATTCCCTTTGCAACCAGCCATTCTTGAGAGGATGATTGTCGGGAGTATCACTCTGGGCTCAGCTCCCACAGCAGTATCAGTAATGTGGGTTTCCTTTTTTTTTTTTTTTTACATTAATTATTTTTTAAATGCACAGAAGTGCTGCTGCTGTGGTCAGCTACAGCCTCCAGTACTTACAGCTGGCTTCTGCCAGCTCCCAGAGTCTGCTGATGGCCTCTTCAAGGATTTAAATTGCAGAAATAAGTATTTCTCATACCTACCAAGGATTTTAATTGCAAAAATAACTATTTCTCATACCTACCATACCAAAAAAAAAATATTCCCTTAAAGGACTGAAAAAATGTTAAACAGTAGGAAAGAGCAAAAACAACCAGCCACACTGTCTGCAAACAGGAAAGAAACTTGCTTTAAAACGTCATTTCATTTGCTTACATAATCAACTCCCAGGCTTTTTTTTTTTTTTTTTTTTGATCACACAAAATTTCTACTATAGAGGTATTTCCTTTAAAACTAAGGTACATAAATAACAGCTTCTACTGATAAATACAGCCCAAACCCACAGTTTCAACCTTCGGCACTTAAACATAAGCTGAAATCCATGCTGCAGCAGCTGCACGGCCTGACTGTCAAAGGTGCCAAGCACCTACTGGTTTCAGAAACAGCAAGAGCACTGGTCTCTCTTCATCAGACCATGTCCTCAGACATTCCAGCAAAGATCCCCAGGGTCCTGCACCCACCAGATTTCAAACACAAAAAGTACCAGCCTGACAAGATGCTCCCACTGCTAGCACCTGGAGACAACCTACTTCAGCCTCACCTAAAACCGCCCTGACACACTCAATCCAGCCCTCACAGGCAAAGAAACACTCCTCATCGGGGGCACAACCGCCACTACTGTCCCCAAAACTTCCTCAAATCACAGATGACATCTCCAAAACACCAGTGCTGAGTTGCCATCACGCTGTTTTAACAGGAATGCCCTGTTCCCTCACAGGATCTCTGGAGGTAGCGGTGTGGGGGAAGTTTGCCAAGGAGACTTTTACTCACTTAAACCAAAACACAGGTGGCTTTTAAAAGAGAAAACAGTCCCATTTAGTTATCATAAAAGTACTCCAGAAGACTTAGTGCTCATAGCAGCATGCTGCTGAGGGCTCTTCCATTCCCAAAACACACACAGCCCATTTCCATTCCCTAAACACACACAGGCCACAAAAGGGCACTAAACTTTCAACTGAGCAGATAAATCTGGAGCAAATATCAAAATGGGAGCAAATATCAAAATGGGCTGAGGTCTGTGAGCACAGTGGGAGTAAAGTTATGAGACATCTCCCATTTCAGACACCAAGCACAATGTCCTTCCTGGTACCTGCTCAGAAAACAAGTGTTCATAGAGCAAATTCTCCTCCTGCTGAAGAAAGCTGGGCTTTTTTTTTTTTCCCTTCTCCCGAGCAGAGGAGCCAGTGCTCTTGCACAACAGCAACACCAGAGAAGCCTTGGCCAGCATGCTGGCTGTTGAAAACAAACTTTAGCAAGCACGTGCGCATGGGAAGTTTGGGCCACAGCTCATCCGTCACGCCCTGATAACCACCCAGAAAAATGTGAGAAAATTCCTCATGCAATCCTTGTTCTCAACTGCTGAAAGCAAGAGCTGTGCACTCACGCAGCTGTGCCTCAGGAAACTTGGGGAAGGCATCCTATGAGGGAGCAGCACAGCCAGGATCAGGCAGCACCTCAGAACAAGAGCGATGCACCGTCACTGGGCAAAGCCAACTGCTGCCCACCTCTCTGTCAGAGTGGCAGCGCACAGAGCATGGATTTCATGGAAAAAACATGACCTTGGGCTGCCAGAGGAACAGTGGGAAGCTTTCTGTGTGGCTGTGTCAGCCCTGAACAGCGAGGGTTACTGAGCCTTGTCTCTGGTCAGCACACAATTACATGCTGTAAGGGCCAAGGGCCACATTTATTCACTGCAGCAGGAAAAAAAAAGACAGAAGATTTGGCAAAACCCCCAAAAGCATCTATCTCGGACATCCCAGAAGTAACAACAGTCATTCAAGATGTGACTCGTTTATACTACGAGGCTCATTACGCAGGGGCCTGCCTATTTTTAGAGGTAGACATCACTACAACTGAGTGCTAGATAAACCCAAACAATTATTTCAAAAGGGTATTCCATCACTAATTATTCTAAACATCTTGTGCACTCTGGAAGGTTGGCCTGCTGCCACTCTCCAGCATAAAACAGCTCCGAGAAGGACGCTACGACTTCACTCAAACAGTGGTGATGGGTAACTCGCAAAGCCAGCAGCGTGTCTGTGAGAGCCCCACGGCCACAGAGAGCTCATTACCGCTGGGGTAAAATAAAATATAATAAGAACCGAGACTGTAACCTTGTTTACGCTACAAAATACATGAAGGTTTGAGGGGTTTTTTTTATGTACCACCGAAAAGAAAAATAAATAAAAGCCCAGGCCAAGGACCAGTGAGGCTGGCAGTGGCCACGCTGCTCATGCATCGATTTTGTGGTTTCACCAGCCCAAGTGCAGAGTCCCGAACGCTCCACAGCCCCTCTCCGGCACGACTCCCTCACCCGAGCCTTGAGAGGTGCCAGGTGAAGACGGGCAGAAACCAAGCGTGGCCCGGGCCAGCGCTGCCCCTCGGTCACCAGGCACCAGACAGGCGCCCTTCGCGGGAACATTTTTTTAATCAAACGAGACTTTTAACAGCACAATCACAGACCTCACGACCGCAGTTCCGCTCCAGCGCAGATCAAATCCAACCAAATCCCGGAGGAACCATGAAAACCAAAACCCACCGGGGGCCACAGCGACAGACGAAAAAGGGCTCAGGGGTGGCGGAGGGGGTGGGGTGGAGGTTATCCAGCCGGGAAGGGAAGGCGCTGGGATGTGCAGCCGCGTTTCACGCCCGAGCTGCTCTCCAAGGACGCGCC
>NW_021939471.1:934633-984134 GCF_001715985.3 Manacus vitellinus | reverse complement strand
GATCCCCCGCTCCCGAACCTCTGCCCAGGGGCAGCCGCAGGGGTGCCGGACCGGCCTCCGCGGCGCTCAGAGCTGGGGACAGCTCCTCAGCTGGGCCGGGGATACCCAGCACCTGCTGCAGCGCCCGAGGACTGAGCCTCTGCCGTTCCAACATCATCGTGGATGAGATGTCCCTGTCAATGTCCCTGTCCACGTCCCTGTCCACGTCCCTGTCCATGTCTGTGCCCATGTCCCTGTCCGTGTCCATCCCGCCACGCCAAGATGAGAAGGCCAAACTGTTTTCTAGGGAGCAGTGAGTGATTGTGCCGGTTTAAAAGGAAATCGGTGGAAATGAACCCAACTTGAGAGATTACAAGTCAAAGTTACAATTTACTAAAAATAAAAAAAATTACAATAAATGCAACAATACAGGAAAACTGGTTTTAACCCACAAATACAGATGTATAAGCCCACGCCCTGGGACAAGAACAGAACGGTGTTCATCCACCACTGTGCTGAGCTCCATATGGTCCCCCCCCGGGGGCAAAGGAAAACGAAAAGAAACCTGTTGGTCTGGACGATGGTCCTGTTGAAGTGATGATCACAGTCTTGTCAAGAGTGACAGTCGCAGTCCTGTTGGAATTCTGGTCCTCCTCTGGATCTGACAAGCAGTACCAGAAGTCCCAAAACCCCAAGATACGTGCTCAGGTTCGGGTGGGAACGCCCAGTACCTCCCCCAGGGCAGGGAGTTTCACAGTGGGTGATTTAACTCAGCGAGTTGTGGAGTATTTTTGGAGACTTTGACGATGTAGGTTGTTGCAGCTGCCTGTTATGCCAGTCCACTAGCAGAGATGCCCCCTTGGGCTGGAGGTGAAGGTGCTGATGCCTCCTGGAGGGGAGTTATCACAGCTGAGTCATGGGTTTGAAGACAAAGAAACACTCCTCACAGGGTTCTTTAACACCCAGCTTGTAGCCTCAGGTATCAGGTGTGCCCTGGGCAGCTTCAGCAAATGATCCATTATTAAGAGTCCCTCAGAAATGACACAGAGGGTGTAGAATACACACTTTTGGTTATACCCACGTGGTGATAAAGTGGTTCCAGCTCCTGTAACTAGAACAGTGATCTCCACCCAAACACCACCAGCAAAGTTCATCAGTGCTTCTACCACGGCTCTCTGTGTGCATTATGGCTTCAGCCTCCTGAAGAACACGACTAAATAATTACTTTAAAACTTGGCTCTCACACGGTCTCTTTGTGACAGCAGGCTTAGAGCACATGGCCACTTGGGGAGCAGGTTTCTGAGCAATGACTTCCATTTTGCTCTTGACAAAGAATCACAGAATCCCAGAATGGTTTGGGTTGGAACTGACCTTAAAGCCTTTGTCCAACCCCCTGCCATGAGCAGGGACACCTTCCATTAGATCAAACCCTGTCCAACCTTACCTTGAACACATCCAGGGATGGGGCAGCCACAGCTTCCCTGGGTAATCTGTGCCAGGGCCTAACCACCCTCACAGCCAAGAATTTCTTGCCAATATCCAATCTAAACCTACTCTCAGTTTAAAACCATTGCAGATCATTGCAGTTTAAAGACATCTGCAGATCCTGAACCAAGCTAAGCCCATGGGATGCTGCAGAACACAGCAGAAGGCAGCACTGGCCTTGCTCTTCCCAGTTTTCATGATTTTTCAGACCTGCAGCACGGTATCACTCCTCTCTGCACTTCATAGCAGAAAATGTCCCAAAGTCTCATTCCTGGCCACAGCTGACCACAGACATCAACTAGTCAAGGAGAAATGTTAACTTTCCCAGATATCTGTCCCTTTGAGGTTACCCAACCACCCTTTCAGTGGAGAAATTTTTCCCAATATCCAATCTAAACTTCCCCTGGTACAGCTTGAGGCCATTTCCTCTGGTCCTGGATATGTGCTGCTGCACCAACCACCTTGGTATTATGAAAACTTCATGCTGAGAACTCTGCTTTCTCACCCATTTCTCCAGAGTGTTTGGATGGTGACATCCACATTACCACATCCCTTCTATGCCCAGCATGGGCTCCAGGTGCAGCTGTTCTGCTCACATGTGGCTTCTTCCTTCTCTCTTTGTTCTGGGTGGGGTATGGATCCGTGCAGGCGTCCATAGGGAGGCAAATAGGAGCAGCACAAAAGCCAGTGCTGGAAACAACAATCCATTTTTGCACTTCCTTCTCTCAGATGCAATCCTTTGCCTCTGCCCTGCCTGGGAGCAGCAGCGCCTGTGGGCAGGCTGCTCTTGGCTGGTGAAACCTTCACCTCCGGGAATGCCTGTCTGCATTTCCTTACCCTATTTTATTTTCAGCTCAAGGAATTTAACACTAACTACTACATTCTTTCCCCTACTTTAGGACTAGCAGTGAACTCAGCAAGGACAAAACCATGTTCCTCAGTTCCACCTCTGTGTCATGGGCCACAGCAGTTGTGTCCCATTAGGATGTTGGGGAAATCACTGCTGGGGCAGGAGCAGGGGGTCAAGGCTGAGAACTAATGACTGATGAGGAGCGAGTGCTCCTCCACTGGGCTGGAAGAGGCTGAGGAGGTGCTGGCCCAGGGACAGCTGGTCCCCCCAAGGACATCTGGATGTACACCCCTGGACAGACAGAAATTGGACCCAGGGATGTCCCCTTTAGCCCCTCTGGAGTCCAAGGACAAGGAGGGCTGCTCTGTCCAGCTCCAGCCCTCCACCAGAGGGAGGAAAATCAGCCCCAGGGCCCCCATGAGGGCTCACGCTGGGAAAGAACATTGCCAGCAGGTCGAGGGAGGTGATCCTGCCCCTCTACTCAGCCCTGGGGAGGCCACATCTGGAGTGCTGTGTCCAGTTCTGGGCTCCTCAGTACAAGAGAGACATGAAGCTCCTGGAGCAGGTCCAGTGGAGAGCTAATAGAGTTAATCAAGGGACTGGAGCATCTCTCTTTTGAGGAAAGGCTGAAGGAGCTGGGCCTTTTCAGCCTCGAGAAGAGACGACTGAGAGGGGACCTCATCCATGTCTATAAGTATCTAAAGAGGGGGTGCCAAGAAGATGGAGCCAGGCTCTTCTTGGTGGTGCCAACCAACATGACAAGAGGTGATGGGCAGAAACTGATGCCCTGGAAGTTCCACCTGAACAGGAGGAAGAACTTCTTCCCTGTGCAGTGACCGAGCACTGGCACAGATTGCCCAGAGTATGTGTGGAATCTGCCTCACTGGAGATATTCCAGAACTGTCCGGATGCAAACCTGTGCCACATGCTTTGGGATAATCCTGCTTGAGGAGGGAGGTTGGACCAGACGATCCTCTGTGGTCCCTTCCAACCTGACCCATTGTGATTCTGTGAAATGGTGCAGGGGTGAGGGCGGGGTGGGAGGCACAATGTGTTCCCAGACTCCTCATCCTGCTGATCCCAGCCCAATTCCACCATGGATCAGCTTGGTTCCCTGCCACTGTGGGATGAAAGGGGGCCCTCCCCAAATAGCACTGCCTTTGCTGAGCTGCACCACTGTGACACAGTTGCTGATGTTTATGAGACATCACATTTTCCCAAAGCATCCAGACCTTGTTGTGTGAGGGGCTTTTTTGTTAGTTTGGTTTTTCTTGGCTTGGTTTGTTTTTTGTAAACTTATTTTAATAAATGAATGGCTTTTTAACAATGACTTTTTCATCAAAGTCCTGGGAAATTGGAAATACTAGGCTGTCGCTCACACAAAACCACCACAAGCCAAAAGCAGCTTCACAATTGCCACACTCTGAAGTGATCTTCCACCTCAGGGCAACATGATTTGCAAATTGGCCTTGCTCCTTAGAGTCCCCACACCCCAGGATATGGCTCAGGGCTCAATTAACACTGGTGGGTGTGGGGCTGTGCCCAGTATAAGGCTCCTGCACAGGCTGGTGGTGCTCCCTCAGCATTCCCCAGCCGTGGCTGATGTGCCAGCCAGTGTCACCAGCAAGGCTGGTGCAACAGTGGACATCCCTGTGGCACAGGGAGTTTCAGGAGCTGAGATGACTGTGGGCTTGCCAGAGCCACAGATTTCAGAAATGACCAACTCTTCCCAGAAGTGTTGCCTGTGATTTCAGGGAATTTTCTTGAAACCTTGCCTTGCTGCCGTGCCCATGACCACCAGCTGGAACCTCCTGCTGCTGTTTAGTGGCTCTGTCTGCATGTGCCCTCTGCATCACACACTGGCATCTTCTGCAGGCATTTTGCCCGTGAGCTCTGACCTACAGAGCAGAGTCCAAAGTGACACACTCCTGTTTTGGCATCCCAACAGCCTTCAGGGCAGGTGCTGAACATATCCCTGTCTGCTGGCCCTGCCATTCTGGTGCACAGCTCTTGCAATATAGAATTCCTATCCCACACCCACCACACTGGAGCCGCACCTTGGATCTAAGATGCCAGTTTATCCAGATCTACTTTCAGATTCCTTGACCTCACCTGAGGATGAGGTGGATGCACTGCCAGACACATCACCTCCTCCACCATTCTGTGCCACCAACCCCACAGAAGCTGCATCCCTGAAAAACCCTGGCAGCAGATCCCAGCTTGGTAGTTTCTCCCTGCTGTTGCCATATGATCCTCGGTGGAGCAGCTGCCAAGCCAAGGGAACCTGCTTCCAAAGCCATGCTGTAAAGAGAAGGAGGGAGGATGTTTAACCCATTCCTTGCAGAGTGGCAAGCTGGCTGTCCCATGGAAGGACAATGGCATCCTCACTGGGGCAGTGGCTGCCTGCTGGAGGACAACTGGGGAGCACAGCTGCCTAATCAAAGATTTAACTGCTTTGCAGATGGTCTGCAACACGAATTTCTAAGGCCAGCACACGATTCAAGGCACTTCAGCAATGCTCCTGTCTTCTCATCCCACTTGTGGGACAGGGTGGAGGAAGGGTGGAGCTGGCTCTGGCTCCCCCTTTGCCAGCTGGGTGGCTGTGGGCATGTGGCTGTGTGGTGCCACACATGGAAAAGTGACCCCCTTGGGTCACAGTGGGCAGGCAGGACCAGAAGCCAAAGTGCAGGACTGCCCTGGGGACAGTCTCAGGAGTGCCCAGCAACAGATCATGAACCAACCTGCTCAGTGACCAACACAAGGCCAATTTTTAAACCATGAGCACCTAAGGAAGTTCTGATCATGGCAGATGAAATGCAGTGTAGGCTTGGCTGCTACTGCTCAGCTGCGAGGCTTTGGCACAGAGACAGACCGACCTGACCTTCTGTGGAGCTGTGACAAGGAGAGGTCAAAACAACAAAAAAAGCAAACTTAACATTGGGAATTAGGAGGAGGGAAAACTGGAAGCAAGATCCAGCAAGTGCCATTCAAGTACAAGGACAACATCTCTGGCTTAAAAATCCCAAGATTTTTGGGAAAAGGGAAAAATGTGTGAAAAAGGACTGCTTGAACTGGTTTGCCACTTCTATTAGGCTGGTCACCATCAGTAGCAGCATCCAGAGCTCACCCCAGGTGCCTGCAGCATCCCCTGCTTCTCTGATACACTGCACTGCACACTAAGCAATGACGAGCACCCCAAGTGTTCACTCGGAGCCCACCGCCAACCTCAGGCACTGTGGGCATGGGACCCCTGAAAGCAGCACGAGCTCTGCCTTTACACAGAGGACCAGAAGGCGGGTGGAGGAACATCAACAGATTTGTAAGAGTTAAGTGTCTTCCCACAGCAACACCTCCCTGCTCCCAAAGCAAACGGGTTCCTGCAGCAGGCAGTGGTTGTTTTGCCCAGTGAAGTGGAAGGTGTTTAGATTAACCATCATGTTGGTGAGCAGTGATTACATGTATCCAGGACAGCTGTATACGTGTTCAGATGAGACGTATCCAAAACAGCTGTAAACACAGCCACGTCCCCTCTGCCTGGCACACCAACACTGCTTCCAGCCTGGAGCCCGGAGCCGCCGGCATGGCTCCGGCCCGTGGCACCATGGGCGCATTCATAAACCCATCAGACAGTGTCTGGGCTTGCAGCCCTGGCATGCTGTGGGAGGCACTGATCCCCCTGTGGCCCTATCCCACTGCAGGGCTCTGAGCAGCCCCCTCCTCCCTGCCCAGCCGCAGAGCCTGCGGAGATCAGGGGGCCAGGAGCAGAAGCATCCCACAAGGAAGCCACTCTTCTTGCCTCTCCCCTCACATGTGTTGGCTTCTGTCCCTCAGTCCCTCAAATAGCTGGGACTGGCTAAAGCCAGACAAACCACACTTTAAATACAGATGAAGTGTTCAGCTGAGAACAGTCTGTCCTCCTGGCCCCTTCTGGTGTCTGTCTGTCCATCCTCCCAGGCTGGCTGAGTGTGGAACAAAGGGTTGCCTGGGCCAGCGTGATTATCTCTTCCTCCATCTCCTTCCCTTGGGAGGATATCCTGGCATCATGTGCCTTCACCTGCTCGGGGCCTGACATTTGCTCCCTTTCCAGCACCTTCCTGTTTGGGATATTTCTTTGTTTTAGCTTCCTTTTCTATTTATGTCACTGAAATCAAGTCCAGGGAGCATAAAGTGCACAATGTGTCGCATGCCACTGTCAACAATCCTGCACAGCAAACTGCATCCTACACACTCGTTGAGCAGACCTGCTATGGCACCAGAGACCCTGCCACCCTGCTGTGGTCCCCACCAGCCCTGTGACATCTCACTCCCTGTCCCCCAGGTCACTCAGTGTCAAAGAGAACCTGCACTAGATTAAACCACAGAAATCCCCACTTTATGAACACTAAGCAAGGGGTCCAGATCCCACTCCTCACTGCCCTGGGGTAGTGCCCTCAGGGACAACTTTGGCTCCCCAGATGTTTGGGATGAGGAGCCACAATGAGCAGACACAGCCAGACCGGTGTGCTAATGGGAGCAGTTCATGTGCAAATGACACTGAGTTCACACAGGGTCACCAACTCAGCCTGTCTGGCATGGAAACACCAATCGTTAAAGCAGAGAGAAGCCCTTAGATGATATTTTATGCACCCTGCTTGGAATCAAGCAACCTGGAAAATCTCAGAGCATTCGCATGCAAAGGTCTAAGTCTTAACAATGCTGCTGGCGAGGCACTGTGTTTTGCCTGCACTATTTAACAGCTTCCTCATAAGGAAACAATTGAATTGGCTAAGGGAAAAAGCCACCACAAAAATCCTCATTCCACTGTTCAGCTGTTAGAGCCCTGTCAGCAACGTCACTCCTGACTCCGGTCCCAGCTTGGGTTTCTGGAGCACCCAATGAGGCATCAAGACTGGGGGGAGAGAAACCACAGAGCCACACACTGCTGCCTTTCCCAGGGAAAATGTCTGAACAGGATTAAATTGCTCATCAAACTAAAAACACAAAGCCAGGTTTAATGCCTCACACTGAAGTAACCATGGTTCAGAGCAGAATCAGCAGATCTCGGATAGTTATCACGTAGGGAAGAGTCAGCAGGCAGGGCATGATCTTCCCTTGCAAGGAAATGGTGAGTATGGAGATAAGGGTGATCCAATTAACCAAGCTTTATGGGGATTTCAAAATGGCATGTGGCAATGCTCTTAAGCACTTAAAGAATACCCAAAAGCTCTTAAAGAAACTGAGCTGCCACGGCATAAGAGGGAGAGCCCTCCTGGGATTAGTAACTGGTGAAAGGTCAGGAAGTGAAGAGCAGGAGTAGGACTGCATCTCCCAAGGGAGGGTCTGATGCATCCTGCACCTCCCTGAGTGCTCTGAAAAGGCCAGGACACAGCAATGTGAAAGCACATCCATGTAGGATGGCCACCAAGGCCAGAGAAGCCAGCAAAGGCAAAAAGGCCATAGTGAAACCCATGATTCTGGGCAGGGACAAATTGTGCTCAGAGGCAAAGGCTGGGTCAGGTGATTCACCTCACCCCTCTCTTGTGCAACACCTGGATGAAAGGAGCTGCTGGTGCCAATCTCATCTGCTTCCAAAACCATCACACAGCTTGAATTTGCATGTAGGTTTCCTGCACTCAGGTTCCCTGAGACTGCTCCTGCAGGAACCCACCATGGGTTGGTTTCAGAGGTACCTGTGCTGTAAATAAAGGGCAAAAGAAACAGGTACGAGCATGCAAGTGGCTTCATAAAGGGTGGGAAACGTAAGGATTAGCCAGGGAAGAGGGCATCGGGGGAGGGGAGAAATAACCCCACACAGGGAAAGGGCTCACTGCACATACTGGAACATGCAAGAGTGGCAGAAGGTCAGAAGTGCCAGGTCTCTGCTCTGCCAGCCACATTCAGGGCCAGAAGGAGGAGGAGTCACTGGAGGTTGAACTCCCTGGAGCTCCCTGGGTGCTGGACCAGCCACACTGCCTGTGCTGGGACTGTTGACGACCATCATCGCGGTGCCTGCTGGCACCTGCAGCCACCTCCCCGGCAAGCTGCCCTGGGCAGAGCATGCAGGGGCAGGGATGGAGGAGGGAAGTTCAGCACTACTATTCAAAGGAGAAAATATGGCTTCTTCACGGCCTGGGGGCTCCACCTCCACACGGTCACCCTGCCCCGTACACGGTACAGCCAGACAGGCGCCCCAGCTCACTAGGAGGTGACCAGGACCTGGGCTGCTGCAAGGACAGCTGTGGCCAGGCTGAGTCATGACCAGCTGGGTCCCAGGCAGACGTTCCTGTGGGCTGGGGTCTGACTGGTGACGTGGGAAGTTAGGGAAGGATGAGGAGTGCAAGTCCTTTTTTGTGAGCTGGGAGACACCTCCTCCCCCGCCAGACAGCAAACCTACAGATGCATCCCCTGGTGACTCACAGAGGTTCAAAGCTGAGACTGACCCGTGGCTGTGGTGAAGATATGCATGGGAAGGGAGTCAGTGCCAGTGTGCCCTGGCCAGGGAGCTGAGGAGAGCAACCATACTGCAGCAGAGACCCAGTGTTCCCAATAGTCCCACTGCTCCTCACCGGCTGCCACTGTCACATTAAGTACAAGGTAAGAAGTGTAACTGAGGGCTGGAGTTGCACCAGACCATGGCATGACCCAGGGTCTGCTGCCAGCTGATGGAGAGGAGAACCTGGGAGTCATCTCAAGGAAACCATGGTAGCCCCCCAGCTCCACTGCACCCAGCCAGCAGCTGGCAGGGGCTATCCAGGCTCTCCTGCCTGACCCCAGCCTCCACAAGCTTTCCCTGGCAGCCTTGGAGGCAGCCAGCTCCACTCTGCCAGTACCCACAGCACCAGCATGTGCCTCAGTGCTGGAGTTGACTGGGGTTATGCTGGAAAAAGCCATCACAGACGCTTAGGTCCAGGCAAAAAAGAAAGCCATGGGCACAATACAGCTCATGGCTACACCCGGAGCATGAGCAGAAGTGCTCTCTACGCAGCATAAGTCACAGTCTCCACGGGCCAAGAAGATGGGGGTGCTTGCTTGTACAAGGTCTGTAAGGAAAACTTTCTAGGGCAGACAAGCCAGCCAGTGGAAGGAAGGAGGAGGGAGGCTCCATGCTCACACCAGGGACTTCCTTGGGTTAGATGAAGGGCTGGGACCAGCTCTGTGTGACTCACTGTGCTCTTCTGAGCTGTGCTGCTGCCCTGATGCAACCCTTGCTCCAGCAGGAACCAACTGCGAGGGGCCATCACTGGTAGTGGGAAGAAACATGGGAGGAGTAAGAGCTGCTATTAAAAATTATCCCTTTGCAACCCGCACACCAAAGACACTACCCACTGGCTGCTGGAAAGGGAGAATCCCCTTCCACCCACCACTTTGTGTGCAGCTGAAAATATCCACCGGTACCACCAGATGGACAGGATACCCAGGCTCCTCTCAGACACAGTTCTCTGAACAGCCTTCAAAGGCGAAATCACCAACAAGGAAGCAAGCAGCTCAGAAAAGTAGTCCCAAATTTCTCCAGTCCCGAGCTGTTGCGCATTTGCTGCTTACTCACTTCTTGCCAAGCCTAGAGCTGCCGGGTTGGGCCCCCGCCCTCCCCTCTGGCACAACTACTCCTTACAGCTTGGAAGCTATTTTTTTCCCACTCTGCTATCTTAAAAAAGAAAGAAAGAAAAAAAAAAGGCGTGAAAGCTTTTATCATCCTGAAAACATGCCAACTGCGAAGGCGACTCTGTGTCTCAGACGCCTGTTTCCTGGCAGATTTTAAGTCCTTTGCTCAACTGCTCGGATGGCGGGGGCAGGAGATGCCTGCAGCAGCAGGCTGTGAACTGGAGTTCTAAACACTCACATGTTTAACTACTGCTAAATTACCAGGGGACCAACATTTTCAAACAGCAGGCTAAGAGCTGCACACACAGCCAAGTGGCCCATTCGAGGTGAAGTGATGCTGTGCAAGCAGATGAAGGGCCACTAGCACAGCTACAGGAGGTACCAAGGGGGGTCACATGGCTCAACACCTCCACCTGGGTACAGCTGTCACCCAGTACAGAGGGGGGTCACCCTGCTCAACACCTCTGCCTGCTCAGCCACTCCTTCACTTCCCAGAGAGGGAGGCTTCAGCTCTGTTGGCACCCAGTCGTTTGAAGGGAAAGGATGGGACCAAGCGAGCAGGGTGAGCAGGGGAAAAGTGCTGGATGTCTGCTCTGCTGGTGCCCAAATTTCCAGATAACAGCTCTGGCTGTAACCAGTTCGTGTGCTGGCAAGTTCATGCATAGCCTGAGAGGTGGGGACAGCCCCTGCCTTGCTGCTGTCCTGGAAAGAGCTACACACACAGAGCCCTTCACCCCAGCAATGCTTTTTGGGGCTCCAAAGTGCTTGGAGTTGGTTTTGTACACAGAAATCTCCTTTCCAGCCCCAAACAGCAGGGGCTCTTAGAAAGGCTGGGTAGTCATGAGTGGATTTTTGGACTGTGTGGATCTGATGGCACATTGGACCCGTAGGAGTATAAGGCTTTAGTTTATGCCAGAGCACAATGTACCCTGAGGCCATCAAGATATGTAGGGGCAGAATCCATCTCTATTTTTGGGCTGACAGGGGGATCCCAGCAGCTGACTGTTCTGGAAGCTGAAGTGAGCCTGACCAGGAACAAAGGGCAGAAATATCCCCTTGTGACTGGCCCAGAGGCCCCATGTATCCTTGGCATATACTCCCAGGAGAGGGTAATTCAAGGACACAAAAGGCTTTTGGGATAGCTGCTGTGGAGACAGAGGAAATCAGACAGCAGAATACCTCACCTGGTTTCTCAGAGGATCCTTCTGCTGTGGGACTGCTGAGGTTGTAGAACAACAGGTACTGATGGACAGACCAGATGGTACGGACTGGAGTCCAGGGCAGCCAAGTGGTGCCACCACCGATATTGTTAATGTGTTCTTCTCCATTCCTTTGGCAGCAGAATGTAGGCCACGGTTTGCTTTCACCTGGAGAGGTGTGCAGTACACCTGGAACTGACTGCCTCAAGGATGGAAACACAGCCCCACTATTTACCATGGACTGCTCCAGACTGCACTGGAGAAGGATGAGGCTCCAGAACACTTAAGAGCACATCCATGACATCACCCTATGGGGGAACACGGCAGAGGAAGTTTCTGAGATCTTCACCTTTTGTCCTCCAAGTCTCAACTCCACCCCGCCAGAGTGGGAAGGGGGAGGGAAAGGGAGAGAGCAGTGTCTGCTTTGGGAGAGTCTCTGTGGGGGCACTGAATTGGGGAGTACCATTCCTAAACTACAACAAGGTAGAAGGCTATCTCTTGGCACATGACCCACAGCAAAACCTACCCTAGCACATACCTATAACCAGCCCTGCTGCCAGCTGAGGATTTTCCTTAACATTTCAATCCAGGCCATCCAAGCATTGCTTCGATTCTTCAGTTACTTGGAACCACCTGCAAAAAGAAAACTAAGTAGCCTGGGATTGATGGCCTTTCAGATTCACTTTTTTTCCCTAGGGACAAGTTCCTGGGAAGAACGTGCCATGCCAGCTGCCTCCTGTGCCTCCTGCCCTGCACACACACTTCTCTATCCACTTGAGAGCCCAGTTCACCAATAAGAGGAGCAGCCTTCATCCTCCTCTGTACTTAGAATCATGGAATAAGAGAATTATACAATGGTTTGGGTTGGGAAGAACCTTAAAGACCATCTTGTTCCAACTTCCTGCCATGGGCAGGGACACCTTCCACTAGCCCAGGTTGCTCCAAGCCCCATCCAACTTGGCCTTGGACACTTCCAGGGATGGAGCAGCCACAACTTCTCTGGGCAACCTGTGCCAGGGCCTCCCCACCCTCACAGGGAAGAATTTCTTCCCAGTATCCCATCTAACCCTGCCCTCTGGCAGTGGGAAGCCATTCCCACTTGTCCGGTCACTCCAGGCCCTTGTCCAAAGTCTCTCTCCAGCTCTCTTGGAGACCCTTTAGGTAATGGCAGAGGGGAGGACTCTAAGGTCTCCTCAGAGCCCTCTCTTCTCCAGGCTGAACAATCTCAATTCTTGGATGTCTTTACCTTCTTCATCTCCCACCTTCTCCCCATTTAAGCACAAGGATGGCTGCAGCTGGGGCCAGCCAGCCCGAAAGCAACAGGATGGAGGACGGGACACAGTCAGCATCTCTCCGTGGCCTCTGCCAGCAGGAAGCTCCTGCTGGGCCCTGGGGGAGCAGGGCTGTCACAGTGACATTTCTCTAACAGGCAGCATCAGTGACAGTGTCTGCACTGCCAGAGCCAAGTGGCATCAGGCAAACTGCCTTTGTTCAACAGTCCAGCTTAAAGAGAGAAAAACAGCAGTACTACCAGTGTGGCAGGAGATAGGTATGATCAAGGTGCCAGCCACTCCCATTGCAGGTGGTTTTAGGCATTAACTTGGGTCAGAGTCAGTTGCAGCAGGTTGCTTTCCCAAGGTTAAGAAGCATCAGTAAACTTCTTTTTATGTTCAAGAGACAGCACTGATATTTTTGTGTGCCAAACTGGGATCACCTCCAGTAGGGGATGGCCCTGCCTTCAGCTGTGCCCCATGAAAATTTCCTAGGGATTTGTGAACATTGGTGTCCGGAGGAAGGAAAGGCCTTCCCCCACAGCAGAGGTTCCCAGCCCCAGACATGCAAGTGACCAGCTGAAGTTCACAGCCTGCAGGCAGGACACATTTTGGGACACTTCCTATAGGGCAGGCCAAACAGGGAACAGAAAGGCCAAAAGGGGTGAGCATCACCCATGGGAAGCACATGCTTTTAAGGCCAAGAGAAGGCAAGTCCATGAGGTAGACATGATCCGCAGAGATTTCTCATTGCTTGTGTTGCGTGAGGCAGTAGCAGTCTCTTGATTCACTGTGCACAAGGAAGAAACAATTGTTTTAAGTAGTTTTTCCAGCGATGGAAATAAGCTCATATTTCAATTCCTATTTACCAAAACAGGAGCCAAACTCAGTGCTGTATGAAAGTGTGTTTATTCCAAAGCTAAATTTCTCACATAAAACAATGTCTGTGAACAGCAGCATTCATCCTGACAGATCTCCAACAGTCTCCTGGGCTTGGAGTCCTGACCCATTCCAACACAGCACTTGGGAATCTCTTTTCAGAGTTGTCAGGAAGGGGAGGGAAACGACAGAAAACAGATGCATGGCCATTGGCACAATTTCAGAAATTGTGCCTGCTCACAAGAAGAGCAAATGTATCAAGACACTTTGCAGGGAGATTAATGCCTGTACAAAGATCCCACAGAACACCCTGCTCCATGCAGACTGCCTGCAAAGAGGCAGCTGCCCCTATCAGGAGAGAGCTGTGTTATTCCTGCAGACAGAAAACAGGGTTGTTGGATTTAATTATCTGCTGAACTGCTTCCAAGGACCGAAGCAGTTGAGAGGTCATGTCAGAGATGTGCTCCTTCGCAGCCCAGGGACTTTGCACCCTGGTGCGCTGCTCTGATCCCAGCTGACACTCTAGAGGGGATTCCCTTCTTCCCCCAGCCTCAGCCTCTTGGAGAGGTGGTTGCTGATGGCCATGAGGGGGTTGGCTCTGTACTTGGGATCGGTGATAACCTCATGAAACCGAGCCACTTCCTTCTCTCTGAGGAAAGAAAAACAACACGCAAATTCTCTAAGTGCCTCACACAAAAGAAACCGAGCAGATAAGGACCAAACTCATAAAGCAGTGGATTTCTGTCAAGACAGAGTGATCCTGGGTGTAAATCTCAGAAAGAGACAGTGCAAGAAATAAACCTAATTTAGCTGAGGGCAAAGCTCAAATTGCTGCCAGCTTCATGGGAGTCAGAGGCTTGATCTCATGCCACAGAGACAGAAACAATCTTGTTAGTGCCCAGCATCACTTGGAAATGGTTATTTCAGAACTTTTCCCTAGTAGATCAAGGGACTGTGGGTATCTGGTAAATCACCAGGAATGAAAATTACTTCAGACTGCACCAGCACGAAATCAGATTCTCTTCTGACAGCTCATCTACTGACTTTCATTGCTGAAAGTCTGGTTGCTACCAGCCTTTCATTGCTGAAAGGCTTGGTAATCCTATGTGCAACACTAGTTAGATGCCATGGGAAGAGCAGCTGCTTGCTGTGGAAATGGTCTTGTCTTAAAAAGCAAGCACCCAGGGAAAAACAAGAACAGAGTAGGCATGTAAAAGAAAACCTGTGAGTTTTCACACAGCCACATCCATTGCAGCATCCCCATCTCCCTCAGGCTGCCAGGCTCTCCACATGCTTGCCAGACACATAGTTGTTGGCATTCAACTCCTCCCCTCCCAAGTATGGGCCTTCCCTTCAATGCCAGCCCTGCCCCTGGCAGAGGGAAGAGAGGAGCCAAATCTGAAGCTTGGGTTGTGGCAGATGGGGCAATACGGTGAGTCCTAGGGAACCTCCTACCCTAACTAATATCCTGGGAAACAAACCTCAAGACCTTACTCCAAGCTATTTCCCTCCCAAGAAGCACAGATTTCCCAGACCGCTAAAAAGTAAAGAAAGGCAGAACTGAGCAAGGAAGGCATCCCAGCACCAACAGTGGCCAATTTCTGACAGAGAAGGGTATTCATGGAGTGTGCTGGAGATCTGTAGCCTGACTGTTCAGCCTCAGTTTGAAGTTGAATGGCTCAGAACTGACAGAAATCCTGGAAACATGAAAGCAAACACTGCCAGATCACAGTGCCTAGCCCCAAGAGAGCTGTGCTGAGTGAAAATGAAGTTCTTGATGCCTAGTGGCAGTATAAACTATCCAAGAGATTACACAGAGGAATAAGGAGTTGCCAGACTAAGCCCAGGAATCATTCAAAAGCATTTAAACTCTCCATCCTTGTTGATATTCAAAAGCCCTGTGGACATGGTCCTGAGCAACCAGTTCTAGGTGACCCTGCTGGTTGGACCAGGGGTCCCTTCCAATGACCCCCAGGGGTCTTTTCCAGTCTCAGCCATTCTGTAAGGCTCAGCAAGGACTGGACACTGGTAACTGGGTACTTACAGGAGCCGATGTTTCTGAGCTTGTTTCATCAGACAGAAGTCTGATGGTTCTGCCTTTGCTATATGGCTGTGGAGAGAAGAAACAAAACAAGTGAGCGAGTGTTAGAGAAGAGCTGCGATTTAGAAATGTCTGCGGAGATGGAAGCAGTCCAGGAATTCTGCATCTGCCCTCCCAGAGAGGACAGGTAATTGTCCTGCATGGAAACTGTCCTGAAAGGCAGTTATTTCACAGCCAGGCACTGCATGGAAATGCAAACTCCTTCTGGCACAGACTGACAGAGCAGGAGGCACTGCAGAAAAACCGGATCGCTTCGTTCCAGAACTGGTCATTAGCTGTCCATGCCCAGATCATTTTCTGCTTATCACTGACCTCCAGGTCAAACCGATCCTGTTGCTTAGAGAAAAGATTCCATTGAACTTCCTCTCACTGCCACGTGTGTCACCTCTGCACGGCTCACGTTTCCCACTGACACTGCAGAGCCTCAGCCTCGGCAGCCATCCCTTACAGACAGTGCTATGTACACTCAGCAAGAAGCATCCATGGGATACTGCCAGCCCTGCTCTGGATCCCGCAGTGGGACCACTGGGATATAATGTGTTGGAATGCAGGATGGTGCACTGTGTGCAGCGGAGGCACAGCAGCAGGTATGGATCTGCACTTTCTGTAACCCACTCCTGACTCCTGGGCAAAGTCCAAGGAGACCAGAGGTGTAATCCCATCCCACACAGTGCCTGATGCCAAGCAGCAGCAGAGATTTACCACAAAGGCAGCGCTGAGTCCCAGCAAGGGACACACAGGAAGGGCAGCGATTGCTTTTGGGACTTGAAGTGCATAAGGGGAGCTGCTGGTAGAACTGGACATTAAGGAAAGGAGAAGAAACTTCCATTCTTCAGCACTAGACAGATATAAAAGTTAATAGGAGAAACAAGTTGGGAAGTGGGTCTGCCTCCATGGGGTAGCTCCTCTCCTATTTGCCCTCAGGCTGAGCCCCAGCAACAGCCCAAGGGGGAGGAAGAGGGTCTGCCACTTACCCCTCTGTTGGGGCAGATTCCTCAAGGAGGAATCTTCCCATACTGGTGGGTGCTGGGAGCTAGAACCTTCCTCACCAGATCTGCCCCAAAGGTTAGGAAACACAACAGTTCCTTGCCTTCTCTTCAAGACAGCAGGATCTGGTCTCTTGCTGGCAGTGTTACGGTGACCTCCTCTTCCTATTTCCCTCTCTGACATGTTACCCTCCATCCTGTTATTTTGCCTTTTTTCCCCCATTCTTCCTTCCCTCCTACTCACTTGCCTCATATTCATTCACCTTACTCACTTCCATCACCCCTCTCTACTCAGTCAGCTCCTGCTCCACATATTCCCTCCCTGACCCTCCCTCCCGTCCCTGCCTCCCCTCCCTGCCCTCCCCTCCTCCTCCCCTCATTCTTAACAGCTCAGCACAGGAACAATTTCTTGTCCCAGTTTGCCTGGAATGCTTACAGAAGCTCAGGGAAATCCCTTCTCAAGTTGGATGGCAACCCATGGTCACCAGAGCAGGGCTTGCCAAACCCGTGTGTGCCACCAAGTCACCATGGCAGCCCCTTCAGAAATGAGCAGCTCTGCAGAGGGTGACAAAGCCTAAAGGAAAGCTATTCTAGAGTACATCCCAGGCTGGACTTCCCTCCAAAACCACCAGCACATTGCCTGTTCTCTTGGACCACGTTAGCAGCCCAGATTCATTACACTTCATTGCCTTCATTCATTATAAAACAGAATAAAAACCTCCCTGTAATGCGCCTTTACCCTGCAGGAGATCAAATTCTTGGAGAATCTAATCTTTTATTAATAATGATGACAAATCACCAGAGTATTACCCTTCCTTTCTGCAATGATTCAAATCCTGTAAAAGCCTCCTCTGATTATTTCAAACACTTCTGCACACACATCCAGGAAGCCAGAAGCCAGCAAGGGGAAGAAGAGCCCTGTAGCTCCTCCATGCCATTACTGAGGGGGGACTGCTTTTGGGTTGGCATGTCATAGGCAAATCTGGCTGACATCACCCAGTGTCAAACTCCCATCTCCACTGTGCTGACTCAGGCTTCCAAAAGGACAGACTAGGGATTCCACACCCCCACAGGAGGTCTGGGGGTGGGAGGGAGCTGACAGCACATCTCCAAGTCTGGAGATTCGTGCAAGATCACCAAACACTTCCAGGTGTGCCACACACCCTCTGCTATGAAGGGCACTACAAAAGAGAAGGTCATTGCAGTTGCTGGGAGGAGTATTTTGGCCAGTGTTTTGCCTTAAAGCATCCTGCAGCAGATGGCCAGAGAGGGATAAGACTGGAGGAATTCTGACTGGAGAAGAGAAGGCTCTTGGGAGACCTTAGAGCCCCTTCCAGTTTCCAAAATGGCTTCGAGAGAGCTGGAGAGGGATCCTGGACAAGGGTCTGGAGTGACAGGACAAGGGGGAATGGCTTCTTGCTGACAGAGAGCAGTTTTAGATTGGATATTGTTGAGGTGTCCTGTGCAGGGCAAGAGTTGGACTTCATGATTCTGATGGGTTCC
Source organism: Manacus vitellinus (assembly GCF_001715985.3). Taxonomy (NCBI): domain Eukaryota; kingdom Metazoa; phylum Chordata; class Aves; order Passeriformes; family Pipridae; genus Manacus; species Manacus vitellinus. The sequence goes on along the minus strand of NW_021939471.1, from coordinate 966,300 downwards.
TTCCAACTCGGCATATTCTGTGATTCTGATAACAAATTCTTCCCTGTAAGGGTGGTGAGGCCTTGGCACAGGTTGCCCAGAGATGCTGTGGATGCCCCATCCCTGGAAGTGTCTCAGGCCAGGTTGGACAGGGCATAGAACAACCTGCTCTAGTGAAAGGTGTCCCTGACAACGGTAAGGGTTTGGAACGAGATGGGCTTTAAGGTCCCTTCCAACCCACACCAGTCTGTGATTCTAAGACCAAGGCAAGTGTACAGCCACATCCTCTCCACTCTTTGCTGCTCAGACTAGTGCCAGCTGCACTTTATAGACATGCAGCAAGCCCTCCACGGAGCTGTTCTCACTGGATTTGTCAGGTCCCACCTGAACATACAGTCTTCCTTCAGCCCTGACAACCTGTGGCAAGGAGCTGTGCAAAGCAGCAAGCCTCCTGCTTGTACTGAACCTGTTACTCACTACATACATTTGATGTCCTTCAATTCTCATACTGGAAAAGATCACATCATGACAGAAAGGGGGCAAAGCCACCCACTCAGGCTCAGGTAAGCCCTGGCCCCAAACTCTGGCCAAGCAACTGTCTGTTTTCTGCAAGACTTGAAGTTTTGCTTGTACTTTTGCTGTTCATTCCCACTGAAAGAGAGGGCAGGCTGAATAAATGGTGGTATATAGGAAAAAAAAAAACCAAGAAAAAAATGCTCCTCAAAGAATTAGAAGCTTGTAGCTACGAGCTGAGCTGAAGGACACTTCATCCCGCAGAAAGAAGGGAAATACACAGCCCATCCCCAAAATGGCACGTACCTCTTGACTGGCTTCCTGCCCCTGCCACCTGCAGTCAGGTCAGAGAGCTCAGGTAGGGCTTCCATCAAGGGCTGCATGTCTCCCACCACAGGTGTTGCTTTTCGCTTTGCTTCGGCTTTTTGCTTCTGCTTCATTATCTTCACACTTTCTATTTCTGAATCAGAAATAAGGCACTACTGAAGGAAGGAGAAGTGTCTGCAGGAGATAACCCTTGAGCTAAGAAATTAATAGACTGCTTAACCACCTAGAGGAACAACAGGCCAGAAGTGACCTAAACCAGGGAAAGACCAAAAATAATGCAGCTGGGTTATTCCCCCCTTACAGGTTGTGTTTGCTTATAACTCTATACATCCCTTCTGACAGTGCAACGGGAAATGAAATTCCCACACTGATTTTGTCTGAACTGCTCCCATCCCTTACACTGTTCATCACTCACAGCAACACAGCACAGGAGCCCTGGTGTGGCAAAAAACCCCACACTGACCTTGCATGGAACTGGGTGAGAGAAACAAGAGGGGAAGGGACAAACCAAGTACAGTCAGCTCCACATCTGGCCTTAAACAGGCACAGCCCCATCTCTGCTTTGCTGCTGGGACCAAACAGTGGTCTCCTAGCACAGGCAGAAAAGATGGACTTAATTTCAGTTGTTTACTTAGTTTGGAGCGAGTCAAGGTCTCACCTTCATGACTCATGGTGGAGTGCAAGCCACCAGATGCTGGATAAACTGGACCCTTAGAAAAGCACTGCATCAAGTGGCAGAGACAGATGGCTCTTCCTCAGAACCACGTTTCCCAGTCTCCCTGCAGCAGCTCTGACATGGTTGTGGGCACAGAAAGCTCCACAAATGTTATATCAGTCTCCCCTTCAGCCACGGGAGGTGGGCTTTGAAAGCCCACAGGCTTCTGCCTCAGTCCTTGAGGCTCCCTGGTGTAGTTTTAAGTCCCACAGTTGCCCAAGCTTCACAGAGCCAGCAGTTGCCAGGGCAAGCTCCAGCAGAACATGCCCTTTAGACAGCCCACAAAAGCCCAGGACTCATACAAGCTTCCAGCTGAATTCCAAGATGCCCCAACCTGACCCAGAAGTCCCTTGGACAACTGTAAGGATGAGCCTCAGTGCTGAGCTAAAAACTCCATGTGTGGACATGACAGAGTGCCAGAAGCCGTGGGGCCAAGCTGGTAGCACAGGCAGGCCAACAGCTTCCACAGAACTATTTTGGTGGGAGCAAAAAAAGTAGCCAGTCCCACTTACAGACCACAATCTCGGGTCTAATCCTGCTCCCACAATCTCAAGGAAGTAGAACTCAAATTCACTGGCTGGCTGCTGGCTCCTTTAATACCTCTGCCTTGTTTGCTCTCCAACTCGGCTGAGTTGAAGAGCAACAGTTTTTCATGAACTGCAATTCTGCTGTACATGGATGTTTGTGACAAATCTGGATTGGAAACGCTTCTCCTCGCAGCAATCCCTGCCAAGAACACAGCTTTCTGTTCTGCATCACTTCTTTTTTTGGTCTGGCTTTATGAAGCTGACTACTTCAGTGCTTTCATAAACAGTATGTGCTTAAAATTTTCAGACACCTGATTCTGCACAAACATCCCAAATTCTTTTCCTATGAAGTCTTGTTCGTCTGAGGAGCCATGCAATATATATATTTTTAAATGCGCATACTTCTAATGTCTGAAGCATTACATAAGTTTTTTCCCCTCTCTAGTCTCTCCTAAGATTACTTATTGGAATGGAAGAAAGCTCCAAGTTTTGCATTTGCTCTACTGGGCTGAACTTTGGTTCCCAGGGTCTTGGCATCCAGTGTCACAAGAGCAGCCCTGGGACAACAAGAAACAACAAACTCAGATTTAGGAAAACAGAGATGCAGTGGTAACAACCTCAGCTGTCCAAATTGGGTTCTCTTTTGGGGGGTAAAGAGTTCTTTCTCCACAAAAAAAAAATTTTTTTTTTAGGTACTTTTGTGCCTGTAAAGCACTTCTAACACATAGTATCTTCTAAGGGAGATTAATTTGGCACGGAGTTTACTGTGTTGGTGTTCTGCTCAAAGCAAAGCCTCTGTATTTCATTTGTATTTCCTCAACTTAGCGATTTCAGAGACAAGAGAGAGGGAAAGAGGCCACAGCAGGGCCAAAATAACACACATGATCTTGGGAAAGATGGATGCTACAAAGGCATCAGGAGGGCAGGATTAAGAGAGTGTAGGGATCCTGCTTCTGGGCTTTTCCAAAGCAGCTGACCTTCACTAGCACAGCACTATACTTCGTGTCAAAGGGCTGCAGATGTCAAAGGCACCGTGAAGCTTTTGGGAGAAGGTTTCCTTCACACACAGAGTGTTAAATTCTCAGCTTTTTATCTAAGAGGAGTTAGACACACCTCTGCAAATGGTGAAATCACAGGTGAATGGACTTGAGCTCAGAGCTCAGGTGCACAGAGCACATGGTGTAGCAGAAAGCCATATCCCTCTGCCCCAAACACAATCTGCCTTCAACTCTGTTGGGCAAGAAGGTGTTAGGGGAAAAGCTTGTCCCAAGAACACCTCCAGGTGACACAAGGAATCCCTCTGCTACACTGGGTAGGACAGCATAGTCTCTTACTGCGCTGCAACACTCGAAGCAAAAATACAGACACTTCCCACAGGAAACAGAAGCATTTCTGCCATGGGCTGGTTTTGTTTAGCTCATATTTCACAGCCTCGAGAAAGGCCAGACTGTCTGGTAAGTGGGTTCACTGACCTGTAGCATATGGGAAAGAGCAGTAACACAACCAGCAGTGCCCAGAGTTCTCCCTTACTGCAGGCTCTCACCACAGAGGTTTGGGATGAGATGGTGGCAGCATAGGTCTCAGCTCCAGGCTGTCCTATCACCCCCATGGCTCCTCAGCAACGAGGAGCTCCACTACACAGCCAGTCCTATCTGTACTAGGGCTTTAAAAGATACACTAAACTTACATGGGCACAGTGTCCTATCTGGATAAAGAAGGAGTTTATGTAGTCAGATATATTACACGTGGAGAAAGATCAAAAACAGATGTGGGGCAATGACTCGGTCTTGGTGCTTAACACTGAGCAATACCTGGGACTTTGACCCCACCTGCTGGGGAGCAGGTGTGAAGGTTTCTGAGAAGCATTCAGCCCTTCCAAGCACTTAAACCCACACCCAATGAACAAGGAGATCCACCAGAGCCGTGCTCTGTGATGTGTGACATGCTTCACAGGAGTACTCACTCTGCAGCCATCTTTCTTTCCTCAGCTTCATCTTTTCTTTTTTGGAAAGAACTGTTTTTTCTTCTAAACCTAGAAGAGAAGAGACATGAGATGGAGCCTGGCTCCTGTACAACAGATTTCATTCAACCCTCGATGCTTTTGAATTTGCTGGCAGGTCAGGCAGGCTGCAGGCATTGCAGGGGCTACACTGCACCTCCAACTTTTAGCCAAACCAATTAAACCTGACTTGCTGTCAGTTAAAAAACAAGAAGCAAGTAGATCAGATCAACAGCAGAGAATCCTAGAATGGTTTGGGTTGGAAGGGACCCTAAAGCCCATCTTGTTCTAACCCCCTGCCATGGGCAGGGACACCTTCCACTAGCCCAGGTTGCTCCAAGCCCCGTCCAACCTGGTCTTGGACACTTCCAGGGATGGGGCAGCCACAGCTTCTCTGGGCAACCTGTGCCAGGGCCTCCCCACCCTCACAGGGAATGATTTCTGAAATATACCCGGGACAGCCCTGCAAGGAGCAGTCGATCACTAGCAGCTTGTAAAATAGGCTAGTACCTACTATTTACCAAATTCAGTATGGAAAGCAGCTGTTGAGCACTGGTATCCAATACCAAGTAAAATAACATCACAAATATTTTTACTGGCGATCTGTTGCAGATGCTATAAAATTATATCTTATCTCTGGTGTTTAAAATAAAACTGACTTTAGTCAACTTTTCTCCTGAAACGTACTGGGAATACCAGAATGCCAATGGAGGAATAAGCTCCCCAAAGATCAGTCCTCTCACCTGAGCTTATGCTTAAGCCTGCAAAAGAAAAAATAGCTTTCTTTTCCCCAAAAGAAACAGAAGAAAGGAATTCAATGCAATTCTGCAAACAACTCACTGAGGACAGCTTCTCTGAAGCTACAAATCTTTTAGAATTATTTAAACAAAAGCAGGATCATATTTTAGTAATTCCTTAAGATCAGAACAAGCCTGCTAGGGCTGGGGGGACCTTTCCATAAAGCCAGCAATCACCACCATGTTTTGAGTTTCTAGAAGACACGGAGAACAGAGCTGCTTCATATGCCAGAAAAATACATTCCTGCAGCCAATGGACCCAAAAAGCAAGAAATAAAACCATGTTTGTTGTGGCATCAAATCAGATGCCGAAACAACAAATTGCCTGTACCAATAACCAACTCTGAGCTACCACCCCCATCACTCCACATTTCTGCAGCTTCAGGGGAAAAAAAGGATGAATTATGGCCAAGTGGCACATGGCACCCCGATGATATCCAGAGGGCTGCCTGCACAAGACACCCTGGCTGCCCCAGCCTGCCTAGATTTCAGCCATGGCAGTGCTGGGAAGATCTGCCCCTCATCTGGAAACATGCTCATGACTTCACTGGAAAAACAGCGCCCAGTGGGATTTGTTAATGAAAATTAAAAAAACCCTGCAATTCAGCCAGCTGGCCAATTCTAGTAATAACAGCAATTCAGGTTTGGGGGTTTTTCACCCCCCTCCAAATGGTAGTGGAATATTTAAGGAAACAAAAGCTGTTTTCTTGGCAAGAGCCCAATCTTGCTGCTGGCTGGGGATGGCGGGCGGCACCCAGGCCAGCAGCCGGAGATCTCCAGAGGGGTGCCTAGGGAAAAGGAGTTGGATCCCTCCCATGTCAGCAGCCAACTCCTGGCCTTTTCCATCACCTGCTTCCCCAGACACTCCATTTTCCATATCCCAACTTGCCCCTCAGAAGGCTGTTTTGCTGCTGGAAGGTGCCAAGTTGTGTTTGGCAACCTAGAGTTGTGACGCCGATTGCCAAAACCGCTGGAAACCCACTGGAGAACAGTGGAGGCAGAATTCGTCTGGTTAATTAACAGCACAGACTATCCCCATGGTAGTCTTTTATTCTTATTCAGCTTGCAAGCACCTTCGAGATCCAAGCCAGACCACAGCTTCCCTTTAATTATTTTCCTGTGAAATCAGAAGAGTTTGGGTCCCCTTTTCCAGCCCATTCCACAGGTAATTTAAGAACACTTGCCTTTGAAACCTTGTGTGTGCAGGAAAGGCAAGCAAGCCCCATGCACATTAGCTGAGGGTAATTTCCATACATTTAGAGAGAATGTGTTTTTTCTTTCTTCCCTCTGATCTGCGCAGTACAAGACATCTCAAATACAAACAGATTACAAAAAACCCCACAACAGCTTTTTTCCCCCCTCAGATCAAGCGTTTGATACTAGTCCTGGCAATCCTCAGCATCCTGCTTTCATGGCAGAGAAGCGGATTTTTTTTTGAAGACAGTTTCCTTAATTCAAAAATCTTGGAGTTTTTTTTGGTAAAGGACTCAGACTAAAAAAGAAATTAAATATATATATGCACTCATATATATATATATATATATGACTGCTTTTCATAAGGGACTCCTTAGTCTAAGTCTATATATATAAATATAAATATAGTCTATATATATAAATAAAGTCTATATATATATATATAAATCCTACCTTAGAAATCCCCATTTTATACATTCTAGGCATTCAGAAGGAAGCTGGACTGGGTTAAAGCTGTAACACCACAGGCTTCCATGCCCTAAGATTCAACTATTTGACTCCACAACTGAGAGGGTGAAAACACAGGTTTCACAGTTCCAGGAAACTACATTACTTGGAGGACTTGGCCATGAGCAGAAATATCCAATAACCTATGCAGTGCCACGTGGACAAATAGTCCTTCGAGCACCAGGCATCTGCTCCCCCCTGCACAGCTGCAGCGAAGCACTAAGCTCCACCTTGGGTATGAGGTATCAAGAAACAACATGTAATATTAATTATTATTCCCAGAACCCTGATATACATAACAGTAAAAGCTGTTGCTGCTCAAAACATAATATTTTGGCAAATTGAAGTTAAATAACAACAGATGTGTTAATTTTAGCCTCGGTTGTATAACGGCAGCAAAAATGAGCATATGCCTACAGTTGTGGGCTGAGTTCACAAAAGAAGTCACAAAGAGTACATCCAAAAGCAGAGGACTGGGTGTGGTTTTGGGTTGTTTTTCTGAATGACACAGTGTCACTTGAAAATTGTCTTCCAGTCCTTGTCCAGTGAAAGGGCCTGGGAAATGGTAACTGCAGTCTCCTGAGGCACACGCAGTGGCGTGACCTGACAGACGTCAGTGCACAGCAGCTGAAGGTGTTCCCCAGGCAGAGAGCTGAGGGAGGACATGGGCCAGGCAAAAAGTCAGCCAAGATGTCCTCTGGTAGAGGTGATGCTCCACGGGAGCCATCCTGGCAGCTCCCTGCCCTCATCCCAACCCACAGCTCCCAGTCAGTGACCTCCAGCTCCACTGCTCCAGAAAGCATGGACTGCAGAAGTGTCTGAGGAACCCATGTCAGTAGTGGGACTAAGGCTTGGAGGTGATAAGGACAGAGACAGGGAGTGGGTATCCATTCTCTTTGCTCTCTTGCTGTTAGAGGAGCCCCAAGAGACAGCTTGGTAGCCTGTATGTGAGCACAGAGACCACATTCAGGTTTTACCCAGCCCAAGCCCTGCCACACCCTGAGCAGGCTCGGGAATCAGTATTGGAGGAAAAGATGCCAGCTCCTGTTGAGGCAGGGCAGGTTTCACCATGGATACAGCATTTGCCTTTTATGTTCCAAAACAAGCTACATTATTTTTGTTCACCATTGTTACACCGGCACACAAGCTTCCCTCCTGCCCTGATGAAGAAGGCATCCTACATCATGTGAGATCTGCATTCTCCAACCCTCTAGATCCCCTGGTTATTTAAAGCAAAGCCTACTTCCAAGCCTGGCTTCCCATTGGAAACCCAGGGGAGCAGCATAACTTGTGTCCTCAAACCAAGGTCATGCCTCTGCCAGGCCTGGTAAACATCCCCAGGCTCCGACCAGCTCCAGCATGGGCACGAGGCCTCCGTGTGCAGCAGAGCTGAGACTCAGCTCTTGTCAGCTGCAGAAGGGCACACATGACATGTGGGAGCACTTCCCCTCAGGAGGTGAACTGGGAAGTCACAATCTGCACAGCAGTCTGTGAAAGGCAGCTCCATAGAGAAAGCCTGTCCTTCCAAGCGATGTCTGAAGCACACCCAGCCCCTGCCACAAGGCAAAAGTACCTCCTTCTTCTCCTCTTCTGCCCAAGGGCTTGTCCACTCTATGTGTCCTCATCTTTCCCACCGTGTGCTCTCAGCAGTCCTCCCCAGCACAGAGCCTGACCTCTGAAGGGTCAGTCACATAGAGGATGCTCAAAGTGGCCCAGCGTGTGCCACTTTTGCAGCTGGAAGGTTATTTTTATAACCAAGGCTGAAAGAGGCACCACGCTGCAGTAAACCCAGATTTGTGAATCACACGTGCCACAAGGACTGCAGGATGCCCCATCTGAGCCAGGTGCTTTGCACTGCCATTTCACAGCACAAAGAATCACAGAACAGGTTGGGTTAGAAGGGACCCTCAGAGACCACCTAGTTCCAACCTCCTGCCATGGGCAGGTACACCCTCCACTAGACCAGGTTGCTCCAAGTCCCATCCAGCCCTGTCTCAGTGGAGAAACACCCACAAGAAGTAATGCTGGAGGACAGCAGGACAAACATGTGGCCTCTGCTTTGTTCTGCTGATGAATTTCCACTAGTACCTCTCTTCTATCACCTCCATTCTGCTCCAAACACCCTGGGGGGCAGCAAATCAGGTCAGACCCATTAATAGTCCAGGACATTGAAACGCTGCTTTCATGTACATCTTGCTGGCTGTGGAAAATTCCTCATTAAAAAAAAAAAATTGTAAATAACCCCATGTATTTCCTATCAGCATGTCCTGCAGAAAGCACCCTTTTCTGATTTTTTTTTTTCCATTTAAAGTAACTTGTTCTTATTACACTGCAGATGCACAGTTTTGCTTGAATATAGGGGGTACCACTCACCATCCTTTCTTCCTGCTGCTTGCACATTTGTCCTTGCACAATTACAGTGAGCAAAAGGCCAACCAACCTCTGTGTTCAGTAAATTTGGAGGTACCCTCATACTGTTCTTCCATCAACCATGGAAGTGGGAAATGGAAGGAAAAGGAGGAAGAGTTTTGAACTAACACAGGAAACATTTAGATTAGATGTTACAAAGAAATTCTGGCCTGTGAGGGTGTTGAGGCACTGGCACAGGTTTCCCAGAGAAGCTGTGGCTATCCCATCCCTGGAAATGCTGGATTACATTTTACTTACTTCCCTTCATGTTTCTTCTACCCCCAGAAGAAAATAAAAAACAAAAAAAAAAGGCAGGTCTCAGTACTCCCTCAGCTGGAATACTTCAAAACCCACAAAACATGCGGGCCAGCATGGTGTGGACAGATCCATTCCCTTGGGAGCCCATCCTCAGTTCATGTGCAGCGAGGAAAGCACACAGATCCGTGACTCCCTTGGCAGAAAGGGATGTGCCCTTGCAAAAACAGTGCCCTTGGGAACTGTCCTGGTTCTGGCCAGGACAGGGCTAATTTTTGCAGTAGCCAGGAGGAGCCATGGTAAGGACCTGGAGGTTATTCTGTACCAGAGGGAACACTAAACTGGAGAGTACCATTCCAAAACCACGACAGGTTTGCCATCACAACCTAAAAACAAGGTACTGGGGACACGAGGAGGTGTCATTCTGAGCTGTTTTCTTACTTTCTGCAGCAAATATTTTTAAGGTTCTTACAAAACCACGGACACCACCAAGGTGAACCACCAAAGTAGACTCCACAGAGTCCACAGCACAATTTGGACAGTCGGCCTTGCCTTTCACACAGGATAAAAATTTATAGTGTAACAACAAAAATACATGCACAAGAGTTATTTGTGCGGATATTGCAGTTCCAATAAAGGGCAATGAGAAGAACAGAACAGCATTTCTATAACAGCTTAAACAGCAACAAATCTCTGGAATGAGATTTATTCTGAGACCAAAAGTAATTCATATTTACCAATGGATAAATTCTCTCCTCAGGGCTTACAAAGGGAGACAGAATACCGAAACATTCCTATGCTCTTTGACAACGCCTTATAGGCCTGTATCTGAAAGAGATTTTCCCCAAAATATCCTTTCCTTTCCTGCTAATAGGATTACCTTTGACTACACTGTCCTTTGAGAAATTTCAAAAAGCAGTAGTTCAGTATCTCTGCAGTATTACACAGTGAAAGATCTAGATCTGAAAGAGTTGGATTTTACCTGGTGCTTGTAATTTATGCAAAAAGCAAGAAAACATTAATCTACCTTAATTTTCTTGCCTTTTAACTGTATATTAGCTAGTAGAAAAATTGGCATTCCCTAGGGAAATTTTCCATCTCCAACTACTGGTTCCTATAACCCCTCTTGTGCTGATTTTGGTACCTGGCATTTCTTTTACGAGAACATTTTTACCCTATCCCTTCATATCTGCTCTTTCAGCTCCTTAGAGGAGCCTGCTCTGCTCGGCTGTACTTGTTATTACATTCTCAGTGGATGGATTCAGTGGCAACCCTGCATTTTATTGCAGAATCAGAGGATGGCTCAGGTTGGAAGGGCCCTTAAAGACCATCTAGTTCCAACCACACCTGCCACAGGCAGCTTTTTATGCTGCATTTCCCCTCACAGTCAAAGCAGTGGCTTGATGGGGTGCTGGGGAGAGGAGAGGGGATGGACAACAATAGGGAAAAAAAAAAAGGATTTAAAGATGCTCAGAGGACAGAGGGACAAAAGCACAGAGGGACAGGCTTCCACAGCAGACAGGCAAATATGCCACTGTCAGGTGCCATTGCAGCCATTGTCCAGAGAGCTGTACAGACTGAGATTCAAGGACAAGGAAGCTGAAAGTCACACATCCGCTTTTCCCACACTTCCTCAAAAAACCTTCCCTCAGGCAGAAATAGCACTTTAGCATCTATAATCAAGCTGGGATTTCACCAAGATACATATTCTAGTTAAACATGTCAGGCAATAGTCAAAAACCTTGAAGTATAGCCAGTCACACCTAAGGTGGGCAGCCCTCAGCCTTTGCTAGGCCATGCATCAGGGAAGGAGCCCTGACTTCATTTAGTAAACACTCTGTTCAGTAAATCTGCTGTCTTGGCACACTGGCAGCCTCTTCCACTGCATGCCTGTACAGGCAACATCTCCAGAACACCACTCAAAGGCCTCTGTATGCCAACACCCCACCTACTGCTAAAGGGATTGCAGACACACTCTCAAACTCTGCAGTGATGCTGGCAGGATGCTGGAGGATGTTTTGGGGAGCAGGGAAGAGGCCTGGAAAGTGCTGTCCTGCTCCAGGGAATACTGAATGCAGTATTGGATTGCTTGTCCCTAATGGAACTAAATTAAAAAAAAAAATCAACTGTAATCAACTTCTATGTTAATGACACAGAGCCAGGGCTGTTTCCTCTGGAAAGATCGACACGGAAAGTGAAGCAGTATCAATACTAGCAGCATTATCAACACATGACATTTGGAAACTTGGCACAGAGACAACAGTGGGCAGACTCCAGCACAGAGTAGCTCATGGGGCAGGCAAATGAGAGCTTAGCTTTGGCTTAGCTTACCCAGGGGCTTGCTGCTGCTCCTTCCACCCTGCCTCCCCCAGCACTGGCATGTATCCCCCCAGACAAACCTGCACCCAGGGCAGCTTTCTGCTCCTTTAACTGAACCAAACCAAGTCAGCATCAGGCCAGGGAGACACGTGGTCAGGAGCACAGGATGCTCCTTGAGACTGATCTTTCAGACTTCAGCCCTGAGGTCTAAAGTGCCCATAATCTATTTCAGACAGAAGTTAAAATTTATCAGTAGCAACATATCTCTAGGACCACTGTTGCCTTCATTCCAGCCTGATGTAAATGAACACATAAGCAGTCCCAAGCCCCTGGGACAGGTTCACAAGCAAGGGCAGAGGGAGTGTCTGCAGAACCTCTCAGGGCTGGAAGAACAGAGGGACTCACTAGATTTGGCAATGGTGATATCTACAGCCTTCTACTTCTGCAGCTCACTAGTCTGTTTTTCATAACAGTTAGTAGGCACTTGAAGTTTCAAAATGCCCAGCTAAGGCATTGTAAGGAAAGTGTTGCCAGGTTTTCCCCGCTGGCTGCTGTCAAAAGATGGGAGTGCCCAATGTGGATACCCTTTTGTTCTTACAAGACACACTAATTCCTACGCCAAGCCTCATGGGAAGGTGGGGAAGATCTTGTCACAGTAGGAGATTCAGCAGTGACAGCACCAACCAAGCCACGAGAAACAAGAGAAACATGAAAATCGTTGGCTGACCCACCCCGACCCTCACCTTGCAAGCACAGCTCTCCCCCACACAGGAACCGTAGAGAACCATGTGTCTGACCAGCAGACAAGGAGGGAGAGAAACAACTCTCCTGATTAAACATCCCAGCACCAATTCCCACCTTGATGGCAGCCTGGAAGTACAAAACAGAAGCAGCTTCAGAAACGGTTCAGGGATCAACATCAAATGGTAGTTTTGACCTGCTTAAACACCAGCTCATCAATAGCCTGAAAAAATCTTCCTTCCTCCCTGATTTCATCTTCTCCTTTGATGTTTCTAGCTACAAATTTCTCAGCTGAGTTCTGCCTCTTCCCAAGGACCTAATTAGAAGAACCACCAGCCAAAAGGCAGTGGCCACAGCTCCACTGGGAAATAAGGCAGCATGTGGCATGGGAGAAGGAAGGTGACCAGAGGCAGGACCTGGCAGGACACCACAACTTTGTTCTATTTCCCAGTCACACTTAAGACATAGGTTTGAGTCCAGAAGAGCCCTGTTGTTAGACAGAAGGAGGTAAAGGAGGGGAGTAGCTGGTAGGACTCCTAAGAGAGAAACCTGGGTGCAAGCTCTGAATGAAGAGCTTTTGGAGTGAACCCTGACTGTATCTCCCACATCTGTCTGTTAAACAGTTATGATGAACACTGCTATGGGATCTCTTCCTTCTCTTCTTCCCCACAGATTACTTGCTCTACAGCTGTATAGCTTATCCTGTCATGGCACAGGTGACTCTCCTCTACTCCTGTGGTCCCATAACTGTCCCATGAATGAGCTTTCCATCATCTCTACAGTCCTCTCTTACTTTCCTACTCACTCGTTAGGGGTATTGGGATGTCAACACCTCTGCCTCAGATGAATACCCAGAAGGGAGATCTTGGTAAAAGGTGAGGACACCAAGCTCAAGACTGTCAGGAAGCTCGTGGTAAGAGGTTGTGCAAGCCCACCAAGGATGCAGTAGCTTTCAGACACACATAACAAGGAAGAAAGTGCCTGAATTGGCTCTTGGAGACCTGCTGACATGAAAAAAAACCCAGAGATGTCTGGATACTAAACTTTACCCCACAAGGACCTCAGGAAAGAGAAAGACAGGAAAAGAAATGAAAGAAAAATACAGCAGATTAACATTTGTAGACATACACAGGCCCACTTCTGCATCCTGACTGCCATGATCTTAAAAGTTACATGTTTTGTGTTTGCAAACAGCAGATTCCTAACTGGTTCCAGGCACAATAACAGAGATTGGATACACATAAACCCACTGCTACTGCCTCAGACACTGCACTGCCCTGCCTGGCCCAGAGCACGTACCCAGAGAGGATCACGTGTCTCTAAATTAAAGATGCAGACGTGACAGAAACCTCCCTTCAGATGTGCATGTGGGAATTTTACAAGGAATAAACAGATACAGCTTGAATTTTAGAATAAACCAATGAACAGAAGAAAACAGAATTGCAGGAGAAACACAGGAGAGGACTAAATGCTTTGGTCTGCTTTAGGAATGGGCACGAGGTGAGGAGGAGGGCTTGGGCAGAAGATCACATGATCCAAGACTATGCAATGTGCCGGGACCAAGCTCCAGGCTCCAGGAAGGGCCACACCAGGAGGCACAGACACAGCTTTTACTGGGACAAAGGGGCAGAGAGAAAGTTCAAGCCTCTTCTGAGGAACTCGAAGCACCTAATCCCCCAGGCAAGACTAAACAACAAAGAGGACTTAAAAAAAGCCTTGCCCCACCTCATTTCCTTGTTGATGAGTTTTGCCTTCCAATGCTGCCCTAGTTAATCCAATCAATCCCTGCCCTTTCCAAGAGATCCCAGTCTCTGCTTTCCAAACAGTGGCTCTTTCCCAGCCTCCAAACAGTGGCTTAGGACCTCTTAGGACCAGTTTACCCTTTTTCCAGGACAGCATAGACAGCATTTCTATTGTCTACTGTTCACTGTATTCTTCCCCTGCTTGCTTGTTCAACCTTAATCTCCCCTCTCCTCCCTAGTGCTAAGAAGCCAGTGTTTCCAGTCTTGGCCATAGGCCTTATTTTCCAGACAAAACCTGTACATCCTATCCTGAAGAAAGAAACGTGGAGCAGATAAAGGTGCGTTATGATTCTGTGCTTGACCTGACATAGCACTGCCAGCAAACTCCTGCCATGTGCAGTGGACAAACTTCTTCCCCTGATCGTTTTTCCTCACCAATTAATTCCATGATGGATCTGAAGGGCAGCAGAAAGCACAGGAGAGAAGAAAGTAAGTACATACTAATGACTGCAAAAACAAACTGGGAAAATATATCAATTTCCAGTCAGTTGCAAGAATGCTACAGGCAAAATGGATAAAAAAGCCCAAAGCTTAACTTGTATCTCCTAAGCATACTAATCAGCTGCTCTCCATTCCAGCAGCTCTGCCACAGAATTGTGTTAAAAGCAGTCTAACCTGCACCAGGATAGATTCTCAACACTTCCATTTCAGTTTCAAATTGCACTAGAAACACAGTGACAACCTTACGCTAAAATAGCCAAGTGGCAGAGTTGACTTCATGAATGTATTTGGGACTTGGGATCAGGGTAGAAACAAAAGAATTCCACTGTTTAGCTATACCACTGGCAGCCCCTCTGCCCCATCTCCAGCTGTAAATGTCTGTACCTTCAGGAGACAAAGAAAGGTCACTGAAACTGGGCTCAGAACATTACCAGGCCTGACCACAGCTTCAAGCAGACAATGCCCAAGTATACAGTCTAGGCATTTAGTACCTCCAATGTATTTTTATTTTGGGGGATCTGACCAGTTATTTGGCATCCCATGTGGGCACCAGAAATCAGAACAAAGCACTCCAAAGAGTGCTGCAACTTAACTGCCATTTTGCTTAAGGATTTTTGCCTGTCCCAAGCCCAGCATCTTCTAGTTAGTTTTTTTCCACTTAGCTCACTGGGAACAAGTTTAGTCTCTCCTCACCTCTGTGGCAATCCTCTTTTACTAAACTTCATCAGCTCCTCTTTTCTCACAGTCATCTTTTCCAGGAAGAAGATCTTTGATGATCCATTCAATCATTGCTCATATTCCACACCTTTGGCATCAACGCTGAAAAACTGATCTACAGATAAACAGCAACGCTCAGGAAGGACAGCATTTGGCTGCAGACACAGCTATGAGCTCCTAAACCCAGGCTGCCTGTTGCCTTTGAGGTGAGGCCAGTCATGGGTGCTTTTCCTGCCCCTGTGCTAAAGAAGCTCAGTGAACCTGCCATCACATTCTACACCACCACAGCCACGAGTCCTCAGGCAATGCCTACACACCAGCAGAAGAGAAAAGCAGAGGCAGAGCTTCTAGAGACAGTTCCTGACTGCTCCAATCAGTTTTTTTCATGAAATAATTACTCTGAACCTTACTCAGAGCTTTAGGACCATGGCAAAATTTCCACTGGGTTATTTTAACTGTTGATTAATTCTCCTCTCCTGGCACTTCTCTTCGGATTCTTTAACGCGTCTGGTCTCAGGCTCCCCACAGCGTGGGTTCGTTTCCCCACTCACAACACTCCATGCATTGACAGGGAAATGAAAAAAATAATCACATGTCAGAGCTTGCCCTTGATTTTAAAGTCTGTGTGGCAGATTAACATAGTGTGCTCTCCCTCCCCATGCTGCCCTATCTGTTGCACAACAATACGTCAAGGAGTTAATCCCACCATCTGCAGCTGTCAGAGCTCCTACACACCAGGAAACCCAAACACCTACAGCTTGGGAGCACTGAGGGAACATAAAGTCCAACCACATCTTCTACAACCAAACAGCCACATATTAAATGTAACCATATTAATTTCTTTTACCTGACAGCCTGTTTAGGCAATATATACAAGATAATTTTAGATTTAGACATCAAAAAGAGCTCCACAACTCAGCCTGTATAACACCAGCAGACATTCATTATTTACATAATTTAAGAGTTATTAGCTTGATCCCAGTTACATTCTGATTGGTCAGTTCCAACAACACTTGCACGGTAAGTGGTTTTATAAACTACTGCACACAAGAGGACTAAAGCACTAGCATAAATATAAAGTAGGAAGGAGAGTGAGAAGACCCTGGAAAGCTTCCCAAATTGTTTGTGACAGGCATACACTTGATCTCCAGCTTCCAGCTCGGTTGGGCAACAATCGACATGCAGGATCAGCAATGCACAACCCTCCCCTCTCCTTTTTTAGGAGCACACACAGCAGATTTCAAAACTGGGAAGCATTTGAAGAATGGAGCTAGAAAAATAATCACCTGGAGAAGCACAAGGCATGAAATCCACGTTGCTCTGGTCTGCAATTGGAGTGGAGAGATAACTCAAGCCCATTCTCAAGCATCTACTGCAGGTTAACACCTGCTGCACCCAGGGACTCACTCCTGCCCCACATAGCCCTCCCAGCTCACAGGGCAAGTTATGTCCAGGCCAGACACAAGGTGATTTTTTTCTTGCAGCACTAGACAAGTGACTGCCATTGATAAGTAAATGTTTCAGCACAAGGTCTAGACTGGAGCTGCCAAGCAGAAGCCCCTAAAGGACAGACTGAGGTGATCCTGTGTCTGCATGAAGCCTGTGTGTTACTAACAGCCCTTTAACCTTGAATGGATCTTACCAGTTCTACCACTCCAACATTACACAGTGAACTATTGGCTTGGGGTTTTTTTTGTGTGGTGGTGTTGATTACACAGTTCAAGAAGCCTAGCCCATGAAAACATTCATTCCAGGTGATGCCCAAGCACATCAAGTCTCCTTCCCTCCTCCTGTGAGCCCAGACTGCCCCGTAAGTGGAACTGGTCCAAACACTGCTTCACCACCTCTTCCAGCAGCCTCTGCCACTTCTGGTGGCTGCCACTTTTATGCTGTCTCAACTGCTCTTCCCCTTCAGCTCACAGTCCAGAGCTCCCAAAAGCCCTGAGGCACCAGCAGGATCACCAGCTCTGCCATTTACACAACACAGACAATCCCACAGCATCTTCCCTCCACACCCCACCCCCCCTTCTCCGGACAGGCCTACATCCACCCCACTCCTCTGCCTGGCTCCAGGGGACAGAGGCACCACACCACTACCAAGCCCTTCCACAGACCTCTGTGATCATCACTTCACTGCAGACCTCCCACAGCATTCTTCATCTCCTGACAAAGCTAGGCTTGGCTACTCTGTTGGGGACTCTCTGTCTTACCCACAATGATTCTCACACAAGACTTTGTGTCTTGTGTCACCCAAGAGTTGTTTTTCCAAAAAAGTCTTAGAGCTAGCCCCTCTACTCCAATGTGCATGCCCATTTGGTTCACTTAAATGCAAATAAAACCTTTAAAAAAGAAAAATCTAAATCTAGGCCCCTCTAGGAAAGGCAGCAGCTCTTTAAAATTTTTTTCCAGCCCATCACCTCTTCCCCTTTTCTTTATTTGAAACTTGCAGATCAGCATCGGTCATCCATCTCGGAATGACATTATCCTGGTAGAATCTATTTTAAAGCAAGCAAAATATTTAAAAAATGACAGGGCTCTGACACTTTGTACTTGATTCTCTCTACCCCCCCTGCCAGCAGCACAGGCAGACAGTAAGAAGTCTCATTTACACTGTGTCTGCGCTAGAACAAGTGGGTCCAGCCCCATCCACCCCACACAGGGATGAGATCAGCAGCTGCCAGCACAGAGCTGTGGCAAGAACACCCATGGCGTTAAAAGAAATAACGGGGTGGGGAAGGACCCAAACTACTCTGAGTAGTTCTCTGACACTCCTTGTTCTCAGCTTTCAGAGCTGCCAGACATTTGGCATTGCCTTGATCTTCTTAGGTCTGAGACTACAACAGCAAACCTTGAGACACACCTGCCCCTTCACCTCTCTGCGTTCAGTATCCCCATGCTTACAGGGGAACAAGGACTGGCATCCTTCCTGTGAAGAAAGTGCTCCCTGAACACAAAAACCACACCCCCCTTCCCAAGCAGTATCTTGAAATATTTAGGCTCACCGTGCCCAAAAAGCTATACCTACTGAGAACACCTGCATCCCCAACAAAATACCATACTAGTTCCCAGAAGAGAAAGGCTTTTACTGTAAGAGAAGCCAGCAGATCTTTCCACATTGCACAGAAGATGCTGGCAGAAACAGTATTTCTCTGCATGAAAAGGGCTATGGCATGAGCACTGTGCCTGCTAATTTCCTAATATGGATCACAGTCCAATGGATTGAGATCCACATGCCTACAGACTCATCACTGAGTCTCACTTGGTCTAAGACTGAGTTCAATATTTTTACCCCACTGACAGGATATTAATTTTACCTAATGGACCAAGAGTTGCCAAGAGCTATGAGCTATTTTTCACATTTTTCTGGCTTTGTTCAGCTTTCCTTTCCTGATGAGGACCTCCCCATTTAGTCCTGCCTTTGCTGAGGTGTCGCAGCACAACTTGAAGAAATGCCAGCTTCATGGCAGATCTCAAACCAAGAGTGCAAAGCACAATCTGGACTTCTTCAGGAGGTAGGACTGATCCAAGCCACTGTGCCAGGAACAATGTTTGATGATAACAAGAAGGCTGTTCCATTTCAGAGGTTTGCAGGTTTGCATATCACCATCCTAAAAATAATTCAGGACAGAAAGCAGCAGCCAAGTCCATGGTGTTGTGGTAGAGCCCCCACCCATATGAGGAACACATGGCACCCACCAAGTTGTGAGGAACCTGCCCCTTTGGGTGGACACCTTCGGGCAGGGGATAGGGAGATAAGGAAATCTGCAGGATGTAATGTCAAAACACCCAAGACATTGCGGGTAAGAGAGAAACGTGTCATTGTCCCCCCCTGCCAATCCTCATATGTGCTCTACCATGCCAGGCCAAGAAGCAAAGATTAGTTAATGAAGCTTTGCTTCCACTGAGGACCTTCCAAAAATCAGAGCCAGCTGTTGGAAACCAATGGCTGATGCTGCTAAAACTGGAAAAAAAATATTTTTCCTGCCATTCCTGCTATTCCAGTTGCCTTTGCTGGAACCAGTTCACCTCCCCCAAAGGTCAACAGTGTGCAAAATATTGCCAGTAAGACGTGTACAGGAGATATTCATAGAGGAGATGTTCACTCCTAGCCAGGATTTGTACACAGCTCTTTCTGAAGCCTGAAGCACACTAGCTGCAAAGTCAGTGCTACAGCCTTCTTCCACGGATGTTACATAATAAATAATGCATTTAAGTATTGTGATGCTGGACTCCAAATCCCAGCCTCACTTAGCCTTTAAAGACTGCGTCAAAATTATTTATAGTGTTTACATTACAGAGGATAGGGGGGTGGTACCATCAGATCTCATTTAAAGATTACTTTCAGATGAAGCAAGACTGGTTCTTTAACATTTTCTTCAAGCAGAAAAAGGTGGCAGCCGCAGCTGGAGCACAGCAAACAAATCCATAAATGCATATGGACATATAAGTCAAATAAGAATTAGGCTGAGCAAAAAACAAGTTAGCTCTGAAAGATTCCTTTGGCTGCTTTTCCACATATTGTGCTGACCATTTGTGGTTTAATCTTAGAGAAGCTCTCCCTTGTTTGAGCCTGCAACCCTTCCAAGCTTCCAAGAAGCAGGTTTTACTGTAATTACTCCCTGGTTTTTTTTTACTGGCTAAGGTTTTCATATAAGCATTGTTGTTTTTTTACACTTACTGCACCAGGAAAAACTGAAGGAGGAACTGGAAAATTTTGTTCTGTGCCCTGTGGAGATGAAAAATATCATTCAAAAATATAGACCTGACCTAGAAAAAGGAAGAGTTATTCTGCTGCCCTCTAATGAGCACTTCTAACATCTGAAAAAGAACACTCTCTGTTCTGGCAGATTTGTTGTGCTCTCTTGCTACAGAGTTGTCAACAATGCAGGCACAGCTGGAGCAAGGCAGCACCTCCTACACAGCGAAGACACGCAGAAGAAACATCTGGATGGACCCAAGATCTGCTCTGTACTTCCCTGAACTTAGAGTATATGGCTGTGCCCTGTTCTGTTCCCTTTCCTTCCCTGAACAGAAGGAGGGGAGAGGTTCTAATTCTGACCCTCAGGATGCAAGGGCCACAATGTTATTACAGGTATACACGTACCACAGACACGTGGGATAACGACTTGCTTAAACATCTGTGAGCATTAATGAAAAGCAAAGGAATTCAGTTTTCATGCAAGGTGGATCTGCACAATGCTCAGGAGACATTCAGTTGAAAGAGACAGTAAGGAAGGCAGAGGAACAGCCATAGAGCAACAGTTCTACTTGGTATTGAGCTTCATCTCAATTTTTACTGAGCTACAGTGATGCAATGGGTTGACCTGGGCCAGCTGCCAGACGCCCACCCAGCTGCTCCCTCCCTCCCCCTCCTCAAAAGAACAGGTGAAGAAAAGAAGATGAAAAGTTTGTGGGCTGAGATAAACAACAGGGAGATCACTCACCAATTACCATCACAGGCAAAACCAACTAGACTTGGGGAAAATTAATGCAATGTATTGCCAATGAAAATAGAATCAGGCAGTGAAAAACAATGACAGACTAAAACACCTTCCCCCACCCTTCTCAGCTCCACTCCTTCATTCCTGACTCCCTTAAGCAGCCCAAGGGGCCAGGGAATGGCATTACAGTCGCTCTCTGCTGCTCCTTCCTCCTCACACTTACCCACTGGGGTCCTTCCCGTGGGAGAGCACCTCCTCTCCTCCTTTTCCGTCCCTGGTCTTCACAGGGCTCTCACTTTTTCTACTCCTCTTTTTTTCACTCCTTCTTAATTACATGTTTTTCCAGACACAGCACCATTGTGGCAGACAGGCTCAGCTGTGGCTGCACTGAATGCACTTCAGCTCCTGGACCTGGATGTGTCCAGAACATGAGAGCTCTGGCCTCTCCTCCACTACCAAAATCTTGCTACTTACATCCAATACAAGTAAACAGCCCAATGCCCTCTATTTTGGAGGAAAAAAATATATGAAGAAGTCATAATAACTCCACATTAGCAGTATCTGCACATTTTTATGCTATTTCCATAAATAAAACCCACTCAGGTACAGGCACTAAAGCAACAAGCACACCTGTATCCACAGAGGAGCACACCTAAGCCCAGCCCACACCTAAGCCCAGCCCTGCTGTCACAAATCACTGGCATGAATCAAAAGCAATAGCCAGAGGCTTCACTGAGCAAAACACGGTTAAAACTGGGATTTCTGGCAGCAGAATTCCTGCAGTCAGGAAGAGGCTTTCCATGCCTCCCTATCGATAGGATCACCAGGTTATTTCAACTCAAAGCACATTGCAAAATAACTCCTGCATGCACAGACACAGCCTTTACTCGTGGCAGCTGGGAATGTCCTCCCCATGCTAAAGAGGCACATTCCCGTTACATAAGAACGCTCGGTGACCTGAATTTACAAATAATCTTTGAGAGGAAAACAGACATAAGGAAAAACAAAGTTAAAAAGCAGCGTAGCCAGGAAATGCAACAAAAGGAAACGAGCCCAGAGTCTGCACACACACAGCCACATGAGGTGTGAATGTCCACGACACCCACAGAAGCCCAGAGTCTTTAAGCAGATCTATTGATTTGCTGTGTGTTCTCCATGCACAGTCGAGCACACAGCACAGGGGGGTCAGGAAACAAGTTTGTGCGTCCCATCTTCCCTCAGACTTTCTGCCACGGGCTCTCTAGAACACCACGTTTCATTGGAGTTGGTTACCAATATCACTAAATGGAACGTTTTCAAGAGTACCTTCCAGCTCACAGTCCCTTCTTGCTTGAACACCTATTCACCTCCAGCAGGATTTTCTCCAGGATTTTTTGTGGTTAGCCTCATGGAATATTTGCAACACTGCTAGTTTAATCTAAACCTGTCCAAATCACCATTTCAAACAACCCAGAATACTTCAGTACCTACTCATTTAATCCTTGCATAGTTATGTTTCCTGCAGTTAGCTTAGACAACGTACACTGAGATTTACGGTGTTAAAAACCTTATTTTAAAAAACAACAAAACCCTCTTATTTCCTTTTTATAAGCCACTTGACTAAAAAGCTAAACCCAAATTAAGTGTTGTTACCAGTTATGCCACATATGACCATCAATAGTGCCACTTTGAAATGCTAAAGGGGGTAAACAGACCTTCAGCTGACATATGCATTTTCACCCAAGCATAAAGAAAACCTTGACCCATAAATTGCTCACAAAGACTAGAATAAAAGATAACTTGCACAGAATAGAATAATACTATAGATGCCTCTTTGAATGACAGACATGAACACTTGAGATCTCCTTTTAAATACACAGCCTCAGTAAGACCCATATTAGCAGGGCAAAGATTTATCTGTCAGTAAAACAGAAATCTGATTTATGTAGCATGGAAGTTTGTGGAAAAAATACCCAAGCAAAATAACCTTCCTCACACAGGCATTTCCCAGGGGTGTCAGCAGAAGAAAGAGGAGGCTGACTTATTCCTGCACCTAAAAAGCATGTCGAGGCAAGTCAGAAGGGGCAACCCGGAAGAGGGAAACCTCTCATCCCATCCACCCTTTACCAGCCTCTACCAATTATCTAAAAAGAGCATCTATTAGACTCCCAGGACATGTATTTCAGAGAGGTTTGACAGCTTGACACTGCCCCATACTGCTGCTGGGGAGAAGGAAAGGGCTCTGACTTCCAGAGCTATCCATCTGCCCTCTCCACAAGCCCTTCTTCACCCCTCTTGGGATTCGGTTTCTCAGTTTATGCAGGGTGAAACTACCCCTCTCATGCCCCACGAGAGGTTTGCATTACTGAGACTTGTGCTGGGAAGTCTCTTTGCCACAGGTGCAGAGCCATTCCACCTCTCTCTTTGTAGCACTTATAATTTTATAACTCAATTATGCCAAAGCTTTAGTATTAGTACAGCAAAGACAAAGATTTCAGTTCACAACGCTCTTCTGCAATGCTGCAGCTCCAGTACTCTCCTAAACAGGGCTGATCTATTTTTGTGTAAGTAAGGATGTCTGACCATTTTAAACTCATTTATTCAGCAGGAGAATACCACGCTAGATTAGTATCCTTTTAAAACTCATGATCACACAGAGCAAGATGTGGCATGACTTGCAACTGCCACGCCCTGTCACACCTCGCCAGGAAGGCAAAGAGGCACACTGGCCCCAAATTCAGTCCCTTCAGGGGCACAAGGGACTGACATGTTTGACCTAAAAAGCACATGTTTGGGCACTCAGCTTTCACAAAGGCCAGAAGAAGGCTTTGCAAATGCACAGAGCAGTAGCTCAGGAGCCTCACCAAAGGAGTCCCCAGTCCCTCACTGAGCGGTACCCTCCTCTCCAGCCACCCAGCAGCACAGAAAGGCTGCTCCAGGGCAAGCACTGAACTTCCACCAGTGCTACTGGTGAGCATTACACAGCAGGTACAGCCAAGGAGGCAACCATAATAAGAAAGAACAGAGATCTGACACATCCTTCAAACTCCTAAGATTCACTTCAGGCTCTTCCCACCACCGACAGCCTCCTCCCCTGGAGTAGGCTGCAAACATTTTGGGAGCCTGGGGCTCTCTAGAAAACTTTCCTGTGTCTGTGTAACGCTCAGTATCCATGACCACTAGTTAATTAGAGCATTTGGGGCTTTTTAATGTTAATTTTAAGAACAGGGACTTAGCCACAGCTAGAGGGAGGGGAAGAAAACAAAACAGTTAATTAGTTCCGTAAATATTAACACAACTGATTCCCATAATCTGGCAGAAGGCGCTCACAACATGGAAATGGTCCGTCTCCAGAAGGGAAGTCAAAGCACTGGAAATAGTGCAAGTTTCAGAGTTTCAGACACTCATTTACCGCTTTTAAATTAATTGCATTGACTTTAATTAAAGTGGAGCTTCCTACAGCTATTCTCACAGCACAGACAAATTGTTACAGTAACTTTAAGCAGTGTGGATTTTTTACCTTTTTTTTTTTTTTTTTTTTTTTTTTTTTTTTTTTTTAGTTATTATCATTTAAGGCACCGATGTTTTTAGCTTTCAGTAAGATTCTCACTCCAAATTCTCCCAGGAGCTACCCACAGCAGGTCACTGTTCTCTGTTTCAAGCAGTCCCCACAGTTGTTCACCACTGCTACAGAACTTGGTCAATCCGACTCCTGAATCAAGATCCCACTGACTTTAATTCTCCAGACCAAAGGAACAGAAAAACCCTCTGGCTTCAAGGTGAGTTGTTGAAAACTACAGAATCTGTTTGAGGTGTCCTGTAGACTGAGGTCGTGTGACCTCACTGGAGAGGCTTCCCCTACCACAAACCGCTATCGCAGCTCCTTTCAAACACAGTGCAGTTTTCTAACAGCCTGTTAGAAAACTCACACACCAAATCTGCCCTTAAAAGGTGATCTGGCATTGTCAAGATAAGAGTAGCTCCTAATGATGCAGTCAACAAACCAAACAGATTTCAGTTAAAAAGCAAGGGAAAAGGAACTTAAACTGCTACTAAAGCCATTTACCCAGACATGGTAAATTGCCATCTGTCACTTTATCAAGCTACCAGGATGGCCAACCTTGGGCCAGGGAGAGAGGGTAAAGAATATCACTTTGCCTGTTTAATCTCTGCCTAGCATTTTCCCTTCCCTGGGAATTTTTCCTTTCTTGCAAATTCTGTTACTAGGGGTTTCAAGGACTTTCACACACAATGTCAGAAGCAACACCAGCTCACGGAGGGAAATTTGCCATTTGAGCAGAGACCTGCATGCCCACTCCTGGGACACATCCTTGATCTGTGCGGGTGACACGAAGGAAGACAGACATCTTGCAGAAGGTACAGGGTGGAGGAGGGGAGCTAAAGCAGGAATTCCCAGCTCAAATGCAAAGCTGCTCCTCCCAGATCCACGCGCCAACCAGGTATTTTCAAAGACATTAAAACGATTTCAGTGCAACAGCACCAAGGGCATCGCCAGCAGGCTACCTCCGACACCAGCTTCAGGGAGAGCATCTCACCACTCCCAAAATCCACACAGACCAAAGCTTAGGCAGCTGATAACAAAGACAGACAGAGCAGGAACACCTTGTCATTTTGGACTGGCGCCGCACGTCACACTCCACGCGCACGTCGGAGGTGCTGCAGCAGCTCCTCACAGGATGCTCACTGCCATCCTCAGAGTGTGGAGCAACCTGTTTACACCCCTTTCCATCTGAGGGGTGTTACGGTGGGGAACAGCTTGGGGAAGGCGTTCTGCACAAAACAAACATAAGACAGGCGTGACAGCTGCCAGCACGGAATGGAAAACTGAAGAAAAGCAACAGCAGCAGAACTGTGAGGATCCAGCAGCTTTCCACACCAGGGATGTGCTGGATGACCAGCACAAGCAGATTTAAAAATTCCCCAACATGCAATAAGAAAAAGCAGAAAATGCTTAGAACTAATATTCAGAAAGAGTGCATTCATTAAAACAAACAGGTTTGTTTTTTTTTTAATCCTTCTATTGTTAAACACCCCATTATGCCAGCAGAGGGGAAAAACCCAAAATGCAAACAAAGAGGAAGGTGATCAGGGATGAGGATTAAAGAGGAGGAGCCATAATATTTAAGGCAACAAACAAGCAGAAATGCAATGAACAGACAGGAGTAAATTACAGGACACAAAGATTTGCATGCTGTCAAGAGCTCCTGAAGAGTAAAGGGAGCCTGGCCATATCTGCAGTTCTGCCAGCAACACGAAAGTGGATCCACTGCAAGGGTAACCACGAGTCCAGACACTGCAGGAACAGCAATACTGTCAGAGGGATCTCACAGGGATTCTGGTACATCACCCATAAAAAAAAGGAAAACAAACCCAAAACAGGACAGCAAATCATATTGCATGAAGTTAATGCAGGACCACAATGCCAACCAACCACAGCTTCTCTGCTTCTCTCTGAAGCTTCAGAAAGAGGAAATAAATTGGACAAGCGGGTGCAGAGCCCAAGCAGAAGGAAGCAGATAATGTGACAGACCCAGCAGATATGGAACTTCTGAGCAGAAGCTGAGGTGCAAACCAGAGAGGCACAGTCAGTGACGCTGCAGAGGGAGGCTTGGTAACAAAAGGAACTCACAGAGAACCTCAGAAAGGGGGAAAGCAAGGCTGTACACAGCCTGGAGACTTTAGAAATTCTATTCACTGCTGTCAGGTTCCTGCCCGGTCTGATTTTATTCTCTCCTATCTCCACATCTCTTCAGGAGGATAAGGGAATTCCTTGTCAGATGCTCAGTAATTTCTCTGCTCTACTCCCCTCTGTGCCACTGACAGAGGATCCCACGCCACAAGACAGTCCTGGACTTCAGACCACAACCTCTGTCCAGGCTGATGTCCTAGAGGACTCCATGCCCCACACCTTGGTACAGAACCACAGACTCACGGAGTGATTTGGGATGGAAGAAACCTTCAGAGAGCATCTAGTCCAACCTGCCTTTCATTTGTCACTAGACCAGGTTGCTCCAAGCCCCACTCCCATCCAAAATGGCCTTGAACACTTCCAAGGATGAGGCAGCCACAGCTTCTCTGGGCAACCTGTGCCAGGGCCTCACCGCTCTCACTCTTTAACTCCAATCCAAACCTACCCTCTGGTATACCTTATGGTCTCTTGAAAGACCAATAACAGGTCCAGGACCAGGGGAAGCAAATGGTTTTAATCCACATTTCACATTTTCCTGGCTCACTGGTGGCACAGGGGGAGCTAGAGAATCTGCAGGAAAAGCTACTCAGGCCACAAACTCAGAAATCAGGATGAAAAGCTAAGGTTTCACTAGCAATTATGAACTTGCTGCTGTTGCACTTCTGCTTTCTCAACAACACAGCTTGTCACAGTTCCCTTCTGGAGTAGCTGAAAATAAAGCAGGAAGCTACCAGTCCAGTTGTTCATATCATTCCACAGCTGGTTCATCATCCACTCCAAAAAAAAGAGACTTTCACAGGCAACTGGTTTGCCAGAGCCATGCCTGAACAGGCCCTCGCTTCAATGAGCAAACACTGAGGAAGCAAAGCTAAAGAAAACAAACAAACAAGAAAAAGCAGCAGCAATCCCCTATATGACAGGCCATTATTTCTGACTTGGTAGGAAACATTTTAATTCCCACGCTACAGAGGCTCACCCAGATGAGATTTATTCACTCCCATGAGTCACAGAGGTCCCTGCCTGGATTAGATTATGGCAAAGCCTTTGAATTTATATTACGTCAGTGGCTAAGTAAACTACCCTGACAGGAAACAATCACCGAGCAAGCAAGTAACTCATGGACTGAACTCCAGCGCTCACAGGGATGGCACTGGCTTTTGTTACCTATGTGTGTGTGGAAATCATCTGGAATTTGGCATTAACACGAGCTAATGATTAAAGACAAAAAGCAGAGAAGGGGAAAGTAGTGGCAGCAGGTCTTTTTCACAGCACGACACAGCTCAGAGCTCCTGCATTAAAATACTTTCCGTTTTAGACCACTGGCTTTTTATGTAACACAATGCAAGACTCACCTACAATCAATTCCATTTTGGTGACATTTTTTGTTACAGTTCCACCCTCTCCTTCTCATGCCACAAGGATTACTGATGCCAGAACAGCCTGATGAGCTGGTACCTCACACTAATAAGCACGCTGAATCAGCCTTGTGTCCAAGGGAAACAACAGACCATTACCAAGAGTAACAGATACTTCCAAAGGGCACCCTGGATTCACCAGCAACCCCCAGAAAAACAAGGGTTTTGGCTGGCAAGAAACAACACCCCACTTTATCCTCCCAGAACAAGGGGCCTCTTTCCATCTCCTTTCAGCACCAGCACACACAACCACTCGTGTTAAATGAGATGTTAACCCTGCCAGAGACACTGAACTTTCCAACTTTCACATCGTGTTTCCCCCTGTTCCCTCAGAATAACCACAGCCAAAAGCTGGTCACTTACTAACTGGGGAAAACTAAGGGGAAATAATGTAGAGAGAGAGGTGGCCTCCCTTATTGACAACCACAGATGACAGCCCCCAAGCCCCACCACGATGATTGCTTGGTTTCCTGCAGGATTGTATCCCTTTGGCTCTGGGACATCAAAGCAGGTCTTCCAGATGAAGCCTTTCATCCCCTGGAAGTAACCATGCTCTGCTGTTGTTTAGTTAGCCTCTGTGATGCTACACATAGCATTGAATAGCTGCATGTGTCATGGATTTATTTTCAGGGCATAACAATGCTCTCCACATCATTCTCTTTTCCTCCCACTCCCCAGCAGCCAATTTGCTTTTCCGGCCACTGTTGAGCTCCAAGTTGACATCTTCTAAAATTTAATCCAATTCCAAGCGCTTCCTCAGCCTAAATTTTATTTGGAAGAGAGTCACAGCACAAGGCCAGATCGAAACACAAAACACACAGATATCAGCAGTCTTGGATAATCTTTGATAAATCTTGGATAACGTGAGGCACACACGCAGATAGAGGACAAACATACCTGCTTTCTCAACTGCCACACAGCATCCTTGGCAGAAAAAAAAATCTTCTCTAGCTATGAAAAGCACATGAGATAGAGTGAGCCCACCTACAGTCTGCCAACTTGACCTTCTCAGAGCTTGAAAAGCAAGTGGGAGAGAAGCACGCTTTTGTCTTGCTATTAAATCTTAAAATAGCAATGTGTAGGAGAATCCTACCCTCCTGCCCTGTGCACTAAGCTGAGGGGGAAGGGAAGAATGGGGTGGAGGAAAGGTTGAAGTCAAGCTGAATTTTCTGCTGAACAGGGTCTGAGCTGACCAGAGATGCCAGGAGACAAAGGATGTCTGCCTAGAATCTCTTTTCTAACTCCAGGCTGTCTGCCATTGTATGCACAGCCTAGTTACAGTTCACTGAATTAACACAAAAAAATGAATTGATTTCCATAATGAAAAAGCCTCTACATGGCTCCAGAGTGAGACAAGAAGAAAGGGCACAACAGCTCGGGAGGATGTAAAAAAAATAATCAAATCACTTTTTGCCTGTTGAAATACAGTTTTGAGCTCCCAAATGAACAGTTATTTTTAGCTGATCATCTGTAAATTGAGAGGGAATACAAAGCATCAGGGTCAGCATCACTGTTTGCAGGAAGCCAGTACATAGCCTAGAGAGAGGCAGTCAGGCACCACACATCTGCATCATCAGCACTGCACAGGGACCAGCAGCACGGCTCTATTTATAACCCAGACGTGTGCAGCTGTACTCTGCAATGAAGGGCTGGGATTGCAGGCTGCCAGCCCTCAACAACATGCTGCCTGATTTAATTAAAGAGATGGCAATGTGCACATGCACACACAGATGCATACATGTCCTTTTCCCAGGAGAGTTACCAACAGTGAACTCGCTGTTTTGAAAACAATGCATTTCACCAAGGTTACTGTGCAGGCAGCAGGCAAATGTGTCCTCAAACAACCCCTCCACTTCCTCACTCTGCTCTGTGACCAAATATGACCAATAGGCAGCTCACCACTGCTCAGGTAACCACTAGCCCTTGAGTGGCTACTGGGTTTGTTTGTAGCCCTGAACAGGAAAACAAAGCCACTGTAGTATTTATATGCACGAAGAGAAGAAATTCATTTAGTTTGCAAACAAGGTATTTGGGAGTCACACACACCTTCTGCATCAGGACAGCTTGTTGTGCCATCAGGTTCCATTCAGAGGTGAAACCTGCTTTCACCTCTAGCTCTGCCTGTCAGCGAGCAGTCAGAGGGAGCATTTCCTTGTTGTGGGACTAGAAATCAAAAGGCTCTATCACGTCCTCCCTGCTCCCACTCTCACTTCCCATACTCCCTGCGAGCTGGACACTTCTGCCATGAGTCCTTCAGCCAGGGAGCAACAGTAAAGGACAGGAGGAGAAGACTTGATGCAGTCAGGCTGCAGTGTGTATGTTGGTACACAATGAGCAACTTGCTGACAAAATACTGGGTTATGAATGGCAGCTGCTAGTGAGGCAAAAGCAGCCATAAAGGAAGCTCAGAGATCAGGTCGCAGCCTGGCCCCTGCTGTCCTCTCAACCCCTGGGAGTCTTGGGCTGCATGAGGACACCCCACAGATAACATGAAGCTAGTTCCCCATCTAGGGATCACCAAGCACATCCTTGCTGTTCTGCCTCCACCCCAAACAAAACCAAACCTCTTTTAAAGGCCCTCGCAGGAACATGGGAAGGGATGTTTGGGTTGTATTCCCCTGGGCTTGTTCTGACAGTCATGGCAAATACAGTCCCCAGTGTCTTTGCTCACAACCTTATGTGGCACTCATTCAAAATACAACAAACCTGTCCTGGAGGAAGTGATGCTTCTGGAGTCCAAGTCGAGCTTCTTGACCAGGGTATCAGGGTCAATCTTCAGCCCAGAAAAGACATCAGAAGATGAGAAGGCCCAGTCCTTATCCAAAAGAAACATTAACCAGGAATCAGTATAAACATGACCAGGCAACATTTAGTTAAAAAATCCCCCCCCAAAAAATCAAACCTAGCACCATCCAGAAGGGGACAGTGGTAGGGAGTAGGTGCCTCTCCTGAGCTGGCAGGGGCAGGTAAGTCACCCCATTGGCCTGCCCGCCCCCCGCCAGGCTCTTCCACACAGAAGGAAGTTTCACAAAGTCTCATTTTGGACTGTTCTGCTCCTAACAGATTTCTGCTTCAACCCGACCTCACCTCTGAATTGCATTCTCACTGAAGTGCATTCAGGAGAGCTCTCCCAGAAGAGCTTCGAACAGCATCCTCAGCAAATGACAGATTTATTACAGGTACAGAACAATACAGATAAGCAACAAATGAGTAGATTAGGGGATTAAAGCCTAAAGCGATGGACATTAAGCAGATTCAGTGACTACTAGCAACTCACTAGATCTTGGGCATCATGCTTTAAGCATGCAGCGCCTCTAAGTCCTAAGCCCTGCAGTAGCTACTCTGGCTGGATTAGAAGAATTTATTACTTTAGCCAGCAGTATCTACCAGCACTGACACATAACTTCATAGTGGTATAAAGCCAGCTGTATTTGGCACAGGCAATTCCTCCACCCTCACAAGGAAAGCTTAGGCACATAAAAAACATTTACTGCTGTTGGGTTCTTGCTGTGAGGGGGCTAGGGAAGGCATCCAGCTTTAACCTGAAGTGTGTACTCATAACACAGCTGGGGAAACCAGACACTGTCTGCATCTCCTACATGATTGTGTGTGCAAACTGACAGCTCCTCTCCACCTGCCCTAACCTAAAATCAAAGAGAACCACTGCAAAATGAGCCAGGCAGCCTCTTCTCTCACCCCTTCTCTCCCAACACTTGTTGGCAATGATCCTCACTGCTGCATCCACGTTACCCCCACTGCAACGCAGCACAGGCACCCTGTCCCCAGCAGCAGGAACAGTGCTGCTACCCCCCTACATCTGTCACCACCCTGCGTGGGCTCTCTGCAAGCCTGGGGATCGCAGCTGCTGCTGCGGGGCGGT
>NW_021939471.1:828252-933734 GCF_001715985.3 Manacus vitellinus | reverse complement strand
CAGCCAGAGGGTGTTCAGATGCTCGCTCGGCGCCCTTGGGTTGAACCCAGACACTCTGCGGCACAGAGCTCTCGGTAGCACCAGCCAGAGACCGGGCTACCACGGCAGAGCAGAAAACAGCTCGTAAAACTTCATGCCAGAAATTATTTCTGTAGTTGAAACAGCAGAAAACACCTGGCGAGCCTCCAGGGAGCCCGAACACCTGCCAGTCATGGGTCCGGGCAGACACCCCAACGAAGCAACTCGAGCCCAAGCTGCACCTTTCCACACACAGAACGGGGTGAAATGCTAAGCTGCTTCTCTTCCCTCCAAGGTGAATAAAAAGCTCCAGGCCTGGAGCCACGGTTGCTTTGATCTTAACAAGCCCTGACAGGTGCTCCCTGCTTAATACATCTTCGTTTTCCATGTTCACTGCCCTCTCCGTCCTCCTCTGAGCTGTGTTTCCCAGGACCTGACACTGGGCCACAGAAGTGCACAGCTGGTGACCCTCCCTGTGGGTACCAAGAAAATGTGGGGAGAGGCCTTTGGGAAGGTGCTGGGAAAGAGCATAGCATCATAGAATATCCTGAGTTGGAGGGGACTCATGAGGATCATCGAGTCCGACTCCTGACCCTGCACAGGACACCCAAAGAATCCCACCACGTGCCCAAGAGCATTGTCTAAAAGCTTCTTGAACTCAGTCAGGCTTGGTGCTGTGGCCCTGAGGAGCCTGTTCCAGTGCTCAACCACCCTCTGGGTGAAGAACCTTTTCCTAACATCCAGCCTAAACCTCCCCTGACTCAGCTCCAGCCGTTTCCTCGAGTCCTGTCACTGGTCACAGAGAGCAGAGGTTGCTGCTGCCCCTTGTGAAGATGTTGAAGACCACGAGATCTCCCCTCAGCCTCCTCCAGAATGAACAAACAAACTGACCTCAGCTGCTCCTTATAAGCACCTTCACCATCTTTGTTGCCCTCCTTTGGATGCTTTCTGATAGCTTAACGTCTTTCTTATATTGCAGTGCCCAGAACTGCACACAATATTGAAGTGAGGCCACCCCAGAGCAGAGCAGAGCGAAACAATCCCCTCCCTCGGCTGGCTGGCAGTGCTTTGCCTGACAGCGCCCAGGACACCGATGTCCCTCCTGGCTGCCAGGGCACTGCAGACTCATATTCAACTTGCCCTTGACCAGAGCCCTTCCTGCAGATGCTCTCCAGCCTCTCGTTCCCCGGTCTATACACACAGACAGGGTTGCCCCGTCACAGGTGCAGAATCTGGTGCAGCCCTTGTTAAACTTCATACACTGGTACGTGGTCACAATCAGGTGTACCCCTGTGCAAATACTACAAGGTTGAAAATACAAAATATTTCTGAGGGTGGAGATCCCACAGCTGCCTGAATCCTCTCTTTTAGTTGGAGTATGTACCTGGGGACACACCTGGGAATCATGGAATTACATAATGGTTGAAAGGGACCTTAAAGATCATCTTGTCCCACTCCTCTACCACTAGACCAGGCTGCTCTGAGCCCCATCCAGCCTGACCTGGAACACTTCAAGGGATGGGGCATCCACCAGATTTAATGTTTGTTAGGGATCGAAAGATTTAATGTTCATCAGGAATAGAAAATAACAACGGGAAAACTTCCTTGCTGTAGGCTGGATGAGCATCATTTAGGAGCAAAGGCCCAAAATAACATCTCTGATCACCAAAATCAGTGACTTTGGGGAACAGCCACTCTGAGAGTACCCAGCTGGATGCCATCCGCCCCAGCTGCTTGAGTTTATCCTGCAAAAGCCGCAGCAGTCCTCCAGACAGTGGTGAGGGGAAACACAGTCTACTCTAGTAAAAATAAAATGAGGAATGAACAAAAATAAAGGCAGCTGAAAGAAAATAGAAAGAGGAATGTTTAACAGCTTAAAATGCTTACAGACGGGCTGGAGAGCATACACACCATGACCAAGCACATGTTCCCAAAGGGCACCCACCTCCTTCAGCTGCAACACTCAAGGCTAAAGTTGCAGGAGAGCATGAGGAACAGGTGGGAGGAACTGGGATATACCAGCAAGCTTCAGCTTTGGCTACAAGGACCAATGGTACGCCTGCTCTGCTCCCGCCGCTCCGACTCCAGGGGCTCCCAGCTCTCCCACCGTCTTCCCTCAACCTTTAGTCAGTTGGAACAGAGTGGTTGGACAAACCCTATGAAATAACTGAGGAGGACAGAGCAGCTCGTTAAGGGCCTCATGCAATACGAAAGCAAAATTACAGCTCATCTCACTCAACCACACTTCCTTCCCTCAGATCTGCAACCTCCATCACCGACAGGAAGCCCCACCAGCCTTCCCAGCTTCATCCGCCCCAGCCCACTCACTCCTGGCCTGGGGGCTGCTCTGAAGCATCCAGCTGTAGCCACCCAAGCTGGGGTGAGCACCCCAGCTCCCAGCTGGCTCATCCTCAGGCCCCATCCCCACCGTATCCTGCATCAGCTGCTCCAGTGCTCCCATCCCACTGCCAGCACTACTGTGTCGCTTTCCTGCTACACCTGGCTGTGAAGAAACCAAGCCAGAGCTCTGCTGTCTTCTTTAATAAAAGCATTAACCCATGGAGCATCCATTAGTGCACAGAAAGTTTTTGCTGGCACTGCAATCTCTTTGCTTGCTGCAAAAATAAACCCAGCTCTGTAACTGTAACACAGCAGCAGGTGAACAGCATCAGGGGTCTTATGATGCCTCAGGTCGCCCTGCCCATGGCAGGGGGTTGGAATGAGATGGTCTGTAAGGTCCCTTCCAACCCAAACCCGTCTCTGAGTCTGTGATAATGCAACATGGTGAGTCAACATCAGGTTGCTTGGAAGGGAAACCTACAAAGAAATTAGCAAAGCCTCACATTATCTTTTAAAAAAAAATCTGCAGTCTCGTATGTTTTCTAAATGACTTCAATTAATAACTTTTACTGTAGTGCCTTGAAGAGGTTAAGAGAAAGTTGACAGTAGCTGGTTCCTCTCTGCTCAGGGAGGTGCTGCTGCAATTGCTTTGGAAGGAGTTATTGCAGCTGGCACAAGAAAATTTGAAGGCTGCTTAAATAAAGTTCCCCATGCAGCCCTGAGCTTTGCCACTGCGAGGACAGTGCCTGCATCCTCTGCCATGCAAGGAGACCTCACTACTCCAGCATAAACATTTCAGAGCCCAACCCAGACCCTGAGGGGAGCCAGCTCCCCGTCCTCTCCACACCCAAGGGCTGTCAACAGCTCTCAAAGGAACTAGTTTCCCCCACTACCAGCTTTGTGTGCCCACTGGGGTCTGGGATGGTCCCCAGCAGCACTGTGAAAGGTGAAAAGTGGGCAGAAAGGGTGAGTATTGGGTGGGTCCCTTTCCCAGGTGCAGTGGGAGGGCTGCAAGACCCCTGGGTAGCCCAGGGAGTTGAGACCCAGCCCCCCAAGGCAAGATGCTGTGGGTTTGACCAGCATGAGTGGGACTGGCTGGGTTCTTGGGGGAACACGCCCTCCCACAGTTACCACTCTGACTTCCTCCTTCCTCCAGCAAGACAGAAATAGGAAGGAAAGATTGGGGTACATCGCAGAGCTCTGGATGCCTGGCTGCTTTTCCCAACCAAGCTTGAGAGGGTGAGACCATCCTCATCCCAGACCAAGCACGGGAAAGAGGTGAAGGCTGGATGCCAGGTGAGGACAGCATCTCTATTTTCTGTGCTTCTGTTCCTCCTTTCTGGGGGGGAAGGCAACCAGGCAACAAAGGGGTTATGTAACTCTGGTGTTTCCAGGGAATTGTTTTGTCGTTCCTGATCTAACTTTTGGCCACTCGAGTTCAGGGGGATTGGTGCAGTGTCCCTCCCACAGGTGGGTCAGTCTGTGCAGCCTTTGCGAAGGCAGCTTGCCTAGTCTGTAATGGTTTTGCTTCTGGAGGTAGCATTGAGCCTGGAACTGCAGGTGGCTGTTGTGGGGAGGGCGTCAGACCCCAAAAAACCCTTTCCTCACCACCCCGCGGGCTCAGAAAGCAGAGCAGAAAGGGAGCGGTGTGCTCCTCTCACGCCCTTACACATGGCACTGGGGAGAGCAGCATGGGCTGTGGGCCTGCCTGCAGCACCAGGGCTGGGGGCTGTGCCAGTCCCCCTCCTGGGACCCCCCTCTTCCTCGTGGGGTCTCACTCCCTGCCTGCAGGGTGTGGTGGGAAGGAGGGAACTGATGTGGCAGGGTGGCGTGAGCACGGCAGGGACGGCAGGCTGAGGGGGCTCAGCACGGTGTCACCACCCACTGCAGAGACCTTCCTGGTTGTCCCTGCACCCCTGTGGGCCTGGGGGGAATAGCTGGGAGTGGGAGTAAGAGCCTTGCTCTTCTCCATACCTCTGTGTGCTGCACACATCAAATACTCCTCAGCCAAGTGACCCCGGGGAGAGCAGGTCCTTCCCAACATCTCAGTGGCTCTTGGATGCAGATGGAATGTAGGGCACACCCCAGATGACAGGGAAAAGCAGTCTGGCCCTCATTTTTGATGCTTTTTCCAATGTCACAGCCACAGCTCCCAGCCTCCTGGCAGGTGAGAAGCAAAGATGTGAACGTGTGCAGTGACATCATGCCCTGGGGCCAGCACGGACACTGGAACATGGCTGCTGCAAGGTGTGGGGAGGCCCTACATGGTGCTTTTTGCTATCACAGCTGTCACATCCTGCTTCACACGGCGGTTTTGCACTTTTCTGTTCCCACTCTGGTGCTGCTAGGAGTGATCTCAGTGTGCTGGAGGGCGTGGTGCCCCTGGACTACCCCGGGGCAGGACAACCAGCTGGCAGCTCTTTCTCACCCAAGCAGGGCTTTGACCTAGGGAGACCCAGCAGCACAAATCCCCTCTTTCCCTCCCTCACAGGGCAGGGCAAGGGGCCCACAGGCACCCAGGGATCCTGGTGCTCAGAGCAAACGGACGCCACAGACTAGTTAGGGACTTGGTGCCCATAGGGGAGAGCTCACCCTGCAGATCTGTCCTCTGCAGGCACTGGAGGCTGCTGGAAGGAAAGATATATAAAATATATTCATATTTCCTAAAATAGGACATGGGAATGTATATTTTCTTTTTATATATTAAAAATAACATTCATATATTTTTATTTTTTATATTTGCCCTGTAATTTATATGTATTATGTATACATGTATTATATATATATATATATAAATATTTAAAAATACATATACACACACACTGAATGTGATACTCTGCATGGATGGGTAAGTCCTGTGTATGGCCATCTGCCTTGGTGGGATTTATCCACATCACACAACCAAGTGATGGAAGGAACAGCTCCAAGTCAAGTGACATCCACACTCCCATTCTCAGTTTGCTCATTTCCCTTCTGTACTCAGGGTCTGGGATTGCCCAGTTTGGAGAGGTGGGAAGGAGCAGCACTGCTGGGTGTGGTACCTGGCATCTCTGTCACAGCATGATGGTGATGCAGCACCAGTGATGCCTGGAGGAAATGCCCAGGAGCACTGACACTAGTGGCTCCTCACTGTTACAGGTGGATGGTGCAAACACCCCAGGAGTCCTGCCAGGATCCTGGACACGAGTGCATGTCCTCCTGTTTTGCAGGAGAACAGATGTTTAGCAAAGCACTGATGGGGAGTTGTGGCTAAGAGACTGTGACACTCATCTCTGCTGTTGAACACCCATTTTATTTATAGCAACAAGATCGCTGCTGGCATCAACACTTCCCCTTCAGCCCTATTTATAAATCCCAGCTTGCTGTTCATCCCAACAGCATCCCCCAGCACGCCCTGAGTGCTGGTGTGCTCCAGCTCTGAGCCCTGCCCACATACAGGACAGCACCCAGCTTTTAACTCATGCACCTTCCCTGAGGCCCCCTTCACATCTTCTGGCTCACAGACCCTTGGAGGGCATTTTGCCCTAAGAGAGATGCTCCACTGGTGGAGTACCCTGGAGGCTTCTGCAAAAGTCTCCTGCTGAAGCAGAGCCCTGATCCTGACCCACCCGAGATATGTGAGAGAAGATCAGAGCTCAGGGCCAAGGAGGACCCTGGTCCCGAGGTGCAGGCTTCTTCCCCTGATGCCACCATGCAGCCCTGGCCAGGAAGCAGGGCCTGGTGGCAATGTGTCCTGCCCTTAGATGGGGTGCTCGATCTCGGCACCCCACTCCCAACCCCAGGTTGAGGGTGGTTGTAAAGCTCTGCAATTCTGCTCCTTCGCACCAGTGCAGGAGGATGGACTGTGTGCACCCCTCTGCTTGCCTGAATTTATGAAACAGAAGGGAAAAAACCCCAACATCACAGGCAGAGCACACCCAGGAGATGAGACCCAGGACTGGGCAGTGACTGCTCAGGTCTGGGATGAGCTGGAGGGATCATTAGGGGGGTTGGAGGAAATGCTGCTGAGGCCCATGCTGGGGCCCTGCTTATGAGAGTCAGACCAAAAACCTGCTTTGCACTCCTCTGAATGCTGTAAAGAGGCAGACAAAGGCAGAAAGCCCTATTTGTCCTCTTTGAGAGTAACCCTGCGTCACATATGCACTCACCCACCCCCACACCAGAGCGTAATTTCCCTCCATGGCAGAACAGAAGAAAGGTTGAGCTTCCTGCTGCTGCTCTCTCCTAGCATCTGGGTGTGCTTCAGGATCTTGTGACAAGGTCAAGAAACCACTTTGGGGATGAAATAGGCATCCAAATCCAGGCCATGACATGAACCCTACATTGCAACACTTGATAGCAGCCAGCACTGGAGGTGTATTGAGGTTCCCACTTTGTTTCCTGGGTTTGGGAGCTTTTTTAATCCTGTTTTAGTTGGAAACTTGCTCTGTTTTATGAGATGGGCCTGTAAGCAGGAAACTCCAACCTCCAGCAAGAATGAGGAGCTCACAGAGCTCTATTCCATCGCTGCCCCACACTTTGGCATGGCAGCAGGAATTAAACATTTGGAAACACTGGGCCGGTGGAATAGCAGGAGCTCACTAAATCTGTGGCTTTTGTTCCCACACCCTGTGTGAGAACTCCTGGCTTGGAGCCGAACTGGAGCCTAATTAGGCACATTTGGGGTGCTACAGGAAACAAGGGCGGAAGCCACTTTTCCCTCCTACAAGCTCAAGCTGTGCTGGCAGAATCTGGAGGTGATAGAAATGTGTTGGGACAGCTAAGCCCAGGGAGTGCATGTCACACAGACAGGGACGTTGCAGCTGTGACAATAAATGATGCCCTTAAAAACTTACCAAGGGGGACTGTGT
Source organism: Manacus vitellinus (assembly GCF_001715985.3). Classification (NCBI taxonomy): domain Eukaryota; kingdom Metazoa; phylum Chordata; class Aves; order Passeriformes; family Pipridae; genus Manacus; species Manacus vitellinus. The sequence continues at coordinate 926,526 of NW_021939471.1, read as the reverse complement.
TGGTGGAGAGGGACTTGCAGAGGATATCTTTGTGGAGAAGGGCTCTGTCCACCCACCATAGGATGGTCTTGCACCAGACAGGGCAGAGTGAGCTCCCAAGCCATGTCATCATGAGAGTTTGGCTGCATGGCCCCAGAGGTGCCTCTTGTTGGCTGTGCAGCTCTGTGGTGTTGGCTGTGGATCTCTGCCAGGGAGACTGGCTCCAGGGCAGGGTGGGCTTCCAGATGGCCCCTGCCCTAATCAATGATGGCCCCAGAGTCCTGGCACATCTCCAAGTCCATACCACAGCTGGGCATCAAACCTCACTGTGCCAACGTTACCCACCAACCTACCTAGACCTTCTCTCTACAGTCAGGAGGAAACCAGACATTCTTTCCTGGCTGACCAATGTCATCCTAAGCTTGTCTGGTATCTTACAGAGGATAATGAGCTAAGACAGGACATCTTGACATCTCAGAAGGGGGTCTGGGCAGTACTCACATGTCTCAGTGCTTTTTGAAGGTTTCCCTTGTTTTCTCATTTCCGTGTCACTCTGTGCTGTTTATACAGCAAGTTCACAGGAGGCAGGAGCTTAGGAGTGGTTATTTTCTTACTCAGGGCAGCATCAGAGCTATTTTGAAACTGATGACCTGATTTCCAGACACTGTGTCTAATACTGCTAAAAAGAGTGACATCTGTTGTTCCTTCATGCTTTCTTAGTCCTTTTCCTTCTTCTGACAAATTCCTCTTTGCTCACTTCCCCATGTGCATCCATGTTGCAAGGCCACCACACTATTACAGTAATGACAGAGAGTAGAAGAGAGGGGAATGATTCACACATGAGCAGGAACCTGGCAACACCCCTCTTGGCTACTGCAAAAATTAACCCTGTCCTGGACGGAACTAGGACAGGTCACCACACCAGCAGGCTGGACCACATCACACAGCGTGAGCCAGCCTCTCTGCTTGCCCAGGAGATGGGACTGTGGTGGAGACCCTTGCTTGTTAGAAACCTTCAGCAGGGAAACTCATATTAATTCACTACAAGAAATACTTAATTTCCTTGATGAATCAGTCAAATGTAAAGCAAGTTGTAACAGACTTTTTTTTTTTCCCCGTGTATCAAGCACACCATGCTAGTTAATGAATAGAAATGGTCCTTTTGTTAATTTTAGTTCCAATTTCCATCTAAATACAGCTCGACACAGAAGTGGAAAAAACATCTAGTACGAAACTAGATGCAATGCTTGAGATTTTACATTGTTATGTAGATATAATTATATAGGGAGAAGAGTAATCTTATTGAGGGGTAACTCTATCAGGGCCTTTCAGTGCCTGAAAGGTACCTACAAGAAATCTGGAGAGGAACTTTTTACAAGGGCATGTAGTGATGGGACAAAGGGGAAATGGATTTAAAGTGACAGATGGTAGGTTTAGATTGGATATTACAAAGAAGTTCTTCCCTGTGAGGGTGGTGAAGCCCTGGTACAGGTTGCCCAAAGAAGCTGTGGCTGCCCCACTCCTGGAGCACATCCCAGGTGGTCACAGGAATGCTTTTGTCTTGCAGAAGATGCTGCGTGACCGCTGCCTCCAGCTGCCAGCAGTGACCTGGGTGCTGCTGCTGGTGACGACAGGTGAGCCCGACCTGCCTTCCCCCCAGCACCTTCCGTGGGCAGTGAGACGGGGGGGAACCCAAGTGCGGCCCAACAGCAGTGGGAACATGGCATTGAGAGATGTGCAAGGGACAGATCCTGCACTTCCAGGGATCTGTCCCCCAGCTGAGGGACAGTGAGGCAGGTGAGGACCCTGTCAGGGCCCCCAGAATGGGTTTTATAGGTAGGGCAGGCTCAGGACAGCACGAGTGCCTGGTGCTGGGTGTCTGAACATCTGTGGCTGTTGCTGCTGCAGACCAGCCTTCCCCAAGTGCCCCCTATGCCCATTCTGTCTTCTTTCCATTTCAGCCTTTTCCATGGAGTGCCCCAAGATCAAGGCGGGGACGTGCAGGGACTGCATCCGGTCTGGTCCTGGCTGCGCCTGGTGCAAGAAGCTGGTAGGTCCATGTAGCCTGTCAAGATGTGAACCCCCGGCAGTAGCTAATAGGCAGCAGGACGGTCACCCTGCCGGCCTGGCTCTGCCTGGCTGCATTGTGGGAGTGTTTCCTGTCCTGTGTGGTGGGTGGGGCCAGGAGGGACCTGACAGACATGATCTTTCTCCATCAATACCCATCAAAGCTCATCTTTTCTCCATCAATACCCTGGAGACCTGGCATGGGGGCTGGGTCATCTCTGAACATGCCTGTTCACCTCCTGCTCCTCTGATTTTTTTCCCTGCTGACGTTGCCACACACAGAATTTCACCAAAGCCGGCGAGCCGGACTCCATTCGCTGCGACACCATCGAGCAGCTGGAGCAGAGGGGGTGCCCACGCAGTGAGATTGAGTTCCCAGTCAACGACATCAAAACAGCACAGGACCGTCCCCTAAGCAACGATGTGCAGCTGACTCCCCAGGAGGTGCGCCTGAAACTGAGGATAGGTACGCTCTGCCTGGTGTTCCCGACACCCTGGCACTCGTGGGCTGTCCAGCGTGCCCAACACCCTTCCGCTCGCCCCCAGACTTAGCTGGGACACAGCAACATTGTCCCAAGGGCTGCATTTCCGCCTCTTTTCTTCCCAAAGAGAAGAGGGGTGGGTGATGGCACGAGAGGGCACAACACGGCAGCTGATCCCAGCATCCCTGTCCCGCAGGCCAGCCTGCTGTGTTCGAGGCAAAGTTCCGCCGTGCCATGGGGTATCCCATTGATCTCTACTACCTCATGGACCTCTCCTACTCCATGCTGGATGATCTGCAGAAGGTGAAGAAGCTGGGAGGGGAGCTGCTCAGAGCACTGGAGAGCACCACCCCTTCTCGACGCATTGGTGAGCCTGTCTCTGGCCTGGCACAGCTGTTTGCTGCTGGGAAGAGCTGCGGGGCTGGAGGGGGATGAGGGCACTGGGCAGTGGATGTCCTCTGCCCGGCTGAAGAGTGTGCCAGGGCAAGGGACATGGACACGTACACTGTGGCCAGCAGATTGTCTGTGGCCCGTGTCCTCTCCCTGAAACTACAGTCTGGCTGCCGTAGGGTTTGGCTCCTTTGTGGACAAGACGGTGCTGCCCTTTGTCAACACGCACCCTGAGAAGCTGCAGAACCCCTGCCCCAACAAGGACAAGCAGTGCCAGCCTCCCTTCGCCTTCAAGCACATCCTGTCGCTGACCGACAATGCCAAGCAGTTTGAGAACGAAGTGGGGAAGCAGTTCATCTCCGGGAACTTGGACGCCCCAGAGGGGGGCCTGGATGCCATGATGCAGGCAGCAGTGTGTGGGGTGAGTCTCTGCGGCCGCCCTGCTCAGCCATGGGGGCTGCGACCCACACACAGGCTGGCTCTCAGGAGGTGGCTCTGCCCCTCTCCAGCTGGGCTCTGGAAGCCCACGGTGTGTGAGTTCTGATTTGGCAGCAGGGCAGGTTACTCCGGGGAGCACAAGAGAGCATCTTACCCCAGAGCTTCCTGACCCTGATCTCCTGTTACCCACCTTTCCCGTGCCCCCTGCCCCATGCTGTGGCTGACATGAGACTTTGGCAAGGGCCACACCACGCCCACTGGCACTGTCCTCCCAGCCCCACTCAGGGACAGGGGCCGTTCTCTGTGCCACTTGCAGGACCTGATAGGCTGGCGCAACGTGACCCGCTTGCTGGTGTATGCCACTGATGACGGCTTCCACTTCGCCGGCGATGGCAAGCTTGCGGGCATCCTGACCCCCAACGATGGCCAGTGCCACCTGGAGGACAACATGTACAAAAGGAGCAATGAGTTCGTAAGTACCTGGGGGCTGCTCAGCGTCTCCACACCCTCAGGCAGAAAAAAAAATTGTCATGTAAAAAACCCCTGTTGCAGAGGCCAGAACGTCACCATAGTCACCATAATTTGGGCTGCCATACCCAAACTGTCCACTCTTCTGCTAGTGGGGGAGATAGTGCTGAGTCTGGTATCCCTCTCCCCACCCAGGACTACCCATCTGTTGGCCAGCTGGTCCAGAAACTTGCCGAAAACAACATTCAGCCCATCTTTGCTGTCACCAGTAGGATGGTGGATGTTTACAAGGTAAGGATATTTCAGATGGTCCAAGTGCCTCCATTCCCTTCCCAAGAGGACAGGCACAGTGTCCTCCTGCCACTGTCTCCTGCTCCGCTGTCACGTGGCAGGGAATGCTCACCTCTTTGCTCTCCACTGGCAGAAACTCAGTGAGATGATCCCAAAGTCAGCAGTGGGAGAGCTGAACGAGGACTCCAGCAATATCATTGAACTCATCCAGGTGGCCTACAATGTAAGTGCTGGAGTTCCCACCTTTCCAATGCTATCACTTGCATTTCCAGAACCACTTCAGGCAGCTGAGATCCCGGCCTGGGGTGCTCCCTGCCCCTTTTCTCTGGGCTGGAGGGAACCCTGACCTGCAACCCCACACCCCCTTGCTCTGGTCTCCTCTTGGACTGGTGGCACTTTCTCCACCATTTTCCCACAGAACCTGTCCTCACTGATCATCCTGGAACATTCCACCCTGCCAGATGTCCTGGATGTCAAATATGACTCCAAATGCAGTAATAACCAGGACACCATGGATGGAGCAAGAGGCCAGTGCGACAATGTCAAGATCAACGATGAGGTATGTGCTCTTGTACTAGGAGCACCCCACAGCTTGCACAGTTCCTGATGCCCATCCTGTTTAATGACAGGAACCCTGGCTGCTGTTCCAGGCTTTCTGTCTACATTAATTTAATACCAAGAGTGTCCAAAATGCTGTGGGATGAGGGGGATCCTCCATTGTGCTGGATGTGCGTGTCCTCAGCCTAGGGCTGATACCATCCTCTGATAGCTGGGCTTCTGGCCCTTCTCTATCTTACTCTGTGCTTTCTAGGTCATCTTCAAAGTGAAGGTCACAGCCAAGGAGTGCGTCCAAAGCCAGTCGTTCACCATCCGGCCCCTGGGCTTCACAGACACCCTCACTGTCCACGTGGACAGCAACTGTGACTGCCACTGTGACGAGCAGCCCGACCCGGCTGCCTGCAGTGGTCAGGGCAGCATCGTCTGTGGGATCTGCAGGTGTGTGCACCACCCAAAACACTATTTCAAATGCTGCCAGATCGGGGGAGCTGCTGGGAGAGAGAAGTTGAGCCAAGCCAGGGCCTGGGCTCTGCACCTTTGCACAAATTTTTTTATTTGGGGAAGTGGATTCATGCATTCCCCTTGGAACTCTACCCTGCATTCACAGAGGCAGGGGACACAGTGAGCTGCCACTTCTGTTGGTGGAGCCTCTGCTGCTTTCCCAAGGACCTCCATCCATACAACTATGCAGCCATCCCTCTCCAATATCAAAGCATCCACCAACCTACCTACTGAGCAGACACAGGTTTCTGTAGAAATCTCTCAAAATGACACTTCTGGGCTGCAGTTCACTTAAGGCTTTTAGTATAATTATTTCTTCATGGCCCCTCGGTGACAGGGAGAGGAAGAGATTGGGTTTCCTCAGGAAATACTCAGATCTCCTTGGCAAGGTTTGGAAATTATAACAATAATTTCTGGGCAACCATTTGGTGTTGTGAGTATGACGGGGGGGAAAGCAGCATTTCTGAGGTTTCCTCCCAGTCAGCCACCCTGCTGCAGCATGGATTTAGCACCAACATGCTAACCAACGCTGGTTTTCTGTGGGGCTGTCCCAGATTTGCTCTGCTGCGGTAGAGGTCTGGGCCCCGTGCATGTCCCACGGCATTTCGGGTGGCCGCTGACCTGAGCTCACTCCTCCCCTTTGGCGGCAGCTGCAACCCAGACTACACGGGGAAGAACTGCGAGTGTGACACCAAAGGCAAAACCAGCAAGGAGCTGGAGGGCAGCTGCCGGAAGGACAACAGCTCCCTGATCTGTTCGGGGCTGGGGGACTGCGTGTGCGGGCAGTGCGTCTGCCACACCAGCGACGTGCCGGGCAGGGAGATCTACGGCACCTACTGCGAGTGCGACAGCACCAACTGCGAGTTCCACAACGGCTTCCCCTGCGGCGGCCCAGGTGAGGCGCTGTTTAGCGGAATTAAATGCCTTTTCATGTCATAACCTGAGGGCATGGGTTTGAGGCTGCTGGGTCCCACCACGCCAGCCCGGAGGACCTCCTTGAGCATCTCGTGGAGGGTGGCATGGCGAGCGCAGGGTGGATGATGCTCTCCAGGCACAGGCAGAGGGAGGGTCACCTGGATGGCTGCAGAATCGGAAAGGTCTTTCCCTCCCCAGAGCGCGGGAAATGCTACTGCGGGCAGTGCATCTGCGAGCCTGGGTACCAGGGCGGTGCCTGCCAGTGCCGTCAGTCGACAGAGGATTGCCTGAACGCCAACAAGAACGTGTGCAGCCTCCGCGGGACCTGCCTCTGCAACCGCTGCCAATGCCGGGGCGGGTACCAGCCCCCCTTCTGCCAGGAATGCCCAGGCTGCACTTCCCCCTGTGGCAGATACGTGTGAGTGACGCGCACGGAGAGGGCACAGGGGCAGCAGAGATCCCCAGTATCCCAGGCAGGGGCAGGCAAGCCCTGCCTGCTCCTGGGTAGAGCCCGGCTGCGGCCAAAGCCAGGTGAGTGGGTCTGTGCCCCTGCAAATGTGAGCTGTGGCTTCTTGTTTTGCAGCTCCTGTGTGGAGTGCAAGGCTTTCGGGAGCGGCCCCTTTGAGAAGAACTGCTCCCAGGCCTGCCCCAACATCCAGAAGTCCGAGAAGCTGATCGAGGGCAGCAGGAAATGCAGGGAGAAGGATTCCCAGAACTGCTGGATGTCCTTCCATATGTTCCAGGAGGATGGTGACGATATATACACCGTCTACATCGAACCTGAAAAAGGTACCCCAGCCCCGCTTCCCCTGCCCTGGCACAGGCAGGCTGCCAGCCCTGTCATGGCAGCCTCGCTGCTTCACCTTGCTGCAGCCCAGCGTGGTCTGCCTGCCCCGCAGAGTGCCCGGAGCCTCCCAACATCGCGCTCATTGTGGGTGGCACCATCGCTGGCGTGGTCCTCATTGGCCTGGTGGTCCTGCTCATCTGGCGGTGCCTGACAGAGCTGTTTGACCGCCGGGAATACCGCCGGTTTGAGAAGGAGAAGTCCAAAGCCAAGTGGAACGACGTAAGAGAGCCCGTCTGTGGCACTAGGGTGTGCTGGGATGGTCATGTATCCTGGGGTGGGGACAGCAGGAGGGGACATCCTTCCCAGAGGTAGCCAGGTAGACCTGAGCCCTCCCCACTGGCCTGTTGTTCAGACCAGCTGCAGTTTGGAGGGGGCTAAACAGCCTGTGGGCTCTTCTGCCAGTGCTGTCTGTGCCCATGGCACTGGGAGGTGTTGGCAGGTAACACAGCACAACACAAGCCTCTCACTTCTCTCCCTCCAGGCTGATAATCCCCTCTTCAAGAGTGCCACCACCACTGTTGTCAACCCCAGGTTTAACGAATAAGGCAATGCCTGGCAGCGCTGGGACCCACCGTTAAATAAGGAAATGCCAAGCTAAAGAAACCTCAAACTAAGGAAATCTTAAACTAAGGCTCCCACCTCCTCTTCTTTATCCTATGGTTTGTTCCCTTCTTCCACGTCAGGTGCTGGCTGAGGGACTGTGCCATGCCAGCGTCCTGGCCTAGTGCTCGATGGTTGGGTTAGTGGGGATGGGAGAAGGGAACAGACACAGCTTTGCTGTGGATGGGACTGCAGAGCAGGCCTCACCATGGGAACATGCAGCAGCTCCTGGACTGGTCACTGACTGTCTCATCTCCTGTTGACAACTTTGCCTTCTACCAGGAGTCTTAAACACCGAGCCCCAAAGCCAGCCGAGCTCACAGAGTGCTTCCAGCTTTGATTTTGAGCTGGGATTTCAAAACTGCCGTGTCTCTTCTGCTCCAGCAGGATCTGCTCCTAGGCTGCTCCATGCCCTCCCCTGCTGAACTGGTCTCCACCACTATGCACTGGTTTCCAGAGAAATCACTGCTGAGTAGGATGTGGAGGGTCCTCCAGGCTGGCAGTCTGCAGTGATGCGATGTGCCCTAAGGGCTAGTAAGCACCTGTACCTAGGGATGAAGAGCAGCTGGGGAACATGCACTGAATCTTTTTCCCAAATCATCAACTGTTTCCTGATGTGCTCCTCTCAGACCTACCTCAGGCTAGGTTCTGCTTGGGCTCCTGCATGCCTGGCTTGCCTCCATAATGCCTTGAAGTCCTCTGCACAGCAAGGAGGTGAAAGAGCCACTGTTTGATCTATGAAACCTTGGCACTGAGCAGCTGAAAAATTCTGTGCAGATTGGAGCTCAGACACAGCTTCTTCCACCACCCCTCAGGGCATGATCTCCCTGCTCTTTGAGTTGGTCAGACATACCAAGAGCCAGCTGTGCAAAACACCTGGCAGTGCCTGGAGCACCTCCTGCTCAGCACTTATCCCAGCCACACACAGCAGCCAATTGCTCTCACATTGTGGGGTTGCTCCTGTGAAACAGTGGTACAGTTCCTTATTTGCTTTCAGTTTGGGATTAATTTGCATATGGTTGTATTGTGTCACGTCTTCATTTGCTCTCTGAAGGGGTTTAACGCGAATAAAGATTTAATATATAAAGTTGTCAGAGACTGAATCGGTTAATGATTTATGCATTCTAGGATTGTCAAGGGACTTTTGCAGACTTCTGCAGGACTTTTGCATTATACCTCTGATGGCCCATCAAAGCCCATCCCTCCCCCCCCCCCTTCTGCCAGTCTTGAAAGGCTGGAAAAACCCTTTTGCCAGACCCCTCACAGAAACTCAGCACAGACCCAGGAGATGCTGGAGGCTCATGGCATGGCCTGTGACACTAACCATGGATATAGCAACTCATAACTTCTTTGAGTGTGGGGGCTTCCCTCCTTCACCCCCAACGGATCAAGGCCACCACTTCAACTGACAGACATGGAAGCTGCAACTTCCAGGTTCCATCTCTGGACCCCGTGGGCGGTGACTATAGACATCTTTCCACTCTCAGCTTTTCTTTCCCTTACTCTCCCTTACCCTTATCCTGTCTTTCCTTTCTCTCCCTTCTGCATTTTCCCCCCAGGGTTTATGCCTATGATAGATAATATAAATGACAACACCCAAAATGCTAACATACCTACTAAAACAAAATTGTTAAAATAAACCCTACCTATATATGTTTTCAGACACCGATTATTCAGTGTCATTTCACTCTAATTCACTCCAAGGGAATTGTTGATAAGAACCTGGTTTACCCCCCTCCCCTTTTTCTGGGGCAGGTCATAACAAAAGTAAATACATCTGTCCTTCTAAGAATTAGGTGCAAGGGCAGCAGCTGAAGTGTTCACTGGAGAAACTACAACCACACCCTGTCATTGCTGCCCCCATCTCCCATGGGTACAGTGCCTTGGAAAGATGCTGGCCAGAGAAACAAGCTGTCTTCTACACTAATTTGCCATCTATGCCCTGCAAGGTGCTCCCTTGCAAGCCAAAACCGACTCTCCGAATGATGCAGAGCAGTTCTTGTCCCTGCCCACTTGCTGGCAGCTGTATGTAAACCACCTCAAACAAGAGTGACTGTGCTGCCTCAAATCAGGGGTTTATTTTGGCCATTTTGTTGTTCTTCAACAGTGACTGTGAGGATGTAGGGCAAGGTATGAAGAAGGAAGGTGTGCCTGATACTCCTTCCAGCACTATCCCAGCCTGCTGCTGTTTTTTGGCTTGAGGACCCCCAAGATGTTGGCTTGATTTTGGTAAGAGCAGCAGTCTGCAGTATGGGCTGGAACACACCGATCAGGTCATAAAATCATGGAATCACTAAGGTTGGGACAAATGGTCATTGAGTCTACCTGTTAACCCAGCACTGCCAAGTCCACCAGTAAACCATATCCCTAAGTGCCACATCTACACACCACAGCACTTGGGAGCAGGCTGCCAAGAGGAGGCAGACACACACCTGAGCCCCTGGACAGGCTCCCTGAGCACTCTGTGCCCTGATGGGCTCCTCTCACCTGGGCAGAGGGAGAGAGACCAAACTGCTTCTGAGGGGCTGGAGCAGCTGCCAAGCCACATCCCAAGAGAAACAACATCATCCAGCTGAGCTGACAGCCCATGCCTTCGCTTTTATTACAAGGAGCTCCCCTTACATTTCAGCCACTTGTGTGCCAAAGGGAAAATTTCTAATGTTCCTCAGGTAACGGGACCAGCCCCACAAGTTTTCCACACAGAAGTCCGAGTTCCGTGCCAGGCGCTTGATCAGCAGGTAGGTGCCAGCCAGTCCTGCCACCCCCATGACAAAGATCCCTCGATTAATTACCTGCGAGTGCAAAGGGAAACCTCAACATCATCAGAGGTTTGCTCCTACCCTGCGGCACCAAGCGAAGTCGTCACGCCTGCTCCCACCTGGCGATATCCCACCACCAGAGCTCCCCTGGCATCTGAGCAGTGCTGGTGTGCAGGATGCTCCCGAGGGCACCCTTCACCAACCTTTTTCTGCCATTTCCAGCGCTGAAGTGCCTCATGGTAGCGAATTCTGGTGAAAGTCACCTGGGAGGGTTGCAGGAGCGTTGTCACCACCGCAAAGGCAGCCAGGAGGAGCTGGTGGCAGCCCAGGCAGTGGGGACACACTGGCCTTACCATGGTGTACAGCGGGACAATAGTGGAAGGCATGAGGGCGTGGAGAAAGTTGTCTACGTGCTTCCGGAAAATGAACCACGTTGAGTTCACGTGCTCACGCATCTGCAACAGAGCAACAGTCAGGCCTTTGCCAGGAATTTTGGCAGAGCTCCCCCGCGCTTTGCTAGCTCTTCTACTGCCTGTCCTAGAGGTCACACAGAGCCTCCCTAGCCCCAGTGGCATTCCCAAGGAGCTCTGAGGCTAAAGTCTGCCAGGGTGAGAGCCCAAACAGAGTGTTGCAGGGATCTTGCCTGCTGTGTGCATCCTAAGAGTACTGCTGTGTGCACGGCCCGTGGGACCACGGGTCCATGTGCCTACCTCCACGTAGTTGTACATGGCTAAGTCTGAAATGGCGTGGTCATCTGGTACCCTCAGTCTGGAGAACTCAGGGAGGCAGGCACCTGGCAGAAGAAAGCAACAGTTCACAGGCTGCAGGGTATCCAGCTGCCCCCATCCTCAGATAGGTGTTCCTCTGCTCTCGCTCCTCCCCAGCCACCTCACTCACCAAGGTCGTTGTGGAACTGGTCCATTAATTCATCAAAGACCAGACAGTCTTCAAAACCCTGGAGGAAAATTAGGGGGTTAATAGGTATAAGGAGCCACATGTTCATGAGAAGCGCTCCCATGAATGCTTAGCTAGCGTAGCTTTTGGTCCCACTAACTACAGCCTCAGGTGGGAGTCTTATTCCAGGCCACTCTGCCAGAGGTCTTGAGAGAAATCCAGGGGATTGCCTTTCCCAGTAGCCTTTACCCCCTCCCACACAGTCCTCTGCCTCATGAGAAGGTAGCATCACTGCCCTGTCCCCTCTCCTCCCCAGGAGGACACCCTGACTGGAGCTCAACACCTGCCAATGCAGAGGACATCAGGCTGTGGGACAGGCCAGCCCACGAACTCTGTGGACCTACACACTAAAACCAGGCAACTGTGGGTGAAAAGAGTGGGGACCCCACTAACACGGACCAGGGCCAGCCCTGAACCTACCGCATTCATGCCCTGTCCGTAGAAGGGCACAACAGCATGCGCAGCATCTCCCATCAGCACGCACCGGGAAGCGAGGTGGTAGGAAGAGCACTTCACAGATACCATGGCCTGGGCTGGCAGCACGAAGTAGTCATGCTTCAGCTCTTGCCTTCAGGCAAAACAACAGATACTTCACTTGTGGGACCACAAGAGAGAAGAAGTGCAAGTCATGCCACGTCCCAGCTCAGGAAGGCACTGTCAGCTTTGGGATGCAAAACCCAAACCCACGTCCTAGGCTATTTGTGCTGGGAAAAATGTGGGAGCCAGGTAATCTATTTCATTAACTTTCTCCCTATGGACCAAAGGTTTTGTCTGCAGGTTTCAAGCTCTGCACACAATTTGAGTGTTGACATCTTGGTCCTCTTACTGTGAGCGGTGGTGAATGTTGGTCGTTGTAGGAAGGATATACCAGAGAATATCTCAGTTTCTGAGTTAATATGAAGTCCTGCAATAAGTCTTAAGAGGAAAGAAAACTGCCAAACACAGCTGAGACCATTGATATAATCCAAAAAAAGCCCATCCCATAACAGATAGCTGTGTTGCAAAGCAGAAGCATTAATAGTGTGAGCTGGAGCTTCCACTGTGTGGGGAGGCTTCCCTCTCAGCAGGAAAATGAGGATGTACTGAACAGAGACACAGACATCAGGACATGTACTGGAAAGGCCGGTCCTGGTCCCCACTGCCATCAGGGCCCCCAGGAGGGGTGGGATGCTCCAGCTCTGTGCTGTCACCCTTATGCCATTTGTCCAGCAGTGAGAGAGTCCACATAGGGGGATCCATCACAACCCCATCACCAGGGCCTGAGGCTAAGTGATTTGTTCCCTGGCTTCACAGCACTGTGTTGATGAGAGAGAAGGGGAGATGAGAACACTTACTCTCCGATGAGGGGGATGGCATCTGGGAAGTAGGTCTGGAAAAAGCCCAGCACTTGGTCCCCCGTCGTGAGCTTCTCAAATTCCTCAAAGGGCATGAAGAGCGTGCAGGTGAAGGACTTGTCCTGCCAGCCGGGGAGGAAGGTCAGTAAGAAGTCCAGAGACCATAGAGAGCATGTGGCACGTGGAGCAGCAGCTCATTGCCCAGCCTGTCACCTGGCAATAGCAGTGACCCACTGGAGAGGAAAAGGACGAGTGCCCGGCCACCCCCTTTCCCATGGTGGGCTTGCCCATGCTCAGGGCAGGCAGGGGGTAGGTAGAACCAGACGGTGTGTGACTGGCCAGCATGGGCCTGGCACACTGTCCTGGTGCTCCTGGTATCCAGCTGCAGAGGGCTGTTTTGGGGGGTTTGGGTGGGCTCAGACGCGTGGGCAGGGAGAGGTGTCACAGGTACCTGCTCAGCGCAGGAGGCAGGACTGGCTCCACCTCAGGCTGTGAAAGGGGTGGGTGTCCCTCCTGGCACCTTCTCTGAACAGGAGCCAGCAGCGTGCCCAGGTGGCCAAGAAGACCAATAGCATCCTGGTCTGTATCAGGAACAGTGTGGCAGCAGGACCAGGAAAGTGATTCCTCCCCCGTACTTGGCACTGGTGAGGCCACCCCTGGAGTGCTGTGTCCAGCTCTGGGCTCCTTAGTTCAGGAAGGACATTGAGGGGCTGGAGCAGGTCCAGAGAAGGGCAACAAGGCTTGTGAAGGATCTGGAGCACAAGCCCTATGAAGAGAGGCTGAGGGAGCTGGGGCTGCTCAGCCTGGAGAAGAGGAGGCTCAGGGGAGACCTTCTCCTTCCCTACAACTACCTGAGGGGAGGGTGTAGCCAGGTGGAGGTTGGGCTCTTCTCCCAGGCAACCAGCGACAGGAGAGGATGTAGTCTTAAGCTGTGCCAGGGCAGGTTTAGATAGGACATTAGGAAGAATTTCTTCACAGAAAGGGTGATTAGGTATTGGAATGGGCTGCCCAGGGAGGTGGTAAAGTCAGCATCCCTGAAGGTGTTTAAGGAAACCTGGAAGTGGCATCAGTGCCCTGAACTAGTTGACATGGTTGTGTTTGGTCATAGGTTGGACCGAATGATTTCAGAGGTCTTTTCCAACCTAATTGATCCTGTGAGTCTGTTATTCTGTGATTTTTGGCCCTCCCAATCCCGGCCACCACAGCCAGTTCATCCCCACCAGCTCCATCCTGTGCCCCAAGAGAGCATGGCCATGGGTTATCACCGTGTTGGGCAGTGCAATCATCATGAAGGTGTTTCTCGGCCAGATATGGAGGTAGTTTGGTTCCATGGCAAACTGAAAGAGAAGAGAAGAGAAAATCACCTTGTATCCTTGACACCAGTTCCCATTCTTTGTACCATGAGAAGACACAACAACTACAGGGCCCCTGTCTGGTACCTGATGCTTCAGGGAGACACATGGGAAGAGGAAAGGGTAAGAAATATGCGAAAAATGGAAAAAAATCTGCTGCTCTGCAGTTGCTGATACCCTTTCAGACATGTCCCCATACCCTCAGGACCTCTCAGAGCTAGAGTTAACCCCAATGCTCCAGGACAGGCTCTCTAGGATTTTTGCAGCCAGGTACCAACCTCTGGAAGAGGAAGAGATCCCTGCCTTCTCCCAGGAAAGGTTTAACCCCTTTCCTGAACCCCAGGTAAGAAATTAATTTCTCTAAAGCTGTTCTAGCAGAGCCACCTTGAGAAGGGGGCAGGGTGTCCAAGCTGCAAAGGTCACAGCAGCCTCTGGGACAGGCACACTTACATCTCCATCTTTGGGAGGGATGGTCAGCTCCATGTAGCCATGAGGAATGTACTGCTGACTGTAGTTAAAGCGCGTTTGCCTCATGAACTGTTTTCTGACTGTTGAGAAGGCTCCATCACAGCCCACAATGAGGTCATAGGTGACTTCCAAGGTCTGCTGGTCAGATCTGAAAGCAAAGACAGTCCCTTGGATCAATCTGATCTTTAAGGTCCTTTCCAACTCTAACCATTCTATGATTTTATGATTAATCTTGCTGTAACTCCAGGACAGCTCAGCACCTTTTGCAAAATGACTGGGTCACCTCCAGCGTTATTAATCTTCTGGGGCGAGGGAAGATTTGCTTTCATGGCCTGGGAAGCTCAGTGTTAGGACAAATAATTATCCTGTAGGTTATCAAAAGCATAACTCTGCCAGCTGTGCCCAACAATGCAGCAGACAGCCGTGGGGTAACACTGCTGAGCCTGCATGCCCAGGTGGGTTGGGTCATGACCAGAACTTCACCTAACTATGAAACAAGGTCACAGAATTACAGAATGATTTAGGTTGGAAGGAACCTTAAAGCTCATCTTGTTCCAACCCCCTGCCATGGGCAGGGACACCTTACACACACACACACACACACTAGTTTCAACACTAAGATTGCTCAATTGTTTGAGGTTGTATGAATGATTAAGCAGAAACTAACTGACCACAACACTTGATCCCACGCTTGCCCAGAGATTACCTTTTTATGGATAACATCCCCAACTCTGCATTGCACTCCACAAGCTTGTGTCCAAAGTACAGCTTAGTGTTGGAGTACTTCTCAGCAGCTGTGAAAAGAAAAGACAACTTAATGTAGAGGGGTTTACTGTCACTCCAAAAATATTTCCAAGAGATCCCTAAATTATAGGGGATTTTGCCATTACAGGAAATAATTTACTGGATGAGTGAGGGCCAGCAGGCAGGGCACACTGGGACTGATCAGCTATGGTAAAAACTATTTAAAAATGCAAAGACTCCTGCAAAGATTTCTTTCTTCCTCAAAATGACATGAGTCATTGACTACTTTCCACCAACACTCCACTGAATTTCAGGATGGGATGAGGTGCCTGCAGTTAATGGGGAAGCGCTGGAAATTTGGCCTGTTCCGATTATATACTTGCCCACAGTGCTCCAATTTCTATTTGTCTCTGTACAATCAGGAGCCATGGAAAATGCCACAAAGCATGACAAGGACGAGGAGGCATGTTCCTGCTTTAGCTGGGAAACAGCACAGGTTTTCTTCTTAAAAACACGGCTAGTTCATGTTTGCACTTTCTGAGAGCCAGGTAAGGGAGCTTAGGGCCCAAAATCTGCTGGTTATGGGGCAAAGCCGAAATCCTCAGGGAAAAGGGTGTAGAAATATTTGCAAACAGAAGTGACAACCTACCTGTCAGCAGCTCTTTGTTTAAGTTTGCTCTGTCCACAGACAGAATGTACTGCAAGGCAAACAAACAGGGGGTTCAGAAGGTTTTGCTGAGTTTTGCTCTGCACGGCCAGACAGGAAACCCTCCCCCCTTCAAACAGCCCCCCTGAACCCGGGGGTCATGCAATCCCCTTCCTGCATCCTCCCCAAGAGCGTGAGCCCCAGACTGCCCGTGACACAGAGGCACAAATGCCAGACACAGGCCCCCTGTGCCCTGCAAAGCATCTTCAGTACCTGGTTCTTCTTCCCGTAAGGGATAGAGTACTTTTTCCCTGAAGGTGTGTGTATCCTCCTTGCCTGCATGGGAATGCCCTTGGACACAATCTGAAACATAAGAGAACACACTTCTGGCTAAAAGTGTGGGGTTTTAACACAAGTTACCAAGCATCACCCCCCTCCCCAAGCACTGCACTTGAGGAAGAATGGGGTGCTCTCTGCTCCTACTTTTCCATGTGCTTATCCAAGTCACCAGGGAAAATTTTACAGGGCTGTCACACCAAGTCACTACAGTTTACTGAGGTTACTCACAAGCTCATTCTCATAAAAATCAGGGGGAAATTATTTTTGGATAGAAGGGACATGAAAAATCCCAGGGTGCTGGACAGGGCAGGGGGTGACAGACGAATTACATCCTGGGACTGGGATATGTGTTGTCAAAGCTTGGGCTCCTCTGCAGAGATCCAGGGGCGAGGACATCCCATCACTACCAACAGCTGG
This sequence comes from Manacus vitellinus, assembly GCF_001715985.3. Classification (NCBI taxonomy): domain Eukaryota; kingdom Metazoa; phylum Chordata; class Aves; order Passeriformes; family Pipridae; genus Manacus; species Manacus vitellinus. Next base: position 909,977 of record NW_021939471.1, on the reverse strand, counting down.
ATGTTAAATGGTAGCCAGCACCTTGCAGAATGAAGGTTTTGTGGGAGAATTTGGACATGTCAGTGCAGAAACCAGACCCCTTTATTGCATCCTGCTTTAGGACATCAGCTCTTTTGGGAGTCAGTCTACTCCTGCCCTGTTTGCCCTCACCTCCGGGAGGAAGGAGAGCATGGAAGGGAGGTAAACACGGGTAGGTGTTGCCTGAGTGTTTGGTGTCCTGGGGAAGCACCCACCACCAGGAGCAGAGCCCAGCTGCCTGGGGCTGGGTGCTGCCTCCAGGCTGGGGGAGATCCTGCTGGCAGCTGCGCCATGGAGCAGGGGAGAGCCAGGCTGCAGGCATGCAGTGGAAGAGGTCTGCCTGGGAGAGGTCTACCTGGGAGACATCTACTTCCACCCTCATGGAAGCAGAGCTACCTCTGCATGCTTGAGGAGCAGAAGAGAGCCTGTCCATCGCCAGCTGAAGTCAAGAGTGTTCTAACCACAGAGAGCCCACCACCAACAGGATCTGCCAGGGTACCTGCTCCTCCATCCCCACAGCTTGGAGGGCTTGGCGTCCTCTGTGAGACAGGGCCAAGTTAATGCTTCTGCCACGGGCATAGCTGGCCACTCGGATGTCTGCGTGGGAAGAACAGTTGGTTATGGAGGCACTGACACCACAGCCTGGTCTGGGCAGCATCTCCAAACCCCTTGCAGCAACCGCAGGAGAGGCAGTGGGGAGTCCCCATCCTCCCGTTCTGGGTGCAGAGAGGGCAAGTGTCAAAAGGCACATTTAGGTGTTGGGCTGAGCAGCTTCTGGGCCACCTTTAGCCGGGGAGAAGCAGCTGCAGCCCAGTGCTGCAAAGGGAATGCTGGATCCTGACAGCTCCCCAGAGTGCCAAGGGGCCCCTTATCATTAAGAACCATTTCCCCTCTAAATGGAGAGGGCTGAGCGATGAATGCCTGGCAGGTTCTGCTGAGACCCCACAGACTGACACTTTCTGGGACATTGGCAGGTCACCTTCTTCACTCCTGTTCAGATAGAAATGTCTGGGTACCAGCCTGTTCCTCCTCAGAATTGCCTCACTCAGCCTTCCCAGATTGCCTGGCCAGTGCAGGGGGCAGAGCCTCCTCATGCATCTCACCGTAAGCAATGGGCCAAAAGCTGGAGTACAGCAGTAAAATCCATCCAACTCAGAAGGCAATCAGAGGCTTTTTGAACCTGTGGAACTTCTAGCAACTGTGAGCCATGCAGCAGAACTGCCCGTCCTGATGTCTGTCAGAGCAGGAAGAGTTTCCTCAGAGATCACGTGTCAGGAGCGGCTTCTCCTTCCCTTCACTGCATGCCTGAGTTTCACCTTCCATGGTGTCGTTTTCACCTGCTGCTTGGCTTGCCACCTCTGCCCGGGTTCTCTTTGTCTGCCAGCTGACAGATACTGAAGGTGAACGATTTCTCTGCCTTTCAGCCAGCACCTTGGCTCTAAGTCATGATTTCTCTGTTGTGGCACCCTGAGGACTTGGAGGCTTCCTGAGAGCACTCCATCTCTCCTTCTGGTACAGCTCTGGACTTATAATGCTTCATGCAGAGACTAAGTTTAAAAGGTGAGGATTTGAATCAATATTTAAGCCAAGAACATAAAAAGGGCATTGTTTTAGTAGCTGAAGGGTGGGTTCTCTCCACACAAGGCAACATACTTCAAATAAGTGCTTCCTCCCCCCCCCCCAGGACCTAAAGGGAAGAGTGAAAAGAATATCCCCAAACTGTCACACTTTCAGATTTCTTTTTTTTCTGTGGTTTCAGTGAGCTCACACAGAAATGATCAGGCTGAGCTTACCTTCTCTGGCTTCGTAAACATCAACATGGAAACCTCGTCTAGCAAAGAAACAGGCATTTAACGCGCCCACCTACAAGAGAAGGACCAGGAATGGTGGATGAAGTATTCCACAGGTCACTACTGAGATGCATCAAGGGAAAGCAGTGATCAGGGGATGCAGCTCAGCATGTACAGGTAAGTCCTTTGACCAAGAGCCTTAGAGGACTTTTTGCTGAAGAGCAGTCCTCTGGCAGACCTGATGTGTCTGCAAAGTCTCCAAGAACAAAGCCAACCATCAAAACTCTTCATATGAAGTCATACCAAGCTCAGGCTTGTTTACACACGGTGACTGAGTGCAGCAGGGTTAATCTCTTCAGCCAGAGATAGCAGGAGCTGGTACAGGCAAGCTCACAGCTCCTCTCTGGACTGTGTTTATCTTCCTCAATAGAATTCCGGGTGCTGCAGCATTCCCTTGGGAACACATTGGGGGAGAACAGCACGAATATGTCCTGTTTGTTATTTAAATCAATTTTTCTTGTTTATTTCCATCACTAATTGCTGTCAGAACTACAGACTCTTATGTCATCACTCTTTTCCAAGAAGCTAATGTCCAAAAAGTCAAGAGAGAGATGTTAGGTGCTGCAATGCTCCATGCTATCATAGGATCATAGACTCACAGAAAGGGTTGGGTTAGGAAGGGACCCTAAAGACCACCTCATTCCAACCCCCTGCCATGAGCAGGGACACCTTCCACTAGACCAGGTTACTCAGAGCCCCATCCAGCCTGGCCTTTGGAGTCAGACCACTATGCAAGTAGCAGGGGATGAAAACCATTCCCAAACAAAAGTGGGCAGAGGAAGGCATTTCCTCTTAGCCTGGCATTTACTGAGTCTCAGTCCTTGCAAAGCATTTCACACTGGTGACTTGGTTACAGCTAGAAACAGCCAAGGGGCAGGGGGATCTGGCCTGTTATTTAATGTACCTGGGCACCATTGCTCCACCACCACTCAAACCCCTTCCTCAGAGAAAAGGACAAGAGCCTCCCACAGCAGGAACAAAACCAGCCCCTTTCCGATGCCCCATCATCTCACAGAGGAATGATTTCAAGACAAACATCCAACCACACTCAGGCAGTGCTTTCACAGCCCCAGCTCCCTGGCAAACACAGTCATGCAGCAGCTAAAAAGGGCATTTCCTACCAGGCCACCTCCGACAACAGCAACTCTCTTCCTGTGTGGGTCACAGGGCTCCATCACCAGGGCAGCCCCTGGGCCACAGGTGCTCCCTGCTGTGTCCTGTCCCGCTCCCTGTCCTGCCACACCACCCTCTCCAGTGGGGAGGGGAAGAGCATGGGAGGCTGAGTCACACCTGGGCTCCTCTCCCCTGGTTCGTATTAAAGTTTAACTCCCAGCACAGAGTGTCAGCGAGTCAGCCTGGCTGAGCCTCGGGGGCAGAGATGGGCACTTGGCGTTACTCAGCCAGGCTTTATCCAAAGGCCTCTTTCAGAAACTGTAAAGCAATTCCACAGTCCTCGAGGAACATGCACAGAGCAGGAGGAGAACCTGCATCTGCCAGGCTTTTGCTAGTGCTTCACTGGGCTGCAGCTGCAGGGGCACTGGTGGGACAAGGCAGAGGAGCTTTTGGGGTTGCACAGGCTCTCTCCTGAGGCTGAGATGTGAGCCACCCTGCTTGCTCAGGAGCCTCGTCCTGTCTTTGAGGACATCTTTCATCCAAGGAAGCTGCGTGTGACTCAAGCATTTTGGGGTGTGATGCTGGGCAGAGGGCTCATGCCTAATCTGCAGAAGCTTTCCAGGACTTGAATGAGGCTGTGAGACGCCTCTGCAGGCACCATTTCACATGCCCATCCTCGGTAGGAAATGCTCTCCTGAGCCAGGGCTGCACACAGCAAGGTTTGCAAAGGGAGGAGCCAATTACAGCCTGCACACAATAGTTAAACAGCAGGCACTGAAAGCACATGCATTAGCACACACACTGACCACCATTTATTGCTCAACCTGCCATGCACAGCCCAGACCAGCAGATTTGGCTCATAGAATCCTGAGGGTAGGAAAAGTCCTCTAAGATATTTGAGTCCAATTGTTAACCAAGCACGGCCAAGCCCACCACTAAGCCATGACCCTGAGTGCCACCTACATGACTTTTAGAGACCCACAGGGATAGGGGAAGACTTAAGTGCTTCCCTGGGCAGCCTCTTCCAATGCTTGACAAACCTTTCAGTTAAGAATTTCTTCCTAATGTCCAGTCTAAACCTTCCGTGGTGCAGCTTGAGGCCATTTCCTCTTTCAGGCAGAGAGTCAGAAGTTGTAGAGAGTTATAAGAGTTTTGAAAGAGAAAGATCAAATCCCTCCACAAGCACAGCACCCATTCTTTGTGGCATGTCCTGGTTCCCAGCCCACCAAGGGCCAGCAACTCAACAAACAGGGTTGACAGGAGCCACAAGCAGCCCCAGGCCCGAGCTTAAATGGGAATGTTGGCCTTGGGGAGAGCGGGGGTCCCAGGTGGGCTGGTTGGGGTTGTTAAAGGCTGTTGGTGCCCATGGGCCCTGGCACTGTGTCCAACCCAGTCACCACTAAAGAGCCTCCAGGGGGTTTCACTGATCTCCACAGCAGTGGATTGATCCACACTGTCTGATTGACCCACACACCGAGCACAGACAACAGAGCAGGGAGGGCAAAGAGCAAGGCAGGTTTTACATAGTAAATAAATTATTCATTAATTGTTTTTGGAGCACAGACAGCATACCACTAGCTTCCTGCAGTGGCTGTTACTATGTTTTCTTCGTTCCCAATGAAATTTAGGTCCCTGGGTCATCTTAATCAGACTCACTTGCAAACTGCACAAGGCAAACCCAATGTACAGATGTTCTCTGCTTTAAAAACAGGAGAAGGTGGGAAGACATTGAGAAAGTGGTACGAAATCATTGTTCATCTTTCTATATTAAGGACAACCAGGCTGCTGAGAGCATGAAAAATGTTGCCTGATAAAAACTTTGAGCCTTTTAAGGAGCTGTAAATGAAAAGAAAAAGAAGAGGATAGCATGGACATGGATTAAAGCCTACCCTATGAAAACTAGTGGGAAAAGTAAAGGAGAGAAAAGTGCTTGATTTATGTTGCTGAAGAAAAAGACATGTCAATACTCAAGCAAGAACATCAGGATTTTATTACTTTAAGAAAGGCTATGGTCCACTTGCAGAGGATCCCATCCTGTCAGTATGGGGGCCACCTGCAACAAGAAAGATGTGTTTATTGTGTTTGGTAATAGCCAGCAGTGCTGCAGATGCAAGAAGATGTTTGGTCTCATAACTCATGGTGAAAGGCAGCTTAAGAAGAGGAAGGAGACAGCTTAAACAGTGAATTGCACTGATTCCAAAAGGAGCCAGGAGTTCTTTACTGGTTCAGATTACAAACCCATGTAAAAGGGAAATAGGTAGAAATGTTTATCCCTTATAATCCCATTAGGTAAATAATCTGTTCAGGAATTCAAATCCTCTGCTAAAGAAGGCCGTATAGATGTCCCTGCCAGCAGGTCACAGGGGCCCAGGGCTGCAGCTGCCTCCATCCTGTCCTTCTGTTCACTAAGGCTCTGAAAGAGCCACAGCACAGAAATAAAAGCTGTGTTCTCACTGATGCAGCAGTGTGTCCCCATGCCACCCCCTGTGCTCCAGCAAAGTGCATTTCTTTACCAGCCTTGGCACGTAAGAACTTTCTAGCACCTAACAAGCCAACCAGGACCAGCTCAGAGGAAGGCAACAAAGCAAGTGAGCACCTGGAGGAGCTGGCTGCTGAGCTCTGTGCAGGGCTCAAGGGCTCTACAGACCCTAGAGCATCATCCATTTCTGCACGTGAAACCCTTCTCCCCGAGCTGCAGGCACAGGTTCAGCTTTATTTCTGATGCTCCTCTTCCTTTGTACTGTTTTTGCTCAGCTGGTGAGGTTTTTTTCCCCAAGAATTTCCAATTAGCAAATGTCTCAGCAGTGTTTTAAGAATGGGAACCTTAGCCTGAGTGTAAAACACATACAACCCCCTTGTTAAGCAGGTGACTGCTGGGTTCAGAGGGAGACCCAGAACCCAGGGTAAGAGCCCCTGCAGAGCAGAGCCCCACAGCATGGCAGGGCAGGGGCTCTGTGAGGCAGGGACATGGCATGGGATCACCTGTAGATCTTGTCTGATCCTCATGTTTATTCCACAATCTGCCTTGCTACCCCACCCTTGCAGGAAGAATGGGCTGGAAGGGTATGTCACAGCTGCCTGCTTACCTGCCTAGGCTGGGTAGAGAGCAAGCTGCCTATGTCCAGGTCCAGTGGTGCGCCGTGGATGGGGATGGGAAGCCCCTGGGAGGCACTGGAAGCACCCCTGGGGGAGGGTAGTGGTGGTGGTGGTGCACCACAGGTGGCCTGGGACGATCTGCCTTCACTGCCAGGGGAGCAGCAAGCTGCAGGTCCTTGTTGGAGAGAGACAAAGTGTGGGTGGAGAAACCTGTGCCCCCATGGGAAGGGTCTCTGGCTGAGGAGCTGTGGTCCCACTCAACCACCAGTTCAGAAGGTCCAACAAACACTTGGCGACTTCAGATTTCCCCTGATACTCAGAGGCACTCAGATCCCACTCCCTCCAACTTATTCCATCAGTCAATGCCAGGGAAATGCAGAGTGACAGGATGGCCTGGAGAAGCGGAGGGATCAGGGGATGCATTCTTTCTTTCAGCACAAGGAAAAGTTAGCCTGAAGGTCGTGGGGTAGGAAAAGTACAGAGGAAGGTTTTGCAACACTAGCATCTCCCCTCCTCTACAAAGATCAACTTTCCTTTCTTCTTTGATAACAAATGCCACGGAGGAGAGACTGGACATTTTTCCAAAGCACTTAAGGATCCTAAGGAGCTCTATCACCTTGTTAAAAATAGTTTAGGAATTGGGCATTTAAGGATATGTTCAAATTTACCTACCCCTCATCAGGCACTGGACACATTTTGAAAAAATCCCTATAGGGCTCTACATACTAAAATATATCTAAGAATCTGTCTTTTCAGAGCTGAGTAGCAACTAATTTTCAGTGAGGCAGGAACCAGAGCAGAGAGGCTCCAGGTACCATCACAAAATCTGCGTTTCAGCTCTAATCCATTTGATACTGCCAGGTCAGCATTTACTAATAAAATAATTTGTAACAGGAATATTCATAGAATTACAGAATGGTGTGGGTCGGAAGGGACATTCAAGACCCTCTCATTCCAAGCCCCAGCCATGGGCAGGGACACCTTCCACTAGCCCAGGTTGCTCCAAGCCCTGTCCAACCTGGCCTTGAGCACTTGCAGGGATGGGACAGCCACAGCTTCTCTGTGCCAGGGCCTCATCACCCTACAGGGAAGAATTACTTCCCAATATTTAATCTATACCTATCCTCTTTCAGTTTAAAGCCATTCCCCACTGTTCTACTACTGCCTGCCCTTGCCAAAGGCCCCTCTCCAGCTTTTCCCCTGCTGTTTCCAGCTAGGGACCTGCAGCAGCAGATACTCAGTGTAAGGTGTCTTGTGTTAGTGGTTCAACCCTACAGGCCAGGTCGCTTTCAGAGCTGGACTGAATCCAGTCTGCACTTGTGAGGAAACATTCTTCCATGGGGTCCTGTCACAGTGCTCCTCACGGCAAAAAGGCTGTGCTGCCTCAGAAATAGGCTCCTGGCGCTGTGGGTTTGAAGGTGTGCACAGCTGTTAGATGTCCCAGACTCTCTGTGTGTTTTGCCCAGGCCCTGCATCCTCCCCAGGTGATCAGCCACTGCCTGGTGTGAAGGAGGATGCCCCTCAGGCCCGGGGGGTTGTTACCTGCTGCGAGTGCTGGAGCGGGGCAGAGCCGGGTCCCGTGCGCTGCGCGAACGCCGCCGGCGGCAGAGCCTTCAGCATCATGTTCTGCATCACGATCTGGTGCATCTGAGCGTTCTGCATCAGCATCATCTCCACCATATCTGGGAAGAGGTCACCCCCCAAGGAAGAAAATAAGAGCTTCATCAATGACTGACAAGCAGCAGAGGCATGACAGTGGGGAGTGCCCTCCAGCACACAGACGGGCCACTGCGAACAAGGCAAAGCAGCTGACAGGGGCACATTAAGAGTATTGGCATTATTTGCCCAGACAGTGCAAAATTAATGCCTTTGAATGAGACTGTTCATACCAGTTTTCCTCTTTCTCTTCCCTTCTACAGGAAAGCTGCTGATGAGCACCTTCTGTCTGTTCATTTCCCTGCAAGCCCACACCTCTGGTTGTGCTGAGAGGCTGGACAAGGGCTGGGGCTGTAGCCCTCCCTCACTCCTGGATGCACAGACTGTGCTCTCCATTGCTTTGGCCCCAGACCATTGCTTTCCATGTGAGAGGTTTCCTCAAATTTGCGTGACATTGCAGTGCCACCTTGAGAGTCCACTGACTCATAGAATCATAAAGGATGGAAAAGACCTTTAAGATCATCTAGTCCAGCCCTCAAACTGCCACTGCATGCACATCAGATCTCCTTACCACAGTCTCTGGGATCACAAAGGGCCTGTGCAGTGTAAATAATTCGCCTGGGGGGAGGTGAAGAGGAAGAGGGGAGAAAAAAAAAGTAGGGGAAAAAAGATCAAAGCGACTCTCCTTTTCCTTTTTACTGGTCATACAAGAAGTATTTTACATGTGGCAGCTTCAGAAGAGTCATGCATGAATTGAGACTATTTTGTTCGTGAAAATAAACTCTTATTCAAAAATCCAGATACTTAAATGAAGAATAAGCTGAGAAATGCTGTAGTTTCGTGACTGAAGATTTCTGTGTGGGTTGAAGAAAACTTTGGCTGAAGGCTGAGCCAGGAAAGTCATCCCAGGTTTTAGTTCATGTGTTATTCCACCTATGTTTAGAAACAAACCCTTTTATTGGCATTGCACTATATTTAGATCAGCACTTTCCACTATTCTGTCTTGTTTCCAAACACAGGGCATAATAAAAGCCCGAGGAGATTGAATAGCAGGTTAAGAGGGGACAGAAGAATAAAACCAGATTTTAGAAGCCTGTGTGTTAATTTTGGAATCACCTGTGCACACGTGTTTGACCTTGTTAATATTGCTCAGTGCCATGAGCTGAGCTGTTCTGCCTTCCCAAGCTCCCCTTGAGTTTGTAGCCCTTCTTTCTTTAGTTTTAGTGATAAGAGTTTGTCTGAAAGCCTCTCGGAACTGGTGCCCATCCCAGTTACGGAGTGCAATTCCCACAGCTCCGCCGGCAGCCTGCTCATGAAACAGCCCATTATTAACCAGCTTGGATGCTGTCCCGTGCCCCCTCCCACGTGCCATGGCACCTCACCTGCCCTCCCTGGGCCTGCTGATGGGAGCTGGCTGCTACACAGAGAGCACCTCACCTTCCTTAATGCTTCCAGAGTGGGGGGCTGCAAAGGGCTGGGCAGGGGGGATCTGCGTGATCACAGGGGATGGCTGAGGCAGCTGCTGGATGATGGTGGCAGGCTGAGGTGGGATCTGGAAAAAAGGAAGGGAAATGGAGAAGTTTGGGTTGGTTTTTGCCAGCTCCCTCATCTTTGGGAAGGGCTGTCATCTGCCTGGACTTCAGGAAAATTTTGGGCATTGTCTCCCATGAGATCCTCGTGGGGAAGCTGTTGAGGTTGTGGGCTGCACGAGCAGACAGTGATGTGCACTAGAACCTGATTGAATGGCCAGGTCTGGGCAATCCTGCCACTCCTTTTGCCACCTCGTCCCTAGGGTAAACCATGCACATTGTTAATTTTGGGCCTTATTTGTAAGGTGATTCCCCTTAGCTTTTGCTGAAGGTAGCAAGGGTCCCACACAAGAGCAAGAGGTGTATCTTCCCTTTTGGTGGGATGAGCAATGCCATACAGCTCCCAAATGGTTGTTTTCTCAGACTGGCATAGTGCTAGTGATGTTTCCTAGGAGACAGTCCTTACTGTCTGCTGGATAATCCTTGGTGGCTCCACTTGGGGAGCTGGAAAAGGGATCTGGTAGACTTGTGGGGGGACAGCTCTGTGATTATGACAATGTCCTCCAGCTGGTGCAGGTGGCTGTGAAAGCTCTTCCAGAAGGTGCTGCTCCTGCAAAATCAAGTCTCTTCTTAAAGAAAACCTGGTCACAGAAAGGCAGACTGTGTTGCTGTGCTCTCTGGACTAAATGGGATCACCCCCTGGGAACCTGCAGCAGGGCAGAGCCAGTACCTGCGTAAGCATAAGGGAAGTTTTCCTTCCCACATATCATGAAGCACAAGCAAAAAAAGAATGGGGGAAAAAAAAAAGTGCAGAGCGAGAAGCCAAAAGTCTGGGAAAACATTTCATTAATGGTTGGTACCCCCCACAAACTAGGAATGAGTAACAGTTACTATTGTCCCTACTTCGGCTGCATTAAAAATCCCTTCTTTGTATTTTGGCACTACCCCAGAAAGCTTATGACACAGCAGTTCAGGACAAACAGAATCAAGTCAACAACTACCTGAAGCAGGTGCAAGCTTCCTTAGCTGTAGTGAGGGAAGCCAAAGTGCTCCCCAGGCCCCCTCCCTGATTAGCTGTCCCAGCCTCCATATTCCAAAGCAGCAAAGCACTCACAGTGCCCAGCCCAAGAACCAAAGGATAGGAAAACACTGAATCCACATCAGCAGTGGATGTGCAGGTAAATGGGCCCTTTCTGTTGCTTCTGGCCACAGAGAGGGCTTTTACCCTGAGCTCCTGCAGCAGATCTTTCCTTCGCCTCAGGGCACTTTGGAGCATGTCCTCAGGTCTGTTCCCTGAAGGAGGAAAAGTCCATTATCTTCTCAAAGGATCACAAGTACAGAGCTATTACAGCACCTACATTATGAGATTAATTTGGAAAATGCGTTATAAGATAGCTTGGCTTCTTCCACAAAAAGCTTTTGGCTGCTTTTCCTGGGAAATGCATGTATGGATAACGACTTTGTGACATGTGCAGTCACAGCTGTTCCACAGCTCTACAAAGGCAATGCACCCTCTCTGAAATGAAACTCTTTAGGTGGCTCTCTAAAGCCCCCTTTTAACCTCCTGGCTTAGGAACTCATTTCAGCCTGAAAGTTTCTAGACGTACTCTGTATATGCAGAGGATGACTGACTGTTGTGACACATCAAAACAAACTCAGTTTTGAATGTCAACTTTGCTTTCTCTTTTTTTGCTCTGAATCAACTTCCTCTTCAGTTCTCCCCACATGTAGTTGATTCAGAACTTGCTTGAAATGAAAATAAGGAAGAATGTTTTCAGATACATTGGAGACATGCCTGGCATCTGCTCTGGAAAGCATCACTTCAGATTTTGAAACTCTAAGTTGTTATACGGATTTTTGATTTTTGGCCATAGCATTGGAAGTTTCCCAACTATTTGTCCATGAGCTCAATGAATGGGAGCCCAGGTTACAATCTAGAAGTATCATTGAGCTTTTACTGAGAGCCTTTAACCTGTAAGTAATATAATTATAAACAGTGCCTGTGTACTGGAATGGGATGATCGACTGAGGAACTCCTCCCTGAGAACATCACTAAGCTCTTTCTAAATTATGTCCATAATTAGAACAAATGCTTCTCTTACTTGCAGCTGGGAGAGATGACTCCATCTTTTCCAGGTTCTCCTGTTCATTTTTTAGTCTCTGTTGGTAGAACCATAACAAGAACTGGTTATGAGTCAGGCAGCAAAGCTCGCAGGAATTTCTCGCCCTACCTTATGACATAGGTTGGGATGGAGGAAATAAAGCAGAACTGGAGACAAATGCTGGTCCTCACTACAAATCTAGTTACAATAACAGAAATGTCATGCTTCCGACCGTCCAGGACATTCCAGACCTGAAAATTAATAATGTGGTGAATCAGGAGATTTATACATAATTTATGTTGTAGGGAAGAGAGCTGGATTGTATGAAGAACTTGATAATGCCAGGTTTGGGATATTTGGTACACTAATAGGCCTAAATGACCCTGTTCAGCTCTACCTGCCACTCGTGCCCCTTTAATCTCAGCTCTAGGTCTTCAGTTCATACCTGAATTATACTGGATGAGCATTAATCTGCAGTTCAGCCCCAGCCATGCTGTGACTGGCCACGGATTCTTTTAACCTTGATCCCAACCTTCAGTCACTTCCAAAGGTGGCAATGGACCTGCCTCACCACCGTGAGCTTGCCTGATGGATCTGGAATCTTGGTTGAACCTGGCCACCATCTCTGGCTCTGCCTCCAGCTAGGCCCCTGCTCTGCTGATGTGTTATTATGCTGAACTCCCTGCTCCTTAGAGAGCAGCTGGCCCTTGTTGCTCCCCAATGCTCAGAAATTAGAGACCTTTCACTTGCACACAGGCTCCCTCCGTGGTTCTGCACGGCTGCACACTGCTGAAAGCTTTGCCTTCCAATGGCTGCTGCATCTAAGAAAAAAGGCTCTGCTGTGGAGACAGGTTAGACACCACTTGCAGCAGCCACGCCTCCAGATAAATTGCCTGGTCAGGTGGTTAGAGCATGGTGCTGGTAACACCAAGGCTTTGGGTTTGATCCCTGCACAGGCCATTCACTTCAGAGCTGGACTCGATGATCCTTGTGGGTCCCTTCCAACTCAGAATACTCTGCTCTCAGATAAACAACTTAAGTGGCTTCTGGAGGATATTGAAGCAGAAGATCCACACCAGTGGATGTCGGATGTGCTGAGGGTGGAGGAACAGAGCAGCGTGGAGAACACAAGCAAGGGGAGCTGGGATTCTGTGCAGCACCTCATATGCTGCCAGCCCATGTTTCACCAGGCAACATATCTGATGTGACAGCAGACATGAAGTTGCCTTAAAACAACCCGAGGTCCTCTTTATCCAAAATTTACTCCTAAACTTTGCCTGTCACAACTCGAACTGGTTTTCAGCTGATGACATCTCCCATAAGATCAAAGTCTATTTAATTTACCTTAGGTCCATGTAAGCTTGTACAATGCTATTTAAGAAAGCGACAGTAGCTATAGCACCGCTGCACATTGGTCTGCCTCTTCTTGCATGAAGAAAGACGTTCTCAGTTGGCTACCCCCATTGTGCCTCAGTAGAGGTATAATATTTTAAAATACAATGTTACTGCTTAAACAGGCAAGAGCAAAAAGCAGAGCAAAGGTGACTGCTGCGGAATTATTCCCTTACCTTTTCTAGGAGTTTGAGTTTCAGTCGTGTCAGGTGGTCCACCACTGAAGGATCTGCCATCATAGTAGTCTCCTGGAAGAGCAGGCAGGCAAAACCAGGTTAAAAAGCTAAACGAAGGCAGGTAGGCTTTCAGTGGTCATTCTTTCCCCTCTTCACAGGAGAATAATCCCATTATTAAATACATTAATACGAGACTGGGAGAACCCGCGAGAAGAAGGGAAAAGCTGCAGTTTCACTCCAAGGTAAGGACGAGCACAGGTGGTCACCACAACCTCACAGGCACAGCTTTCCCTGCCATTTCCCTCAATACAATTTTGTGCTGCAGGTCGTGATGCCTCCCCCGCAGGAGGAAAACTGAGGCTGAGTATTTATTTGCCCGTTCTTGATGGTTGCTAGCCTTCCCCCGGCCGTGTTACTAAGCCTGGCCTCCGTGTTGCTAGAGCCTTTTAAGTAGCTCAGAGTTTTGTGCCTGTAACCTGGTTGCTAAGTTTGCAGTGTTGATACATAACATAAACAATTTTATCTCCAGGCGTAGAAGCTTGTGTACCTTCAGTAAAGCAAATGCCCAGCACATTAATGGACAAGAAAAAAAAGAGATAAAAGCCAGTGGTTCCTTAACAGAAGCCTAATGGAAGGGGTCAGGTTATCATTTTGCTTATTGACACCTGTTTATCCCACTGTAAGGGGTCTGCACACTTTTGGCATAACCCTTCACATGAGTTTTCATCGTCACATCGTAAGTAAAAACTCTGAAAATGAGGGAGCATAGCTGGAACTCCTCCCTGGCTAAGTTCAACAGTAAAGAGGCTGCGGTGTAACATCCTTTTGCTTACCATCCCCTAAGCAACCTGTAGAGTGGCTCCCCCTACCAGCATAAAACAGGGTAACATTTGTCAGTGACATCCATAAAACGAGCGTCGAGGCGTAAGAAACCGAGTAGCAGACACTCATTCTCAGAATCATATTTTAAGCCCATTTCTGCTCCTAGGAGAGCAAAGTTACACCACCTTTCTCACTTGAAGGCCACAGCAAAACTGCAGCTGAGCCACTGCCGGCAGCTGGAGCAGCTGAGAGATGCTTCCAAGCTGTGTGGGAGCAGTATAGACCAGCTCCTCCAGCTGCGACCCCCACAGCATGTGTGCCATCTGTCCTTAAAAAATACCCAGGCTAGGAGTCCCTGGAGAGGTCAGAGAAACTTCATTATTAGGCGAAAAAGCCCCTTTTTGATTGCTAGAGAATATTGAGCTGATGCTTTGCCATCAGCTGGTTTAATACAGTGCCCCCTGAAAGTTAAATTTCTAGAGCCTTCATTGCAGTATGGATAGAGGGTTACAAGAAAGGTTGAAAAAAAGACCCAGGTATAAATATTCCATTAAAAATACAGCACCAGTGTTAAAAAACTGAGTTGACTAAAGGGGAAAGGAAGAGAGAGAAACTTCTTCCCAATGTGACAGGTATCCCGGAGGAGATCCAACACTAGGTAAAAAAAAAAAAAAATGCTTTCCAGTAAATCTGCTAAATGGATTTCTCTTTTCCCCACTTATGGATGCCTTGGTCACAGTGTGATCCCTGCTCTAGGGACAGCTTACAACCTGCTAATTAATGACTTGCCAGGAATGTGCCAGCCAGGCACAGGATCTTGCTGAAAGGGATCTGTAGCAACACTGAATCCCAAATAAGGGATCACACTTGAGCATGAATATGCAGAAGAGCAAAATCAGACAAATTTAATTCTACCAGGGAGTAACAGCAGGGCTACATGCACCTCACAGGAGACAATTATTCTGCTCTATTTAGCAGTGCTGAAGTCAGAGTTTGGACACTGTGCCTAATTTTAGACATGGTGGCTTTAGAGGGAAAGGAAGTGCAGAAAAAAAATTTAAAATGGTGCATTTACAAAATGTAGGTTCTGAGGAAGACTTGTAAGAACTGGCTTTATTTAATTAGTAAGTGGATAGTGAGAAGAGGACAGGCCAGCAATCTTTAAATAAATGAGAGGATACAATCAAAAACAAGATGTATGGGGGTTCTGTTTGGAAAAGGCTGGGCATTTGGCTTAATGAGAAAGAGGAAAACCTGATAAAAACATGAAAAAAAAAAATCTCAATTAACCAGTAAGAAAAATGATGGAGCAGCTATGAAAGAAAAAAAAATTCACAGAAGTTGTTTACAAACAATCTGAAACAATGAAAAACAAATGCTTTGAACTTTTTAGAACCATTAGATACTCCTCAGATACAAGAGTGGATTAGATAACCTGGTGAGGTCCATACCAGTATTACACTTCTCTGATGTCTTTTATTGATTTTGATACTTTATACCCTTAATTTTAATTACTAGGAGTTCTAAAAGACAATATTAAAAGAATATTTTATTAAAACAAACTGACACACCTGGCAATGTCCAGAGACAATAAACTTCCATGCTTTGGTTCCCTAGAGAGCAGACTCTACCACTTCAGTCTTAGAAGACTGTATTAAAGGAGTTAAAAGAATAAAAAAAACCCCACAAATCACCAGAAGGACATATAATTTCCTTCCAGTCGATTGTCTCCTTCTGTCAATTGTAATGTTGCAAATTAACACTTGAGTCAACTGAATTAGATCAGCACTGGAAATCCTGACATTTCAGCAAGCAGCCAGAGATATAAGAAAATATAATGCATCGGTTGTTTATTAAAACAAACAAACAAACAAACAAAATTGTCAACAAACCAAAACTTATCAAGCCCAAACAAACTTGATGGTGGTGGAGCACCTCTCCTACGGGGAGAGTCTGAGAGAATTGGGATTTTTCAGCCTGGAGAAGAGAAGGCTTTGGGGTGTCCTAATTGTGGCCTTCCAGTGCCTGAAGGGAGCTGCCAAGAAAGATGGAGAGAGACTTTGGACAAGGGCTTGGAGTGACAGTACAAGGGGCAATGGAGTCAAACTAAAAGAGAGTAGGTTTAGATTAGATGTTAGAGAAAAGTTCTTCCCTGTGAGGGTGGGGAGGCCCTGCACAGGTTTCCCAGAGAAGCTGTGGCTGCCCCATCCCTGGAAGTGTCCAAGGCCAGGTTGGATGAAGCTCTGAGCAACCTGGGATAGTGGAAGGTGTCCCTGCCCATGGCAGGGAGTTGGAACAAGTTGATCTCCAAGGTCCCTTCCAACCCACACCATTCTGTGATTCCATGAAACATGAAGTATTCATTTTTAACTGGAGCAAGAAGTCAAAGCAGCAATTAATTTTAAATCAATTGTTTTTAAATGACATCTTATTTAGCAAGTTTGCCATTATAAATGGTGTGATATTTTATCTTTTTCTTTTAAGAAACTTCTTAGTTCTAGGTTTAAGCTTCCTTTCACTTCTCAGTGTTCTGGTTTAAAACCATCTATAAATTAAGCTCCAAGCAGCTGCTTCCCTTCCCTCCACCCTCTCCAGTGAGAAAGGGACAAAGAGATGGAGTAAGGCCAACATATACTGTCCACCAGCAACCTCTGCAGTGGGTTAAAACTTAATCTTCACTTTGCTCTGGATGCAGATGAGCTTTCTGATCACTAGAGAAAGCCTTGCTGTCCCAGCCTTGCTCAGCTTTCTCTCTGGAGCACACTGCTCTGGCTTTTTGGTGTCTGTAATGTGGGAGACCAGGAAATTGCTCCAAAATGGTTTATTGTGAGAACAGGAATACGTCCATGTTTCTTCCCACATACTTCTTGCATGGTGGTCGACACAGGCTGGGCAGCAATAGTCCACAGGAGCAAGCTAAGTCCAGTTCAGGACCTGCACAATGTAATGTCTGAATCTGGGGCAAAAGTCTACACTTCTATGACCCTTCAGAAGAACCCAACTTAAGGGCCAAATGCACAGAAAGGATCAGGGATAGAAAAGGGGGTGCTAGTTCATAAAGATGCACAGATGTCAGTGTTTCTTAGGAAGAAAAACCCAGTGTATTGCGGGTTACCTCCGAGCTGAGCCAAGTAACAAATTTGATTAAAGGCTGTATTTTCCAGTGCGATTTTAATGTCTTCAAAAGACAAAGAAGCCACCACTTTTGTAGGTGACTCTAAGGTTAATAATACTCAACATTAAGAAAAGAGCACCTCATTTCTCCCTTGTTATCCCACAATTATCTCCAGAAGTCACTGTTGCTGCATCTGTGCCCCTGGATGCAGGGACTCTGCGTTTCCTTACGGCTCAAGGAAAATAAAGCAGTGAGACCTTGTAAAACATGAAATATATCTATAAAAGGTGGTCTAGGCCTGCTGTAAAGGGCAACATTTCCACACAGGAGTTTATAATTGAGCTGGATGCTGACACTGGGGTTTAGAGACGTAACAAGAACTAATAGTTTTTGCAGCAGAATGTACCATAGAAAATGACTGTGCCTCAATTTAAAGACATCAGCCAACTAAGGTGAGGAAACAATGAAGGAAGGAGCTGAAGCAGCCGAGCAGGCAACGCCTGGTTGATGTATAACCAGTAATGCTATCTTAAAGAAATTCATAAGGTGGTCACTCAGAGCTTTGGGGCCTCCATACAGAGATGACCACCAGAGACCCTCAGAGACCTTATAAGGATATGGATATATGCTAGCAAGTGTTTGGAAACGTCAGGAATATGCATCAGGAATGCGGGGAACAAAAATGAACAATTGTGTAACGCAGACATATCAGCTGGAACTGAGATGTCACGGGGTGCATTTTAGCCAGCTGCTTCCTGGGGGCACCTGACACGCCAAAATCATTCCAGCGTGCTGGAATAAAAGAGCACCTGGCTTCTAAAACTCACAGATTGAGTGCCGATTTTAGGCAGGTCATTCCCCTTTGCCAACACCTCCGTCTCCAACAGGGCCGCCGGCACTGGCCACTGGTAGGGCATAGATGTAGCCTAAAACCTGTATTATGTAATTTTACTAGCGCCTTTGTACCGGTTTTCTAAAATGCTCGATAGATGGGAATTTTAACGACGTAAAGGGTTTCTCTTATCTGTGAACTGGACTGAGAAAGAGACTGTAACATCTGACAAAACCAGTCAAAGCTACTCAGAAGCCTTGGAGCCGCTGCAGAAGGCGTGATGCTGTGCCAAAGGAGACGAGGAGGAGGAAGAAGAGAAGATGAGGTCTCGTTGAGACCCCCGACTCAAACTGGGGAGGTGTGGCGAGGGCGGTACTGTGGGAGGCACGGTTTCGGAAGTGGGCGTAACAGCATTAGGTAATGCTTTGAATTGTTAATTAGGTAACCAAATAAAAGCAAGAGGCTTTTGTACCTCAGGCACGCACGCTTTGGGAAATACCCCTGCGCATCACGGCCGCCGTAGTAAAGAGAGTGCTTTTCGCTTTCTTTCTGAAAGAGTCCTAGGGTGTTGTTTTCCGGCCCCGCAGACGGAAGGGCGCGGCTCCCACCGGCGCCCTCAGCGGCTGCAGCGGCGGCTCCCGGGCGGGCACGGGGAGCGGGAAAGGGCGGGGAGCACCGCCCCGCGCGCCATTGGCCGCCTCCCGCCGTGGCGGGGCCGCTGGCGGCCCGTTTTGAAACGCGAGGGGGCTCCCATTGGCGGCCCCGCGGGGGCGGGGAGTGGGCGGGGCCGGGGCGCGCCCAGCCCGCCGGCCTATCCAGACGACATTTAGGCGCAGGTGGCGGACCAGGCGGAAGAACCTCTCGCCATTGCGTCACCCACCCTGGTACTACGCGCTGTGGCCAATCCGTGGGGAGCCCCGCTTAGCGGGCGGTCCTGCGCGCGGCCCCGGCGGCCATGACCCGCGTCCTCGGTCCCCGCCGCGGTGACGGCCGCGGGGGGCGCGGGCCGGCGCCGCACCGGCCTCCGAATGAGCGGCGGAGAGACGCGGCGGCGCAACTGGAGGCCAGGGCAAGGCGAGGGGGGAGATGCCCGGCTGCGGGGCTGCAAGGCCGGGTTGCGGTATCCGCGCCAGCCCCCGCGCTCTGCGTGCGGGGTCCGTGCGGGGTCCCGGCAGCGGCAGGCCGAGCGGCTGTGCCGGGAGTCTGGGGGGACTCACTTGGGCAGCGCGGCTCTGCAGGGAAAAGCGTGCCCGGCAGGCTGCCCGGGGGGCTCCCATCCTGCCGCTCGGACACCGTCCCAGGTGAGCCCGGAGCAGCTGACAGCAGTGCGTGTGCCTTCCCCCGCGTCCTGCTTTGCTTTGCTTGGGTGTTAGCTTTTAATTCCCAGCTCTCCCGATTTTATCTGGGATTCGGGTATTTGGGGGAGTACTGCGTTTCCAGGTGAGGATCCCAAAGAGCAGACGCTGTGTGTCTTAGTATTTATTATTGCAGCTACAACTTCCTGAGGAGGGGCAGCACCGTCTCTGCTCTGTGGGGACCAGGGACAGGACCCCAGGGAAAGGCCTGAAGTTGTGCCAGGGCAGGATCAGGTTGGATCTCAGGGAAAGGTTCTTCCCCGAGAGGGTGGCTGGGCACTGACCAGGCTCCCCAGGGCAGTGAGCACAGCCCCAAGGCTGCCAGCGCTCCAGGAGTGTTTGGATGATCCTCTGGGGCACAGGGGGTGACTCTTGGGGATGGTCCTGTGCAGGGCTAAGAGTTAGACTCCATGATCCTTGTGGGTCCTTTCTAACTCAGCTGATGTATAAAGATAACATTCTCTTAGTAATTACTGTCTGCAGCCATGTGGTTAACGCTTGATGTGTGTTAACCCCCTTAGATAAAAGAAATTCTGCTTTGTTTTGGTATCAGTGTTCAATAAGCTGGTTAGAAATGCCTGGTTACTTTTCTTTTAATTCAGCATTTCTGCTGGGTTTTGAGCTGTTTCTGTCACATTTCCCTTCTGGCTATCTCTTGCCAGTCTGTGGCTACAGCCACAGGTTGAAAAGTTACCTTAGTGTGCTAAGACCCATGTTAACATTTCTGTTAACATAAGTTAACTCTCAGTGCAGAATCTGTTTGTAGTGAGAAAAAATGTGATAGACTTGGCTTGAATAAGTTACCAGTTCCCACCTGTTGCACAGCTGTTGTTTGCCCTTGAAAAGAAAAAAAGCACGGACTTGCATTATGTTTCAGGTTACACGTGCATAGCCAGTGTTGCATTTACTGGTTTTTTTTGCACTATGTGTTAAATCTCTCTCATCTTCCCATTTAAAAAAAAAAAAAGCATTATTAGCAGCCCCATCAATGTTGTTGCTGCACGGTGTCACATACCTGGTATGCTGAGAGGAGAGGAAAGGGTTTAGAAAGGCAGATGGAGTTGTAGTGTTTCCTCTGCTTCTTAAAATGTCACAGAGATCTGTCCCTTGGCTGGCAGGCTGTGGGCACCAGGAAGTTTTCAAAAAACACCGGGATGGATGAATGAATGGAAGCAGTATCCGTTGGGGCTTAGTAAACACAAAGTAGTGTGTTAAGGTTTGTAAGGCAAGCACGTGAGATGCACGTTCCTTACTATGCTCATACCAAATATCTGCCATGTGTGGCTGTGTGCTTGCCCTGCTGTTGTATCTTTACTTATATATCTGAAGTTGTAGAGCTGACTTATGGAACAGGTGCATATTGGGCTAATTACTGGAATAAATGCCCCTCAGTGTAGCCCGTGGTGTGTTCTTAATCCCACGGTAGGATGTGGCCATGCTGCTGGAGAAGGTGGGCTGCAGGACTGTAACTTCCTTCAGGAACTTTGGGTAGCTCATGTTTAAAGGCCCTTGTGTAATAGAGCCATAAGGAAACGTTTCTCCCGTTTTGTTCTTTTGTTTTTCTTTTTTCCCGTTTTCTTTGTGCTGTCCTCCTCTCGAATGCAAGTGCAGTTTTGAAAGGGAGGCAGGACCATGAACAGGTACAGGTTTTCCTTCCTGTGGTGCAGCTTAGAGCAGCTTAAGGTGATCCCATCTGCGGTCTGACACGGAAGTGTTCAGTGTTCATCAGATCAGCTCCCTGAATCATCTCACCTCATCACTGCACAGGTAACAGGGGGACAGCAGGGGACAGGAGTGAGGCTGGTTGGGTAGCCTGTGCAGTGATGGTAACTGCAGTCTGATACTGCTTCAGTGGGGAGGTGTGAACTGCTGTGGGGCTTTTTGCTTACCTCCTCCCTCCCCCCCATTATTTTATTATTGACATCCTTAGATTTTAGTCTGCTAAGCAATGACTTGGGAAAGAAATATAATGTAAATGTTTTAATTTTAAAATCAGTACTTGCATTTGAGTTATCACATAATAACAACAACTGTTTTATTAGTTGGAAATTGTAATGATTTGACAGCTAAGTGCTGACTGTATCAGGTACTTTGGATTCCTGTTTTTAATAAATACAGTAGTAAATAATAAATGCAATACTGATAGCCAAGGTGTAATAATGGAGAAACAGAACAAACCCCAAGTATTCAGTGCTTCTTTTTTCTCCTTGTTTTTTATTAGCTAGTCATGCCAGCCCCCTGTGTCTTTAGTTACAGAGCTCTGTGTGCCATACCCAGATGTGAGTAGCTTTTGCTCTTCCTGTATTTTACATGTTAGGAGACGAAAAAGGAGTTCAGGTTTTCCAGGAAGTTCTCCCACTTCATCATTTTGAGGAAGCTCTAGAAAACGCTTCTGGGTTTTGTCTGAGGGCACTTGTTGCTTATGTTTGCTGTAGCCAAGAGCTGTATCCAAGAGGTTTATTTGGGCAACCTGTTTCTGTTTGGTTGCGATGTGGTTTTCTGTTCAGTTCAATTTTCTGTGGGTGTTGGTTTTGGTACTAATTTCTGAAGCACATAAAGCAGCAGGTCAACTTCTAACTGACTGTTCCTGGTGAAATGAAGTTGCAGAGTGTTGGTACCCACAGAAAGGTGGTGTTCTGTCATGGAGAGCTGCTTTAGCTGCTGTGATGGACAGTGCTCTTGGGGTTCCTGTGGAATGCTGCATCTTGGCTAGAAGTGAAGCTTTTACCTTTGCACTTTTCTAGAAAGCAAAGGGAGAGTTAAATCCTTCAAAAGGGGCACAATGGGATCTCACTGTGATGGGGGAGAGGCAGTTATGTCATGCTTGCTTCACATTCACACCCGCTGTTTTGTGTTGAATGACTGAGAACCTGATATACTCTTACAGTGACACTTAAATTTGTGTAGCTGATTGAAAGCGTGGGAAACCCAATATTGCTCTAAATAGAACTTTTCCCCATCCAGTGATTCCATAAGTCTGAAGAATATTTGACTCCAGCCACACCACCAAGTCCAGCAGTTCCATAAAATTTTGGCATAGTTGGTTATTTTTGCATGATATGTATTATGATTTCGTGTGTTTAGTGCATGTGAATGGGACAAAATATGTTTTGTTTTCTTTGGCTGTGCATTTAAAAATTCATGGTTGTGTATTCAGTCATGCCAAGTCTTGGTATTTTAATGTCAGATACTCCCCGTGTCCCTTCATGAAATCGTTAACTGCTCTCCATGGTACCCACTCTCTCTGCCTTTCCTTTCTCATCTTTTCTGGTTGTTTTACACTTGTTTTCCCTTTTTCCCTGCTTCAGCAGTTTCCTCTATTCTCTATTTTTCTGCAGGTTTCCTCCTGCCCCGTTTTCCCCATGTTATCAGGTTAATTAGTGCACTAGCTATTTTTAACATGTATTGCCATCAGTAAGTGCTAGAGTTAACACCTGATTTCAGAGAACAGTATTTGTGTCTTACTGCAGCTTTATGTACTAGCCTGTTCATTTTGCTTATCATGAAAGGCACAGGACATCAGGTGATCTTCATTTAATCTGCATTCAGTATTAATAAGTATAGAAATTAAAAATAAGGTGTTTGCACCTGAGTGTTTTTTATCAGCTGGTAAGAAACAGCAAATACACCTTTGTCTTTCTGCAAATACACCTTTTAAACAGGCTGCTCAGTGTAGCAGATGTGTATCCGTATTTCTGTGGAGTAGCTAAGCTGTAAGGTGGAAGTTGCTGTAAGGGGAGGGAGCTGAACTAGATCCATTTCACAAACTGAATGAGAAGACACAGACAAAATTTTTGTGTGAGGTGGCTGTTTGACAGGAAAATCAAACTGTCTAGCAGTGGATTTTCATGTGTATTGCAGGTAGAACTTGGCAATGATGTTTACATCCAGTCATCATACAACTATCTGTTTCATCTCATCACAAGGATATAACACTGCACTTGATAAGCCATGGCTTTAACCTTGAAGAAGGCTTTTTCCTTTTGAGAAGGATGTCTGGATTTATGCTATGAGGGAGATGTTACTTGGAAGTGCTCCCTAAACACAATACTAGAGTTGAAAATAACAATAACCCTTTTTAAGCTGTTTAAGGTGCTAGGGAGAGTTGGGTAATAAATTCTGTCAGTGACATTCTTTACAGGTCCCTGGGGCTTTGTGGAGCTGTGATAGCCTGATAAAGTAGAGCATCTGATTCTTCAACAGAAGAAATTAAAATGACCTGGCTTAATTGATTTTCTATTTATGTACTGGAGGCTGCTTTCTGGCGAGGAAGTTTTGCTGTATTCTCTTAAGGGGGTGGCAGGGAAGGAGCATGAGGATTCACTTCCGTTAATTTTAATCTCAAAGCTTACGCTGGCAAGGATCTGTTTAGATATATTTGTAGGGGTGCGCTGGCTTTGGCACCATGACAAGGGGGTTCTCGCTTTTGCTAGTCTTGCAGAAAGACTGCTCAATTATTCTTTTTTCCTAGTGCTTCTAGTATATTGACAACTTGTTCCTTCGCTGATCTGCCTTGCTGTAATTCTGGATTGTCATTAACACACAAAGTTTCACTGAGTAAAATTTGATTCTCGTGTTGAAATGAGTCTTTAGCACTGATGTGAGATCTGTTGCTTAATGGCTCAGTCATCCAGTACGTTGTGAGTGCATGGAAAGTAGGGAGACAAAGCAGTTTTTCTGCAGATGTATAGATTTTATCGAGACAGGATCTTCATCACCCATGACTGTGTTAATCTTGTGGTCCTGCTACCTTTTCCTCGCTTACCTCTCCCTCTACCTCTTCCAATCTTTTCTGCACAGTTTGCTTACTTCAGACAGCGAAAAGCAAAGAGCGACGTCGCGCAGCCGCAGAAAAAGGCGGCGCAGAGGAAGGGCTCGGCTGTCCACCCGCATGACGTTCCGGAGGAAGAGCACCCAGTAGCACCCAGAGGTGTTGGTGAGGGCGTAGAGAGTAAGGCTGAAGACACCAACCTGCTAGAGGCAACAACAGAGGTAAATCTTAGTATTTCTTGCCTTGGCTTCGCCCCCATCTGCAGATAACAGGTGCTCCAGGTGATTGTGGTACTTGGGCGCGAGTTCGCTGGCGCTGTCAACGAGCTGCCATTGAGGAGGAATTAAACTGGTGTATTTTCACTTGTAATAATTCACTCTGTTACAAAGTGGTGTCAGTTATGGAGTAAGGCATCTCCATGATACGGCCTGGACAGCTGGCAATGTCAGGGAGCTGTTAGCCTGCTAAGTTGTGGTCTTTCACCTTTCACTGCCATGGACTTCTCTTCTTCTAGTTACATGGCTGTGACTTCATGTAATGGCAAATCTGGAATAAGAGGTATAGCAGATGAGCAAAACTGCCAGAACTTTATAATGCATGTTATTAGTCTGGTTTTGTATCACTTTGCTGGCTCAAAAATGCTTAATGTTTTCTGAAACATTATTATTTATTCCAGCAAGCTCTCAATAGCCATTGTAAAGCCAGTATAGATGTTATTTCCAATACCAGATTTGTTTAAAATGTGACTCTGCTTGTGCCTAATGTGTTTCAATATGTTTGTACTGATGACCCCCTAAAGGTAATCATGTTCTCTGTGCAAAAATTCATGAGTTTTGGGGAGGTGGTGCCTTCTGCATCAAAAGCATCTCTCCAGCTGTTGGTGTGTTTTCACAGCATACCACAACAGCATCAAACTAGTGTATTTGGAAACCTGCAATAATGGAGGATACAATTTTCATGTATCATCCTGCTTTCTGTTTTGAGGGTATCCCTGATGCTTTCAGGATATCTTCAACATAATGCAAAGGCTGTTATGAAGCTACACACCAAAGTGTCTGAGAAAAAACACAGTATTTTGTCACTCAGCCACAGCAATGTCCTTACTGTATTCATGTGAACTTAAATTCAAAAAGAAACAAAAATCACTTACAGCTTCTAACCAGTTTTTGTCAAAATAGCTGATTTATAAAGCAGCTGGAATTCTAGGTTACCTGGAGAGGGCACCTCCAGGGAGACAGTAATCATTGGGAACTACTTCGTGCAGATTCAAAATACAGGGAGGGCTGGGGACTGCCTTTTCCAAATAGTGCTATAGTCATCTTGGTCTTGTTGGGAATTTAGTGAAAGGGAAAACATCTTTCAAGATACCAAGCTACCTTATGGACGTGTGTCAGAAAAAAGTACTTCTTTTGTAGTTACCTGAATGGTTTTAGCATGTTTGTTAAATAATCTCCTGTCAATTTACTAGTATTTAGCAGGAGATCAAAGATTGCTCAGCCACAGGAGCTGAGGATCAAACGTTGAATCTCAGTGGTGAGGCTTAGCCCTAAATTTAAGTAGACATTTGTAATAATTATTACTTGTTTGTTTGGTTTTTGCTGTTAATTATTTCATTTCACCATGGAAGACCAGCTGGGTTTAGCATTAAAAGTCAGTCTCTCATTGATATGTTATCTCACAACATGGACCTTTCTGGCTCATGTGCTTAGGGTGCTTCCAAAATAATTCTGGGTTTCCTTATTTTCCTTTTTTTCCCCTCTTAATTTTCCTTATTTTCTTTTAAAATGGCCACGATTTAGTGTCTGTTTTATTTGTTTACTTACCAGGGAAATGCTGATTTGTCCAACTGGGACGTACTGAACGATCATGCAGCTGAAGTAAGTGTGAAAGAATGTATCTTTAGTAAAAGATCCTGTATAGGTCTGTGATAGTTGGTTGCTAAAATTATTAATTGGCATTGTTATCAAATGAGATAAAACTGATGCGATTTCACTATTTTACAGTCTAAACCAGGCACTTTTCTGTCTGTACCGACTGTGAAATTGGTTGCTAAGAAGTTTTAGTGAAATTGTAGACTTTGTCCATGTTTATAATTGAAAAGTAGGTTCATTCTTAGTTGTTTCATGTGATACAAACAAAAAGTGTTTAAAATGAAATACAAGATGCTGTATGTCTTCTGTGAGAATTGTAACAATATTGCTCTTCAAAACCACAGGAATTTAGTTTTAATTGAAGAACTTAGCATTGTTATTTTTCCTGTGAATGGACTGTTCTCCAGTCAGCAGAAATGAATGTAAAAATTTTGCTTGTTTGCAGGTAGTATTCTGCCTGCCCCCTCCCAAATTTCAGTCAGTTGTTGGAAGGTATTTATATCCCAATACATGCCAAAATGGCACATTGCCACCATTTGGTGCTATAGAATCACAACATGCTTAATTTACTTTTGTGCCTTAAAGTATCATGTGAAAATATATTATTTATTAATTTTTTATTTGAATTTTTTTAACAATTAAAGACTTCATGTATATAGTGTTTCTATTAAACACAAAGTCCCAGTGTTGAATTACTTTAAAAGTAGAATTTGCCTAGGACTTAACCTTGAAGCTGAGTTTATTTTCAGACTAACTGCAAACCAGAAATGATATATTATTTTAGTGAATAAATATGTTTTTGTTTCTTTTATGAAGAACTACAGGATAAATTCTGCTGCAGAATACAACGAGGCTGATGCTAAGATGTGTCAGGCAAGGATAGCTGAGCTGGAGAACAGACTTCTGGAGAAACAGGAGGCAGTGGAAAAACTCACTGCACAGATGGATGAACTGCAGGACCAGCTCACACAGCACAACGACTCTGTGCAGCTTCAGGTATGTTTCATAGAAGTGGATAATGGGATAATAATATTTCACTTTAATGCTGAAAATATTTAGGTGGCAAAACTGAAAAGAAGTATTTTTTTTTTTTAGTGTGAAATGCTTCACCTTGATAACTGCAAAAAGCAGCATCCTCTTCCAAAATATTAAAAAATAATATATTGAATTCTCCTTCTCTAGCAGTTCTATGTAAAGGTAAATTATTACCAGGTGATTCCTAAGAATAGCTATTTGCCCCTTTGTGTGGTTTTGTTTTTTTTTCCCTCTCCTTCTAGGACTGGGGAAACAAAGACATTTCCTGTCGGTGAGAAATAAATTGAAAAGATTAATTTGATTAACGTGAAATAGGATTAATGTGTCCCATCTCATTAGCTTCCTTTCACGTGGCTGAAGGGAAGAGCTGACAGATAGGACTCATTTTGGGGAGCACTAAATATTCATTATATACTTTTTGAAAACCTTATTCCTTTTACATCAATTAGAGCTACAAATTTTGAAGTAAAAATGTTAATTTCATTACTGGTATCCTATAGTTTGTTTAAAAAGTCACTTTTGATTAGGTTTGTCATCCTTGGGATCAGTGTAAGACTCCTCTTTCATCACACCTGCCATTGTCTTTGAACACCTCTGGTGCAAGTTTGTTAAAACTGTGGATTCTGTAGCAGCTTTGAAGAAAACTTACTTGGTTCCAAATACACTAGGAATATTTTAGCTTCAAAAGTGCACTTCTTGTGATCCCCGTAGGAAACTACTTTTCAAGAGCAGAATGAAATCATCAGGAGGCTCACGAGCTGCCTTCAACAGGCCAAGGCAGACCGGGATGACCTGCAGGAAGAGGCTTCGCGCGTTGCTGGTCAGGTCCACGATTTACAGCTGCAGTTGCATCAGGTGTGCCTCTCCTCCAGCCTCTGTGTCCTTACCAAGAGAGTAAGAACAGGTTTGGACTATGAATGTGGAAACATATTGAGCTGATCATGTAGCTCTTGCTAGTTCATGTTGTAGCACAGCAGCGAAAGTGATTTCAGGGCAAGGTGGAGCATTTTTTTGGCTGGAGAAGTCCCGGAAATATCCTCATGTTTTCCACTTGATTGTGTTTTTGGAGGTCATTACACTTCCTTGTCCATCAGTTAATAAGCCCTTGTTAGGGAACTTCACACAATATTGTTGGTGGTTTGGGGGTCTGTACACAACCATTGCTGTAATAACTTGAGTTTGCCCGTGATCATTTTTCCTTTGCTGAAGAAATCTCGGAGTTTATACTTGGGCAACTGGAACAGCTCAGCTGTTAGACAGAAACTTGTTGTACTGAGGTAATGTGACTTGGCTCAAAGAAGGAGATTTAAAATAATGTGAAGATGGTTGAGGCAACCCCTTGTGGCACACAGAACCTGCTTCAGTGCAACAAGTTGATCATGGATGTAATCCCTGGATAACGAGAAATACTGCAGCTTTTCATCTACTTTAAAATGTATTTTTAAAAATGCTTTATGTTTTGGTGATGCTCAGTGTTCTAATGGTTGTTCTCTCTGAACCCATGTATTTATTGTCTTTGGAGCCTTGTAGTATAAGCCAAAGAGAAATATTTCTGTATACTTACCATTTCAGGTTTGCAGGATAAGAATTGCCCTAGGTGGGATTACATGTCTTAACTGTCTGGATAGGAAAGGAAGGGGGTTTAAAAATTTTAAAAAAGGTAAACCTGGGACTTTTTAGTTCAGGGATTATCTTGAAGGAGTTGCTCATGCTCTGGAAAATAAATTGTCTGCTAAATGAAATCTTATAAAATAACAAAAAAATACTGTTTTCTATTTGCAATTCTAGTTGCTGTTGGCAAAATAGGTGGTAATAGTGAAAGTTACTCTACAGATGTTTGTTGGGATTTGCTGCATAAGCCATTGAAAGACTGGGATAAAGCCTCTAAATAGCACTTGGGGCATACTCCAAATAATTCCAGTGATAGGATGCACATTGTGGAAGCATGTCAATTTTGATAATAGATGAAAGCACTAATACTGTCTTAGGTATTATTTCTTGGCTTTAGCAACATCTTCAGAAAAAGATTTTAAAAATGAGTAGAACACATTTTATGTTACCCCCGTGGTGGAAATGTTTTCATTTGAAGGGATGTGGAGAGAGAAAAAAAAAAAACAAACATTTACCAGCTCATTACTCTTTAGTAATGAGCTGTAAATCCTTTGCAGAGAAGACTGGTTTCGTTCATTGTTTTCTTACTGGTATGTCCAGTCCATTGGAAGTTCTGCTTCATATTGGAGGAATTCAGTATGGTTCATTATGTTAGATTTTTAGGCTCTTAATACTGGAGAATTCATCATAGGGATGAATCATCTAACGCATCTTTACAGTAAGTAATAGTATCTAAAACATGACAAGCGTTGCCTGACTTTTTAGGGAGATTCTTATCTGTTGAGAATGAAAGCCATAGGGCAAATCTGTAGTAAATGAATGCAGTGTATTTTATGCAGACAGTGAGTCTTGTGCATGAGTTGTTTGGATACAAACTGACTTCTGACTGGGAGTACCCTTATGTGCTCAGGTTAACCAGATGCTGAGGAGTAAAAGTCTCAGGAAAAACGAAGGATTAGAAGCCCAGCAGCAAATGTCCTTGTTCCAGGATCGTCTCAGAGAGCAAAATGCCCACTTGGAGATGCTGCGCCAGAAAGCACATGACCTGGAAGTACAGTTGGAGTCTTCCCAAAAGGTAAAAACATACACTAATTCCTTTATAATAATTATTTCCGATTTGGTGATAACTCGGACCTGCTGTAGTGACACAGTCGTGAAAAAAGTCTTCTTCTTTAGAAGTAAATCCGTAGGGATTGTGGTTACAAACATTAAAGGAACAGCTTAAAAGGTCTGATCTCCTTTAAGAATGTAACCAGCAATGCCATGGATAGAAGCCTTAAAAGTTTAAGTGAATCAGAGGAGGCAAAATTTGACATGGCTGTTCTGTTGGCTTACTCCTGCCTATGGGAGGTATTTTTTCTAAGCTATGAGGTGGAGAGGTGTCTGTAGCTCTTCATCTTATTTTATTCTATTTGTAATTAAAATTCCTCAAGTTTGAGACAGCCACTATTTCCCTTCTCTCTGGAGTCAGTGGCATACCATTTAGGCAATTTGATATTTTTATTATCACATTTGAAGAGTCTTTCAGTGGTACTTTCCAATCTCTGTGCTTAAAAATTCTGTTGCGTAGGCTAATGATACACCCTGTGCTTAATTATTATTCTTGAAGGTAAATTAAAAGCATGAGGCTTAAGGAAATAAAAATCATGTCATATTTCAATGGCTTATTTCGTATGTTATGTTTTGTTTTTAAGAATACCGAAGATAAAGAAAATCTCCTTGCCCAAATGGAAGAGGATCTGAAAGGTACAATGCAAGAGCTATACAAAAGCATAGATGAAAAAGAGCAATGCATTAAAAGTCTTCAGGATCTGCTGGCAACAGAAAGATTTGGCTTGTCTGTACTACAACAAACACTTTCTCTCCGGGACTCAGAAATAACAGAGTTAAAGAATGAAATAGCTTTATCCAAAGTGAAAGAACAGCAACATATTGAAGAACTGAAAACCATTCATGAGAAGGATATTTGCAGACAGTTGGGTAACTTGAGGAATGAGCTGGAGAAGTGCTACAGAAGAGAGATTGCAGTAGCCAAGCAGGCATATGAAGAAGAAATTATTTTAAAATACAAGAATGAGCTTGAACAGTTAAAAAAAGAACTCTATGCTTTGAATTCTGAAGAACACGTTCAGAATTTGAATGGCATAATAATTGACTTAAATATTAGTCTTCAGGAGTCTGAAACTAATAACGAAAATTTGAGGAAGAGACTTGAAAACCAAGAAGAGGACTTTCAGAGAGAGAAATCTGAAATTGAGACTAAATACAAGGATTTAATTGATGGCCTTAAGTGTCAACTTTCTGATGCAGAAGAGCAAGCTAAGGAAGCCCAACGATATAAACAAGAAAAAGAGTCCTTGAATGAAGAGATTCAGAAACTGAATTCTTTCATCCAGGAATTAAATGAAAAGCGACTTTATGAGGCTGAAAAAAGTATAGATGCAGGGCAAAAGCGTGATGGAGAGATTGTCTCCAATAAAAAGCTAATGAAATTGAGGGAAAACCCAATTTTATCAGGGGTGTCAGAGTTGCAGGTAGCAGGGCTTGAGGAGATGTGGGACAAACCACAGCAGTTGGAAGGTGGAGACGAGCCAGTGCACAAAGAACTGCACTCCCAGCATGAATCCTCAAGGGGTCAGTTAGAAGAAATTAAGAATTCAGAGATCACAGAGAATAATGAAAGTAGCAAAGGAGATAACCTGTCTGAAGGACACTTGTCAGAACTGGGGCTCTTCAGTGGTGATGAAGGCGTGTTGGCTAAATATCTGATTTCCACGGGAACACCAGAAGACTCCTATGCATCCAGCACTTCAGAAGGTCATGCCATCGAGGAGGGTAGGTGCAGTACGTATGGGCTAGACAACAGTGTGCTTCTAGAACCCAGCACAGGTTTTATATCTCCTCCATTAAACTCTAGCCTTGATGAGGGAACATGTCCTAGTGCCTTGGCTCAAGAAGCTTTTGAAGAGGTGGGAGCAGAGGTGTTTGTTTCGTTTGTGCCAGATAATCGCCTGCAGGAAAACAAACTAAGAGACCACGGTGACGTAAAGGATGGTGAGACAGCGTGTTCAGCAGAGAGATGTGTGAAGCTAATTGAGCAGCTCCATCAGACGGAGTCAGCCTTGAAGATAGCTTATCAGGACACCCAAGAAGCTGTTGGAAAATGGGAAAAAGCAATGTCTGAGCTCTCTCATGTGCAGGCAGAACTGGAGGAAGAACATGCAGCACGGATCTGTTGTGAAAAAGAACTTCTGGAAAAAATGGAGAAGGAGAAAGAACTTGAAAATAAACTCATGTTTCTAGTAAAGCAGCAGGGTGAGGGTGGAGGCCAGCCTCACTGTGCTGTAGAGTCCCTGGCACAAGTGTCAAACCCCTCTATCTGGCAAGAAATGGTGAAGGACCTCCAAGAGGAAAGAGAAATGTTGATGGTGCAGCTGCGAGCTCAGGAGCAATTAGTGAAAGATGTTCAAGAGCAGAAAACGGCTTCTGATTCTGTGACAAGCGAAGTGCAGTCTCTCTTTGGCCGTCAGTTGGCTGCTTTGCAAAGTCAAAGGGATCAGATGCAAAGCCAGCTTGATGCACAGAAGGCTAAAAACCAGAGAATAGCAGAGCTGCTCGGGCAGAAAACTGTATCTGAGGAGACGTTGCTAAAAGAACAGGAGTTGCTCAAAGCTGAAATCAATAGAAAAGAACAAAATTTAGCACTTTTATTGAAGGAAAAAACAGCCTTAGGAGACAGATTATCTGCCATGGAGGAGGATTTGGTGAAAGCAGAAAAAGCACTAGTGGAGAATGCTGGCATCATAGAGGACCTTGAGAAAAACATACATGACCTTAATGCTGAAATGAAAAACCTCAAAGAAGTACAGGAATGTGAAAGACTGGGCTATGAGGACAGGTTAAACCTTTGCAACCAAGAAATTAATAAACTTACTGCTGAAATAAAGGAAAAGAGTACTGAATACAGTGAGGAAAAGAGCCAGTTGACTGAAGAAATTGCCCTTTTGAAAGAGGCTCATTTGAATCTCGAGGCTCGCTTGCGGGAATCCTTTCAGGCTGCACAAGCTGCACAGGAGGCTCAATCCAAGGTGGAGAAACATTACAAAGAGGAAATGGATAAAATGGCCACTCAGCACCTTGCTGAATTAACTGAAGTGAGTTTGACACACAAGACAGAGGTAGGAAACCCTGGTAACTGCAGGAGTCGTGAGATTTCGTAATGCTTAAGGTTGCCATTGCAAATGTGTGTATGCCTGTTTTCAGATAGAAGAGTTAAATGCTGAAATAAAAGATAAAGTGGAAAAACAGGAGAAGCTGGAAGAAAAAAGAAAGGAAGAGATTGCTGTAATAAAAAAGGTAAATGCTGTAATTGGGTTTATTTTGGAAAAATAAACTCGTTTTGCATTGTCATTTAAGCAGCATAAACATTTTGGAGACGCAAAAATGCATTAATTTTGTTTTTTCCTGTGATGTCTTTGATTTGGGGTCAGGAGGAGGGGAGAGTTCTGATTCAATAATTAGGGCTAAACAACCATACTTTGAAGAAAGAAA
Organism: Manacus vitellinus; assembly: GCF_001715985.3. Lineage (NCBI taxonomy): Eukaryota > Metazoa > Chordata > Aves > Passeriformes > Pipridae > Manacus > Manacus vitellinus. The sequence continues at coordinate 877,082 of NW_021939471.1, read as the reverse complement.
GCTTTTCATCTGCCTGCTCTCTGCAGGTACATGAACGAGAGCACGATCGTGAAATCTCTGAGCTGGCTGCTAAACACGAGGAGGAGATGGAGAAGCTCCGTGCTGAACTGAAGGAAGAGCAGAAGCACCTATTGGATGAACTTCGGCAGCAAATGGCAGCCACACACAAAGCAGAGCAGGAGCAAGCTCAGCTCCAGTCCCAGGTAAAAGGAAGAAACACAGTGATTACTGTAGTACTGACCTGAGGTTTCATGATCTCCAGGAGGCACAGAAATCAAGGAGCCTTCTCCTTTAATTTCTGTGGGAATTGCGTGTGCTCTTTCACGTAGTGCTGCAACTGAAGAAACAGAGGTTGTCTCTTGGTGGGTGATATTAGATGTTTCCTAGAGGAGTTCTCCAGGGCCCTCACTGCCATTATATTTTAACTTTAATTCTGAAGAAAACTTAATTGCTTAAATTGATGGGTTTAAGGAAGAAAAACAACTAATTTTTCAAGTCTCGGTAAGCTTAACAAGTGAATTTAGGAACAATACTAAGCCCCACCCACTTTTAACTATCCCATTAGTGTAGTCAGGAATGCTTTCTTGCATCTGAAGTATGAAAACTTGACTTTTTTCCTCTAGATATCTACTGGGTCTTTTAACACCTCCACTAAATGCAAAGTGGAAATGGAAAGAATATGTCCAGCGTTAGGTCTAATTACAAGCTGTTGGTATACTGGTTAGGTTAAGAATTGAGAAGTTTGGTTGGTCTGTTTTAGCTGCCATTTCTAGCTGTTTCTAGCTATTCCCCCCTTTTTTTTAATGAAGTGTGATGAATTTTATTTCTACTTTTCCAATACCACTTCAGAATTTTAATTTTTTTTAACAAATTATAACCAGTAGCAAATATAAGGAATTTTTTTAATAGGCAGTGAAGGATTGGGGTGAGCTGCTGTGTGACAAAAGTCAGCTTCTTTTAAGTGTTCTGTTAAGGGTCTCTGCCACAAAGAAAACACTCTCCAAGTACAAAGGCAAAACTTAGATGTGTTTAACAGCTGAAACTGAAACTGGTCATGAAAAAAAGCGAGCACATTTCCTTAGAGGGGAGGGAGAAACCCTTCTTTTCCTCCATCACAGACACTGCACAGCCTTGAACTGGAAGCTTTACGCCTGACCTTAAACAATATGCACACTTCCCAGCTGGAGCTTACGCAGGCAAACCTGAGGAAAGAGAAAGAGACTGCCCTCGTGGAGCTGCGGGAGATGCTCAACGACAAGCGTGCGCAGGAGGTGGCGATCCTGCAAAGCCGCCATCAGCTGGAGTGGGAGAAGATCAGAGAGCAATGTCTGAAGGAAAAAGAAGACCTGAAGTCAAAGCATCAGCAAGAGCTAGGTATTAAAATTGGGGAATAACGGCCCAGTATTTTCTCCCTGCACAGTTTCCTGACTTGGTGCAGAGCTGCCCTTTGAGTGACAGCTGGTGTTGCCTTGAATAGAGACAGGGGTTGGACTGCCACGTGCAAGGATGCATGTTTTACATGTGAAAATAAAGTTGTGCAGACACAAGTTTAGCTTTTTTTCATCTGTATGAGTGTTTTGCTGTGTTCTAAACTGAACTAGTTGCTTTCAGGAGGCATTAGACCAAGCTCTCATAAAGAACTAAATCAGTGCAAAGAGTAGAGCTCTTACCCCTTTTGTTTCTTCTGGAGTTTTCTTTCCCTGGGTCAGTACTACCAGTGTCTTTTCGAGAAAGCTTCCTGGCTTTCCCTCTCAGTGGTTTCAAAAGGAGGATAAAGGAGTCGGAAAGGAAGCTCAGTGACAGCCTGTAGTTGTGTGTCCTTTGGGATCTCTTTCATATAAGATTGTATTCTGGCATCAGCATGAGGAAAGCTGCACTTTGCAGTACTGAAGGCCTGCTGATGGTGCTCTTGGCATTGTTTGGGAAATCCGCCTCTTCCCAGGTCAGGAGACCATTTCTGACCTGTATGGCAGAGCTTGAGGAATTTCTGGAGAAAGATTAGTCTTGCAGCAATTCATTAGAGAACTTTACAGAATCACAGGCTGGTTGGGGTTGGAAGGGCCCTCTGGAGATCATCAAGTCCAAACCCCTGCTAGAGCAGGTTCACCCACAGTAGGTTGCACGGGATCATGTCCAGCTGTGTTTTGAGTGTCTCCAGAAAGGAAGACTCCACAACCTCTCTGGGCAGCCTGTTCCAGGGCTCTGTCACCCTCACAGTAAAGAAGTTTTTCATTGTATCCAGATGGATCCCTGGAGATCACCGCTACCTGCAGGCCTCCAGCTAGACTCTGTGCTGCTGATCACACCCCACTGAGCTCTGAAATAAGGTTTAGGACCCATTCCTTTAGTTGTCCTTCCCGAAGAGGAAGAGAACATTCATTTAGGGCTGTTTCTTTTTGACCTAAGAGTAGGAAACCTTTTGTTACCACCATGTAGTGAACTGATGGCACAATGGGGCTTGGGAGCAGGAGGAGGTCTAGATACAGTTCTTAGTATCAGTGCTGTTGATGTGCCTTTTGGCAGTGTAACTTAATATGAATGTAACCATTTGGATGTAGAGACTGAGAAGAATCTGGCATCAGGTGATGCAGGAGGCTTGGTGGGAAGTTGTGGATACTGTTACCTGGGCGGCTAGAGGACAGAGGTTTCTCTTCAGAGAGGCAAAGATTAGACATGACCCAACTTGTTTGAGTGCTGGGACAGTGTCTTGTAGCTTAGATGATACTTCTGCCTCTCCTGGACCATTAGCTGGGTAGCTGGCACCAGCTTAGTCTCCCAAGTTCTCGTTTCCCACAGAAGGACTTGAAACATAGTTGCATGTTATAAATTATTGAATGTTATAAATAAGCCAAGGCAACAGTGCTTTGATGCTGTGGGAAGGTGGCTGATAGGCCTTTACAGGGTACCTGCAGACCAAAAAAGGGGCTGAACAAGAAGATGGAATGAATCTGGGGAAGAGCTGGGGAGGAGGAAACCATTGGTGTCAGAGATAACTGAGCAGATAATGGTATCTGTCTTGCAATTTGTTTCCTAGGCATTCATAGAAGAAATTTGATGTTTCCTACCTGCTACTGCTGCCTGCTACTCCTGCTGTGTCCCTGGAGACGATTCTGTGGTCATAGTGACGTGCAGGGAAACGCTAAAATGGCATCACTGAATTCCTATCTTTAGGATTTTATTTTCTTTTAGTAACAATTTCTCTGTAGAGCTAAGCAGGCTTTGCTAAATAAACTGAACTTTACCTTCTGAATTGCCTTTGCAGCTGTAACTGCTAGATGCTTGTTTTCTAAAGTGAAAGTGAATTACTGGGATATAACAGAACAGCAGGTTTGGATAGAACCCAGCACCTTACCCTGCTGTGTGCCTGCCTATTTAAGTCCTTGAATTTGATGTTGAAAATTGTAATCTCATCATATTTCTACTTATCATTTAATCATAACATTTTATGTAAATTTATTAATAAGTATTTTATTTCACAGTTGACCAGAGAAAGAAAATAGAATTGGAAATGGAAGAGGCACATCTCCAGGCATTAGAGGTACAAATTCTGTTCTTCCTACAAGAAACAGTAAAGCTCCTTTCAGAAAACAAGAGCTGGTACAAGTCCCATATCTGCTACACATTTATTGTAAAGGGCAAATAAATGGAGAAAAAAAAGTAATAATTTACGAAACATGTTTGCTTTAATAATGTTGTCTTACTCTCTTAGATCCTCAAAAGAGCCTGGGAATTAGAGTCTGACACACGTTTAAAAAACGTGTGTGAAGAGCTATGTGAAAAACATCAGACCGAGATGATGGAACTGCAGAAATCTCTGGAAATGGATTTAGAAAAAGTCAGAGCAGAGCTGGGGCTTCTTTCTGTTGAGAATGAGCAGTCCAAAAGTAAGTACTGTGGTCTGGAAAGCAGTTGTTTTACTGAACAGTGGCACAGTCGAGTGTTTTGCAACATGTATAAAAGCAAATACAAGATATATGCGTGTACTGTTACTTAAAAGCTGGGACGGTGGCATGACTGTCTAGAAAACAGGTTGTAAATGAAAATTTTTTTTAAAACCGAGGTAACATTGTTGCATTTTGACTTCCACAGAATATGAGGTAGAAACACATTAAAGGGAGGTGCTGTTTTGCTTCCAGTCGAAAACCAGTTTTGACAGTTTCTGGATTAATCAATATTCTGATTAATATTAATAGAAGCTTCTTCTAACAAAAAATCATGTTTGGATTGTGAATAGTTAAAGCTCAATGGAACAAAAGTTTCAAAAGCTGGCTGTCTCTTGGCCAGCAGTGTGGGATGCAGAGACCTAGAAAGCACTGTGTGGAAATGTTTGACCTTCAAATACTTTGCTATTGAAATATTTCCATGATTCCCTGTAGGCTAACATGCAGGCTAGAGACATACATGTGTATTTTTGTTGCACAAAAGCTGGACAGGTTATTCATTAACCAGGATGATGGAGTAACAGAACTCATTTTTAATTTTAGTAAAATGTATAGAACTGGAGAGGCAACACCAATTAGCCATTACAAAATTACAAGAACAGCTGCAGGCTGAGCATAACCATGTCCTAGAAGAGATGAAGATGAAAAGCCAAGAAAAAGAACAGAATCTTCAGAAGGAGGTAAATTACATTTCTTTAGTTGTTTAGAGTGGTTGAGTACTCTCTGCATAACAAAAACTAGACCATATACATATCATTTGGGTGACCTGCTTGTATTTAGGGATGTTACTGAAAAACCAAAATGCATCTCATGACGCAGGTAGATCCTCTGAGTTTCCATAGGAGTTCAAAACCTTTGGAATGCAATTGCCTTTGGGCCATTAGGTGCTGTCTCTTCCTCTGTATTTATATGCTTTATTTTCTCGTTCTTGTGTTGTGTTTTTATCTAGCTAATGCTTTATTTTTTGCCAGTGAAGATAAATATGGCATCAGGAACAAATTCCTCCCTCTCAGAGGAGTGGGTGTAATAGTTAAGTACTACTGAGTATGTGATACTGTCAGGAGCTGAGTCTGCTTGTCACTAAGTGTTTCCACCTATTTCTGACACAAGTGTCTGTTGCATATAAATAAGCAATTAGAATTGTTTAAAAAGTTGTGGTTTGTTGTTTTTTTTTTTAACATGTTTTCTGTAGCTGGACCAACTTCAGGTCAAGCATGAACAACTCCAGGCTCAGTCACAAGAAGAAATCCAGCAGCTTTGGTCTCAGCTCGACAGTACCCGAGCGAACCGACAGGAGCTAAGTGGTATGTTCAAAACTGACACATTTGATCTTTTGCCTCTTCTCCACACAGAAGTACACGTTATTGACACAAAATTCTTCTAAGTATGTACCAGAAACACACAGATAGGCCACAGTGTCAGTGGGTTGTACCCCAGTGGTCTGTTTCTGGAGTGAGAGGTGAGTCAGTGCCAGATGACAGGTTCTGCAGTGTCAAAAAGCATGGTGTGACTGTGGGGAAAAGCTTGCTCCTGTGGTTTTCCTTTCCCTTCCCACTCCCATCCTGCAGACTATAAAAATCTTTAGTGAAAACCAAACATCTTTCATTGGAATGTCAAATTAGGTATAATGTAGTTAAAAACTGGAGAAGATCTGGTCAGTGCAATAACATGCTCCTATTTGTATTTCTGTTTCAAGATCCAGGTGTATTAAATAAAACAGCTGGTTTTGCAGTCTAGTGATTGGAGGTGACAGGTTTTTGCTTGAAATGAAGATGGACATGTCTCAGATGTGTGTGCACAAGGAGATGTGTAATACATGAAAGAAGAACTTTTAGAAAAGTAAAAAACCTAGAGACCATGAGTTAACCTTGACTCTGCCTCTGTTCACCTTGTGTTGAGACTGTGACATGAGGTTCTTGACTTCTGCTGGGGTAGTTAAAACAGAAGGCACATGTAATGTGCTTCAAATACAATTTCAGATTTTCTGAATAATATAACTGTAAATCGCTTTTGAAGTATATTAGGGTTTTGTGAGGTTATTGTTTGTTTGTTTGTTTGGGTCATACATTGAAAAAATTTCTATCTAGCCAGAGTTGACTATTTCATAACTTTATTTTGATATTACAGAATTATAGCACATAGCACTTTATAGTACTTACTGGAATATTTCTTCTCTGTAGCTCTAATCTTTAACCTTTCAAATGTCTTTCCATGTTTCTAATCACTCACATTCCCATTCTTTGGACGCTTTCTGTTTCTTCATCTTACTTGAAGATGGTGAGACCAGAATGCAGGCCTGTGGTCCAGGTGAGGATCTTTCTTTTGGTGTGTGAGATCTTAGTGTTTGTTTTGTTCTGCTGTTCTTCACTTGAGTGATCATTTGACAATGCGTTTGGATTGATGGGGGACTCCTGGTGGTGGATTCAAATCATAGCAGCTGGATCATGGATTACTGCTCTGATGTAGGAATGACATGTCAGTTCAAAGCTGTTAAACACTTTTTTGAGGGGGTTAATTTTGTGCCAGTAGCCTTTGCTGGTTAGGCAAAACCTACCCATGGCGGATTGAACTTCCTTTACCTATCTTATTGATGATGTTACCAGTCCCTTCTTGTCACTTGATTTCCGCTTCCACCGGTCCCCGTGCCTGGCAACTGCTCCCTTTGGAAGCAGGCCTGAGCCTTGGACTTGCTTCACGGAATTGTGGAATCATGGAGAGGTTTGTGTTGGAAGGGACCTTAAAGATCTTCTCGTTCCAACCCCCCGCCATGGGTAGAGACACCTTCCACTAGACCAGGTTGCTCAGGTCCAACATGGCCTTGAACACTTATTTCTTCTCTTACTCTTTCTATTTGAATGTTCATTGTGAGAATTTTTTCCTTCTAAGTGTGCGTTTTCTGGCTTGCTACAAAAAAACCACAGTGTGACAGTCAGCTGTGTTGCTCCTGGATGGCATCCTCTGTTTCTGTTTTTAAAGTTTCTCTTTTTGTGTAATATAAGCAGCTGCTTTTCTCCAAGCAAGTTCTTTCTTTTCAAAGAATTTCACCAAGTTCTTTCTGCCTGAAATGCAGTTCCCTCTTCAGTTGATTCTTTGGGGATTCAGCTAACTGTAGTTATTTGGAAAGTTGAGCTATCTGGAAAACTCTTCCTCATGGTTTTTGTCCTTTTTTTTCCCCCACCTTTTAACTTTCTGGTATGTTACTGCTGCTTTAATACAGAAGGTGGGGAAGAAAGCTCTCAGAGGGCTGTTGAATAGGCTGCAGTGCTGGCCATTGTCCTCACTCCCTGGAAGGAGGGCAGCTTGCTGAACCAACCTTTGATAGCTGCTTTCTGCTGCATTCCTGTTTTGTTGGATGGTTCTTCTTAATTCAGTGAGTTCAGCTTCTGTTTGTGCACACGATGAGCAGCCAAACCATCAATGAAGTAATCCAGAATTGATTTTATTATTTTTATTTCTCGTGATTTTTGTTTTTCTACTTAGTTTGTGCTAAAGTTTGTTCTGTTTGGGTAGTTTTGTCTGGAGCAAATTAAATGACTTTGACTAATTCACTGCTTCTGGGTGCTACAACAAGCAGGTGTGAAGTTGAAGCAGTAGTGCAGGGCTCTGCATGTTACTAGACTAGAGCTGCAGGAAACGAGGAGGACTAGCAGTCTGCTGATAATTTTGATTCTCAGCGTGAGGATGGTGTCTCTGAATGCAGTGTAAATGAGAATGTGACTTCAGAGGAAGAAATGTTTTGTCTTTCAGAAGTTCATTTTCTTACGTAGCTTATGGGATAACTTTTTGCTGCTGTCTAAGTGTCCCGGTTCCAGCCAGGACAGAGTTATTTTTTTCAGTAGCTGTGAGGGGGCAGAGCCTGGAGGTTATTCTGGAGGCTGTGAGGTTATTCTGTACTACATCAGGTCATTGCTGTGGGCAGGGGGAAGGGACTCTCTGGCTTCTGAGAAGAAGGATGTGGTGGAAGGGGGAAGCTGCCCACCATTTGTTAATTGTCACCCGAGGTCCACCATGAACATGTTTTCCATGCGAATCATCCTCTCCGTTTGTTATTAATGTTGTTGCTGTTACTGTTAGTTTTCTTACCTCATTGCTGTTTCCAGCAAATTGTTCTGATCTCAACCCATGATCTTACCCCTTTTGTGCCTTCCACTGGAGAGGGAGGAGAGGGGAGCAGCTCATGGTCTTTTTAGTGGGAGTACTAAATTGGGGGATACCATTCCTAAACCGCAACACTCAGCAACTAAATCTGACCTTTACAGAATTACTTAGCCTAAAGATATGTATTCTTAGTGCTTGTGTTGGTTTTGCCTCCATTCCAGAGCTAAAAGAGCAGCTCCTGGCTCGTGCATCACAGGTAAAGGAAATAGAGCGTTTAAAACAAGAGTTTGAACAGCAGCGTCAGCAAAGAAACAATGAGCATGAAGCTCAACTGGAACAACTGAGGCTTTATTTTGAGGAGAAGTTAAGAGTTGCTGAAGAAAACTACAGAGAAGAATTGACTTTGTTGCATCAGAGACTACAAGAACTGAAGGACTATTCACTATCGGAGTTGGAAATGAGTCAAGATCAAGCAGGGGACATCAGGTGATCTATTTATTCTTTTTCCTTTCATCCCATGCAATGACAGCATGCTTCCATTTTATTTTTTTTAATACAAAAGAGGATGTTAGCCTCTAAACATTCTGAGATTGAGCATTAGGTAGTTAGAAACATAGTGATGGATGTGATGAGGGCCCAGCCCTGAGCAGTTGTAGTTGCTTTTTGCCTACTTTCAGTAGTACACTGCAAGTCATCAGGTTAACTTAACTCAATTCATGACATGTTACAATCTTAAAAACTTTAAAACCCTTTTCTCAGTTCTTCTGTCACAGTTTTTGAAGATACTGCTGACAAAGAGAGAAGAGTTGCACTTGATCAGCTAAATCAACATCAGGTAGGATTTTGATATACTGAAAGTTCTGTTGTTCATTATATGACCTGTGTGAACACAGATGTCTAATTCCTTGCTCTTACAAAGAGTTAATTAATTTCAGATGTTTAGTAAGGCTTAATTATTTTTGACAAGTATATTTTATTGACTTAAAATAGTTCTCAGCCCAGCAGGACAGATCAAACAGTGTTCTGTAATTTTATGTGTTTTATGTGCTTTTTGGCTTATCCTGTAACGAGTAAGGAACTCCTCTACAAAGCTCTTCTACACAAGTGCAGAATTGTTGTTTCTCTTCTCTATAGTCCTGGTAGTAACTGTGCCTTTCTTTGCTGTCTGTTCTCTTCAGACCAAGATGCTAGCTCGGTCCCTCTTTCATTTATGCACCTATTTTCGTGCACCTTGTTGTAATTTAAGATCTCGACATCTTTGCTCAACCATGAAAGATTTCTTTCATGGTTTCTTGAAAGCTAAAGATCTCTTCCTAACCCTTTACTTGTAGGAAGAACTTACCTGTCTGCAGCAACAACTTAAAGAACAACACAGACATGAATTAGATTCCTTAAGATCCTCCCTTACACTTCAGTATAAAGAGGACCTGATGAAAATGAAGATGGATCTGTCAGACAAATGCATGACAGAAATTGAGGCAATGAAGAGAAAGCACTGTTTAGAACTTGAGCAGCTCCGTGCCCAGCTTTCAGAAGAACATTTTAAAGGTAGGATGGTCTGATAGAGTGGGAAGGAAAATGGTAAGCTGCTTGTGTGGCGTATATTTTTCTTTAAACAGATTTATCTGTTTAAATTTGTTATTATCGAGCACTTATGGGCATGTTGAGTTGTACTTCTAAAGATGTGGTGATCTGAAGTTGTTTATTCTGTAGTAAAAACTACTAAAACTGTAAAAGGATCAGCTTTCCATTTTTGATGCCTAGAAGGGCACTGTCACACAAACACTTGGATTTAAAATCCGTAACTTACAGTTAGCTAATTAACACATATTGTTATAACTATAATTCAACTGTATGTTGGTTGAAAGGATCAGTACAGTTTTTAAATTCGCAGTTATCTTTATGTATTTTTAATAGTAGACAGTATGTCAAAACTGCTTAAATTAGAATGTTTAGAGATTGTCCCATCTGATTTTTGGGGAAATGCTTTATGTAAATAGTACGTACAAAAGAGGAGATGAAACTTCCATAAATCTGCTGTTACACTGCCCAAAAAGAAAGTCAACTCCTGTGGCTGTTGCAGATAAGAAGGGAGGACTGGCCACAGGATTTGTGATTGTTCTGTGCATGTTGATGTTGATAAATTCCATAGGTGGTGATAAAATAGAACAGAGTATGAAATCATCCTGATACGGGATTCTTGTTGTCCTGTAGTTAGCCTGGGTAAAGCTGACAATATTCAGCTTTATTTCTGTGCATTAGCAGGATTCTATGATCTGTTAAAATAAAATAAATTCCAGAATGTCATTTCATTGTCTGGTTTGGGTTTTTATTTTACTTTTTTTTTTTTTCTTTCCAGAGATCACCAAACTGCGTCTCCAGAGTGCTCATGATGCAGCATGTCAGGTTGAAATGGAGGTGGCTGAGCGAGTGTCTGTGCTGGAGGAGGAGCACAAAGCCAAGCTCTCTCTCCTCAGCTCTGAGAAACAGCGCATTGCAGAGCTTTCAGAGGAAATAAAGCGCTTAAAGGAAGAGATTGTAAAGCAGAAAGATTTTTCTGAGCAGAATGAGAAGCATCTGAAAGAAGAAATGGAAAAGGTTAATTTGTGTTACAGAGCTGTTTGGTGTAGATTTGGGCAAGCTCGGATCTGTTGGGAGGGCCAAGGGAGGCAGAGGCAGCACTTCCCTTTAAATGTCCCTGGGTTAGGGATAGTGGCTTCAGCTTTAAATGGACTTGCCTGGATACACACAAACGTTGGAATACAAGTCTGTTTTGGTGTAGCTCTTGTACCTTCCTGTTCAAAGTCTCAGAGCTGAGAGAATCCTACGTAGTACCGTCCCTCTTACTGGTTAAATCAGCTGTCCCATCTGAGGATAACCTTGAACTGGATGTTAATTAGTTGTTTAATTTGTTGCAGTATTTGAATGCTAATGAGAATTAGATAGATTAAGCTCTTATTTCTCAAGTCTTCCTCTCCTCCCTTTTTAAAAAGATGGATAAGTGTATCCTTTTCCAGACTTAAAAAACGATGAAGAAAACCAGAGAAAGTCTTTTTTTTTTTTTTTGCCTTCTTTCATTGAACAATCATTTGCTCAGAAGCTTTGGCTTCTGTTTTTATGCTACATGCTTTTTATGTGGCTTTTGTGTTATGTCCAAGAACTGCCCTTGTCATGAACTTAGACACTACATGGAAAATACCACTGGAATGTAGAAGGAGAAGTTTAAAAGAGAATTTTATTCATACCCAATATAAATACCTAAGATGCCCATAGCTGTATAAGTTGAACTCCTGAAAAGAAGTGACCTCAAGAGAAAACAATGTAGAGTACCATATTAATGCTAGAATTTTGCCTTAGTTTTTTCTTTTCTTCCTTACCCCAATTATTTCTCAAAAATGCATTCAATTTAATGCATGTCAATTCATAAATTGCCATTTCAGCCTTACTTTTATTAGGAGGGGTTACTTCACTACAAGAATTGAATCTCTCCAGGACCTTAAATGCCTGAGAATGTTCACTTCATGCACTATGCACTTCAGTTTGGTTTTGGTGTTTTATTCATTTTTTTTTTTTAATAACTGCGTTCACAGGTAAAATATGAAATTGGTGAGGATCACAAGAATAAGTTAAGAGAAGCCAGAGAAGAAGTCCAGAAAATAGAGACTATGTACAAAGAAAAAGAGAAGAAGTGGCAATGTGAAAGTGAGGCCCAGAGAATCCAAGCAGAAGAGAAGTTATCACTGCTGCGCGTCGAGCTGCAGAACAGAGCAGAGTCTGAGAAGCAGAGTTTGCAAAAAGAGTTTGAACTTCGTGAAGCTGAAATGAATCAACTTCGAGATCACCAAGCTGCCAGAATTCTGGAACTGGAGAAGCTGGTGAAGGAGCAGCAAAACAACTTGCAGCAGCTGGAGGATAGCCTTGTGAGCGCGCAGGCTGCGCAGAGAGCCCAGCAGCAGCACGAGGCTGACCTGCAGGCAGCCAAAGCCCTCATGGCAAAGGAAATGGAAAAGGCCACACTATGTCTGCAGGAAGAATGTGCACTGAAACTTATGGAAGCACAAAACAAGTAAGTCCAGAGTGTGTGAGCAGTTTCCCTTAAGGGTTCACTCGTTGTTACGGTTACTTTTTCTTATTTTAAACTTAACGAGTGGTAGTGGTGTAGATTTGTCACTTGATGGCACTAACTAACTTACATATGTAAGGCTTGCTGTCCCAAGGAACAGGAATGCTGTCTATTATGGCTTGCTCTATAATTTTGCTCTGTGTAAATGCATTTCATCTAGTCTAGCAGAGAAAACATAGTCAAGTTCTACCTGTTAAGAGTACAACACACAGCTGAAAATCATATGCCAGGCTTTGAAGACAGGAAGTGTGACAGGACATATAAGTAGAAGAGTTCTCTAAATATTTTCAAACAATTCAAATGAATTTGAGCAAGCTTTTCGTGGTGAATGAAGCTTGTGCTAACTACTGAATGCTGAGGTTGATGTGGCCCCCTCTGGTATTCTTTAGTTCTGGTTAGATGTGAAGGCTGGAACTACTGGTTTTCTTCCCTTTCCTGCACCTGTTTTGTAAAGTGTATTACACAAAATATTCAAGCAACCACATGTTTGTATCTGCATGCTTCAAATATATCACTTCTTTCCTCCCCAAACACATGCTCACAGAACAAGACTGGAGAAATAATGACAGTAAGAAAACACTGAAAGCAGAAACTTAACTTTTAGATAATTGATTGCTCTTTAGTTATTGGTGTCTGCATCCAGAAATACCATAGTTACTGATTACAGCAAGTGGCAGCACTTTAGACAGTTAATTTTCTGCATCAAGCTTTGAGCAGACCACAGAGAGATGAGTTTTTGGAGGAGCCCCCATGTATCCCACATAATGCTTCCATGGTGGTTTTATGTCTGTCTTTAGCAGAAGTTTTTAGAGGTGTTTGTTATGACAGTGCCTTGAGGGCAACATATTTGAGAGGTAGCAATGTATATACCATGTCCTAGATGCTCTCATGTGGCAGTGTTTTAGTTTTAGTAAGTTAATAGGGGTCTCTCTAGTAATAACCAGATACTACCAAGTGACATTGCAGAAACCTTTAATTATGTGGCTATGAAATCGTTGTTGTGGCTTGCTTTGAATTTAGTTCTGTATTTGAGCATAAAGGAAAACTTGTGGAGGCAAAGTAGGATCTATTTATTTTCCTTTGATTTTTATTTATTAGTTCAATTATTAAAAAAAACCCAAGCAGTGCCTTTTTGACAATAGTTTCTTAACTTTCTTGGAAATAATACAGGTTTATGGAGGAACACAAAGCTATGACTCAGAAATTCACAACTGAGCAAGAGATTCTTCTCCAAGAGCTGAAAAAGAAACATGTGGATGAGCTGGAACTCCAAAGTCAGCACCTACAGGAGAAGCATAAGCAGCAAATTTTGTCTCTGACAGCTGATTTTCAAACAAAACACCAAGCTGAAATTGAGACTCTTAAATCTACACTGGAAAGTAAACAGCAGATTCAGCTTGAAGGTTGTGTTGCTGAACTACAGACAAAGCATCAGGCCCAAATTGATGAGTTGGAGGCTAAGCACTTATCAAATCTGGATTCCTTGGAGTCGTCCTACCTGTCTGAAATTCAGAATATAAGAGATGAACATAGTCAGACTTTGGAGAAGCTACAGCTGCAGCACATGGAACAGCTCCAAGAACAGGATAAACTGCATCAAGCACACCTGGTCCAGGAGATTGAGATGCTGAAATTAAAGCATGCTGAAGAACTTCAGCTTTCCCAGAATAATTTGAAAATTGAGCTAGCTACTGTTCATATGGAAAAGCTTAAAGCCATGGCTGTTGAAGCAGAAGAAGCTCATAAGGTGAGTCAGAAAGAAAACCTGGCATTGAAGGTGAAATTTTGTGGTAAATTGTGTGGGATCACCTTTCCCTTGTTCTCAGGGTACGTTTCTACGCCCTCTTTGTGCCAGCACTGACACTTGTGTGTGGCTGTATTGAGAGCTGAAATAGGAAACTCCAGCTGAAAATTAAGCCCATCTGTTGCCTCCTGCCCCAAATGCTCACTCTAATGAGTTTTGTATCTCAGTGTGTGGAAAAGGTACAAATGAGGTAAATCTTTCAGCAGAATTCAGACCCGAAAGTCTCCGTTTTGTGGTTCAGAGCTTCTCTCCCTGACAGAGTTACTGTGTAATTCTTCAGAAGGTGACTAGAAAAAAGTAAATGTAATCCTGGAGGTTAAGCCACATCTCTAGGAATCTAAAGATCCTCCCTAATAAGTAAGGGATTTACAAAACTTTTACTAGACAAGAAAAATAAACCCATTTAAATGCTGTAGAGGGTATGTTTATGTATGTGTGCTCATCATTCACGAGGCAATATTGTTCCTGTTTACTTAGAAAAGCTTTGATACAGGAGGAGAAGCTGGACATGTGTTGTACAAAGAGGTTGCAAAGATATTTGTAATGATTTCTTCCCCCCCCTCCCCTTTTTTAATTAATGCTTACACAGGATCATTTGAACATAGCTCTTCAAAATCAAAGGCAGTTGCTGGAAGAAGAAAAACGTCTGGCTCTGGATCTGTTGCGTGAGGAAGTATTGCATATGGAGGAAAAGCACAGAAAGGCACTCCAAGAGCTTCAGGATCTTCATGAGGCAGAAATTAGGAAACATAAGGAGGAGTACTCCAGGGAGCTGGAAGAAGAATTGGGGAAACTAAAAGCACAGCATGAACATGAGCAAGAGGTCAGAATGTCACTAATACCTAAAACCAAAATAATCCATGCTTTATCTTAAAGTAAATTCAGGTTTTATTAACCTTAGAAATAAGATGCTTCTGGGGTTTTTTTTAATAGTGCCGGTAGATATGAAGAGACAAATTTAACATTTTTAGGCCTTGCTTTATCTGAAAGGACTTAAGGGAATTTGTGTATGTGTATTAGACTTATTTTTTTTAAAAAAAATTTAAGCCTGTGTTTGCAGTACTCTCTTTATGGGGCTGGGCTGGGCTTGCTTTCTTTTGAGATCCTGTCATATTTAATTCAAAATTTTAAAGCTGCCATTTTGATTTAAAACTAGTAGGGAATAATTTAGGTCATTAACCATTTGTGGAAAGCAACTGCTTTTTAAGTAAAAATTCGTTGCTAACATTTATTTCTTCTAACACTGATTTCTTCTTTTCTTAGAGAAATTATAGTAGGTACTACTTTTCCAAATGTGATTTCTCAGTGAGGTTGAGAAATATTCCTATTTGCTCTTAAAGCTTTGCCATTTCTTCTTGTTGGGAATGTTTATGTGTAAGCTTGATGTTTACTTTGATACTGAATGCTAAAAAGATTGATTATTACACTAAGTTCTCTTTAAGCATCAAAATGGAATTAAGATCTTCTGTTCATTCAGTTTTTTATGCAGTCTGACTTCTGTGCATGCAAGCAGCCATGAGTGATGAAGACTTTTCACTTTCCTGTGTTATATGTTACATTCATGTAGTAGGCAAAGTCACAAAGAAAATGAGCTTTATCCAGCTATAACCACGAAAAATATGTTAAAATACAATTAACTTTGGCTTTTTCACTTACTAATTTGAAAGTTGGATAGCGTTCCAAATAACTCTCAAATCACTTTTGGAAGAATAGGTTGCTTAGGAAGGTAGTCTTGTTAGTTTTCTGGGAGGTTCTAATGGTTACTCAGTCTTTAAGCTCTTCATTCTAGACAGAGGATTTATGACCATTCTGATGACTACTTCTTAGAATAATAAGCAAAAAACCCCAAATGAACAAAAAAATCCTCAAACCTTTCTCTGTTGTATCTCATAGGATAATTGCATTAAATATAGCTGTGTACTGTTTGTTCCCATTTGAACAAGAGAAATCACTTCTTAACAAAATATGCTCTCCCCGTGTTTCTCTCCTCCTCTTTCCTCCTTATTTCTTTGAATTTCTCTTGGGGAAGTATCTGTTGGAAAGAATAAGGAATACTTTATTAGTCTGATCTGATATTCTCGTGAATACAGGGTTGATATCTAATGCCTAGTTGCTTCTTATCTATTTTTATCAGCTTTCTTTCTTCTGTACTCAGCATGATGATAGAAAGAAACCCTGTATGACCTTGAGGATTGTGAACATGCTTTTAAGAATTTGGCTGAGCTTGATGGGTTTAGTTTGGTTTTATTTTTTCCCGAATTCTAATACTATGGTCTAAAATACTTTATATTCCTTACTTGTCTACAGCTGTATGCTTCTGCATCGGCCTCTGAAGTAGAATCTGTGAGGAAAGCTCTTCTGGCTCAGTTTGAAGAGGTAAAATTGAAGCAGCAGCTTCAGTTCCAGGAGGAGATTGAGCTGTTGAAGTGTCAGTCGGAAGTGCTGCTGGAACAGCAGATTGCACAGCTGAAGGTAAGCTCTGGTGAAAATGCACTTCTGAGTATACACTGGGAGAATGTTCTGCTGAAAAAGACCAACTGGTGTAAATTTCTGTTCTTCAGTGTCTAAAATGATGCTGAGTTAAATCTTTTCCTTGCTTCACCATGTTAGAACTAGAAAGGTAGCACTGGAAATAAAGCAGTGTGATGCGAGCAGTTGTATTTAATACAGGGTTGTTTTCAGGTTCTGAATTGGATATGAAATGGTGCCCTTCAAACAAAACCAAAAAATCAGTGGAAAATATTTGCCTAAGCAACATTCCTTGTGTACATGTTCAGTTTGTCATTTGAGACATTTTCTTCTTGGTGTCTGCCCTTGGCCTGTCATCCTGTGTCTATTGCATTCTTGTGTGTTTGGCAAAAATATATTCAGTGTTATCTGAGCTTTTACTAAGTCTGTGATGACAGTGAGCTCTTTGGGTATGAGATATTTGTTGTTGTTAATCTCTGCTTTCACGGATTCATCATTTGAGTTCTAAACTTCCATCATGATAAGCATCTTCAAGATGTTTCCTGCCTCTGACTTCTGTGTAGTCCTGACCATTCTTTGACTTCACTCTGTCTGGTGCAGCTCTCTTTTGAAACAGAGGACACAAGCGTGTCCTGAAAAGCTGCTGCAGGTGTATTTGACATTGCTGTCCTCAGCTGAACCCCAACCTTCAGCTCACAGAAGCTGGGACCAGACTGAGTGTTATGCAGATACTCCAGAAGTGATCCCTGCTTTTCTCTCTCTCGTGCTGCCCTAATTAGCATTTGGGACACCAGAAACCTCACTTTTTGTTGAAATTTTACCAGGGCTAATTCTCCTGCAGGTTCAGCTATCTATGGATTCTCCCCACATGAGCTTAATGACCGGTGTTTTGTCTCAGAAGAGACTGGCTGGATCTATTTGGAATGTCAGGCTGAGCTGCATTGTGTGCTGATACATATTTTTACAAGTCCTCCCCTGCCCACTACCCTGTGCTCATTTATGCAGTTGTCTTCATGCCAGCCAGTTTCCTTCTTTCCTTCCCTCTGCCTTGCCTAGCAGATTTCTAGTATTCAGAATTCCTCTCTATGGTCTGATATACTTTAGATGGATCTGAGAATAACAGGCAGGCTGTTTCAGAGACTGTCTGCAAATTCAGCATTCTAGGTCGAGGAAAGTCCTCCTACTCCTTTGTGTCTGTTCACTTTTTACCTTCTTAACTGCTAAGTACAGTGCAAGGACTGGCTCAGTCTTCTGCAGAGGATCAGGTGACTACATGTACTCTGCTCTGAAGTCTTATTTCTTACTCTGTTTTCTTGACTTGCCAGTGTAAGAAATAGTTGGCTATCACCTTGGAGTGCATTGGTGTTCGTAGACAAAATTGCCAGAGTTTTTTTTATACTGTGATCATTTCCCAGTTCTGGTGTTGCAGAAACAATCACTAATCCGGGTTCCTTTTAGCCTCTTAGCTCAGCCTCTTCAGCATGTTCAGAGAAGGGCAATGGAGGTGGGGAAGGGTCTGGAGCACAAGTCCTCTGAGGATTGGCTGGAGGTGTTCAGCCTGGAGAAAAGGAGGGTTGGAGGGACCTTCTCACTCCCTACAACTCCCTGAGAGGAGGGTGTAGACAGGAGGTGGAGATCAGCCTCTTCTCCCACGTAACAAGTGACAGGACCAGGGGAAATGGCCTCAAGTTGCACCAGGGGAGAATTAGATTGGGTATAAGGGAAAATTTCGTCACTGAAAGAGTGGTCAGGCATTGGAACAGGCTGCCCAGGGCAGTGTGGAATCATCATTCCTGGAAATGTTCAAAAAAAGCATGGATGTGGTGCTTAGAGACTTGGTTTAGTAGTGGGCTTGGGAGTGCTGGGTTAATGGTTGCATTTTGTGATCTTGGAGTGCTTTTCCAACCGAAAGGATTCTATGATTCTGTTTGGAAAGGGATAGCAGGACCTTGTTTCACCTCCCTTATTTGCTGATGCAGGAGTGGGCAATGTCTAATAATCCCTTCCTTCAGAGTGCTTTCACAGAATCATGTAGGTTGGAAAAGACCTCCAAGATAATTGAGTCTACTCTGTGCCTGATCCCCACCTTGTCAACTCAAGAGGACTGAGTGCCATATCCAGTTCTTCTTGAATGCCTCCAGGAATGGGGACTCCATCACCAACCTGGGCAGTCCCTTCTGTGAAAGCCTGAAAACCCTTTCTGTGAAGAAATTCCTCCTGATGTCCAACCTGAACCTGATGTCCAGACCCTTCCCCAGCTCCGTTGTTCTTCTCTGGACTTGCACTTCAATGTCTTTTTTGAAGTGAGGGACCCAGAACTGGACAGAGGACTCAAGGCACAGCCTCAGCAATGCAGAGTACAGAGGGATAATCACTGCCCTGGTTCTTCTGGCCACACTGTTCCTGATTTTGATCATAGTTTGAGCATGATTTTGTTGACTGGGGGTGTTGACTGTGTAAGTCACTGCTGGTTAATCCAGGAGGTAAAGTGTGTACTTCTGAAGAGTACAAAAAAAGTAGGGGGGGGATGTTTGATTGGGGTTTTTCTGGGAGGATGGTGGTGGTGTTTGTGGTTTTGGGGGTTTTCTTTGCTCTCTCTGTAAATCCAAGTGTATGTGATTTCTGCAGGATGAATTTGAAGCTGAAAAAAAGGCATCACTACATGACAAGGAGCAGATGTTGATTCAGGAGAGGGAGAAGGCACAGGCTGCTCACCAAAAGGAGCAAGAGATGTTATCAGTCCAGCTGCAGGAAAAGACAGCAGTAATTATCCAGGTGTGTGGAAAATATCTTAGACCTAGATTTTAAATGTGCTTTTGAGGTTGGTTTTTTTAGCACAGTGATCTCTTCTGTCTCAAGGTGTATATTGAGGGACTGCACGTATAATTCTTGTGGTATATTAAACTGTTCTGTTGGACCTTCCTGTTTAGGGGAAAAAACAGGAGTAACACTTGAGAATTTCCCTACTGGCAATGCATTATTGATTCCAGCTCTTCTTGCAGGATTTGATGAGGTGTCAGAAGGTTGGCACTGGAGCAGAATGCTTTTCTTTCCTTGCAGTTTCCTCCCCAATAGATATTTTGACTTATTTGTTTTTGTTTACTTATGAGACAGAGTTTCTAACAAAATGCCAGTAATTTGTTTGGCAGCAAAATCTGGAGGTAGGGGGTGGGTATATACATACATACATGTATTTTTATTTTTATATTCATACATTTTAATTGGATGAAGGTGCCATCTGAGCATACTAATATGAGGAGATAAGTAATTTTTCCAGAAACTTGTTTTCAGGTAGGGTTTATAAAACAAAGTTTAGGCAAAGTGATTGACTTTGTTGCATTGTCACTGCATTTCCACAGCTGGAGAAGAAAGTGGAGTCTTTAAAGCATGAAATAGAGGAGACCAACTCTGAACTGGAGACACTCCTTCAGCAGCAGGACAGGGAAAACCAAGAAGGAGGGAATTTGGTAGCCTTGTTGAGATCTGATATTGAGCAATCCAAGGAGGAAAGGTTTGTTCAGCTTTGGTTACGTAATATTTACTGGTTGGAGTTTTTTTGTTTGCTTGTTTTCTCACTTCTCATAAAGAAATCAATAATCAGGCAAAATTAAGCCAGCTCAAATTAATAGTTTAGGATGATATGCTAGTTTTATTTGCAATTTTTTTCAAGTTTTTTTAAAATTGCCAACCTATCTGGACATGGAGGGCAAGGGGTTCTTATTTTGCTCTTTTTTGTGCAGTCTGGTGAAGATTTTGGCATTTTGGGGTTTCCACTGTCTCTCATCTTGGAAAAATCTAAGAAATAGAGAAAGCCTCTTGTTCACAAAACCTCTCAGTGCAATGTGGATTGTTTTGATGTTGTCATGGGAATATGTGGGTTGGAGAAGCTGTCACGCTGAATAAGCTTTAAGAAGAATTCCCTCTCTCTCATCTTTAGGAAACTGGCTTACTGTTTTGCTTAAAACTAAAATGTTTTCATAAATACAATTTTTGTTGTCAGCTCTGCCAGAGCACCCCTAGTTATTTTGATGCCACTGATACTATAGTAGTAGATGTATACTCCTTGCTGGTGCTTCCATGGATGTGGAAGACTCAGATGCTTGGGATTGCAGTATGATCTACCTGTGGAGAAAACAAAAGTGTTTTGCTAAGCCAGCTCTTCGACAATTACCTGGGTTTTTTTGTGAGTCACCTGAATCATCTTTGCTGATAACTGTCAAACTATGGCAAAATACCCATTTTAGACTGTCAGCTTTTCAGTAGGTTCGGAGCGTCTTTCAAATCAAGTGCATGCAATTTTTGAAGTGTTGGATGTGCTTTTGTTCTAGGGAAAAACTGCGCGAATCTTATCAGCAGGTTTTGAAGTTGCTTATGGAACTGGTGAAGGCCGCATTAGCTATTGAGGACCTTATCTGTAGCAAGATTGGTCTTTGTCTTGATGACAGCCTGGCTTCTGGAGATTCTAGAGAAGCTCACACTATTGTGGAAGAAATGGGATTTATGCAATATTTCAAAGCCAGAGAAAACCATCTAGAGAAAGGTGAGTCCAAATCGGCGAACCCGGATACATCATCAGCTCATGTTCTTGAAAACTGCCTTTTCCTTTCCTTTTGTATGGATGAAGTTAAGAGAGAGAATATCTCTTGTTGCAATGTTTCTGTGTCTTTCAAAGCTGCTCCACACTTAAGACAGTACCTACCAACTACTAAAACGTTGTTGGAAAAGCCTGAGTGGATTATAGAGCAGGAAAGATGGACTTGGTGAATGCGGAGTTTCAGGTCCTGATGTACAGAATAATAATCCCAAACGTTGTGAAAAGCCCTGGTGATTTTTTGAAATTGAGTTGTTGATGTGTCTGAGGTTTACCTTGTACATCTCCAGGACCAACTAAGGTCACTGTCTGATGTCAGTTGTTATCTGAGTGACTGGTTTTGTTGCTAGCTGTCCTTTTTTTGTGTGTGTGTTTTTAAACAGCTTACTTGTTTTCAGTAGAGGAGCTGCTTGATGAAACTCTCACAGAACACAACCAACTGTCTCCAGGGGCTGACGAGGGGTCTGAGTTGAGCCAATACTTATGTGAAAGTGTTTTTGCAAAGCCAGAATTGGCATGTGAAAATGAAGAAATGATACTGAAAATTTGTCATCGTTTGCGCACTGCAGTGGAGAGACTTCTGGAACTGGTTACAGAGTCAACTAAACAAGTAAAGCTTTTTAATCTATGTAGAGCAGCCTGGTCTCGTGGAAGGTTGTGCTGGTTTAAAGGTAAACCAGCAGGGGAAACGAACTCAACTCAAAAGAGAGATTATAAGTCAGAATAACAATTTAATAAAATAATACAATAAGTACGATTATACAGACAAACAATTGGTTTTAACCCACAAAACCCAAGTGTATAACCCAGCACCCTGGGGCATGAACAGAGTGGTGTTCTTTGGGCCCCCTGAATCCAAAGTAAAAGGAGAGGGGAAAAACCTGTTGGTGAGAGTGCTGTTGCAGTCTGGTCAAAAGTGGTGATTGCAGTCCAATTGAGGGTGATGGTTGCAGTCCAGTCGAGAGTGGTGGTCTGCAGTCTGGTTGAGAGTGGTTAAAAAAGTTCCAAGACTCCAAGATTATATATTCTCCAGTTCAGGCAGGAATGCCCAGCACTTCCCTCAGGGTGGGGAGCTCCACAAAGGGTGTGAGGACAAGAGCATCCTCCTGTCTCACAGGCCTCTTAACACCTAGTTTGTAGCCTGAGGAGTCAGGCTCTATGGACAGATGGTGTAAATGGTTCATTGATAACAGTTTCTGGGAAATGGCATGGAAGGCTATAGAATACACAGTTTTGGGTTACACCCATACAATGATGAACTGGTCCCAGATGGACTAGTTTCTAACTAGGACAAAGGTGTCCCTGCCAATGGCAGGGGTTTGGAACTGTGTGGTCTTCAAGGTCCCTTTCAACCCAGACTTTTCCACGATTCTATATATAACACTGAAAATGTGAAATCAGTTTTAAGGCTATATATTTGGCCTTCTAGCAGATCCTGTGGGAAGGCAATAAGTTGGTTGCCTTAAGTAGATTTAAACTAGCATTTTAGATTCATTCGGTAACTTTGAGGGGAGTTTTTTTGACAGGGTTTTGTTGCACTTCATGTCAATGCTTCTCCAACATCAATAAACAGGTTCAGAAAAACTCAGTCTGATGTTAAAATGTTGTGGGAATATGTGGATAGCAGCATACAAACATCCTTGTATTTATATACTGTTCAATTGTGATAATTGTTCAGAGGTTTTGGGCAAAGTCAATTAGTACTAAAATGAAACTTCAAAACTTGGGCCTTATTGCATCATGGGTTTTTGTTGAAATGTCTGCAGTGTTATTATGCTACATGTGCATCTGAGATCTGATGCTTGGGGAAATTTTTCACTTGTAGCTGGAGAAAATGCATGAAAACCACGCACAGTTTGAAGAGGAGTTCAGCCGCCGAAATCAGGAGACTGCCCAGGTGGTGAGTCAGCACCAGGAGCTGATGGAGTGCCTCAGCGAGGAGAGCGAGGCCAAGAACCAGCTGGCACTAGAGCTTCATAAAGCAGAGGGTAAGAAAATGAAATTAATGTAATTTAATGAGATTTCAGTGTCCTTTACTCATAGCTCATTCCTCCCAATACCAGTGGTGCGACTTGATGATCCTTGTGGGTTCCTTCCAACTCGGCTTGGTCTGTGATTCTGTGCTTTCTACGTCCTGGATTTCTTGGGCTCTGAATCTAACATCTGATCTTCCTTTCTGGAGATTCTGTTTCTTCAAACCTCAGCCCTCAGCAGAGGATGTGTCAGGATGTTGTGAGCTGATCCCAGGCCATCAGAAGCTTAATGATCCCCATTTGAATTCTGTAGACTTGGAGACATTCTGTAACATGGCAGCCTTGTCAAATCTGTTAAAATGTATCAGTTAATGTATTCTATTTCTTAAGGTACTTCAAAAAGCCTAACTACAGTGTAAACTTAAGTCATCTTTTACTTCTTCCTTTCCATGTCACCTTTGGTCATTTGCCAAAACTTGCTTACTCATGTTTTCAAGCTGCTTTTTCCCTATAAGTTTGTCCGTGTCTTTATTTGCGTTCTGACTTGGGATTTTAGGCATTATCGAAGGCTACGTCGCAGAAAAAGCTGCATTAGAAGAGGCCTTGAACCTGAAAGAGGAGTCTGAGCGTCGCCTTGTTGTGGAGCTGGAAAACATGCGGGAACGCTTCCAGGAGCTGACCCAGGAGCAGGCAATTCTTGGTGAGGAGTGGGTATGGCACTTGGAGTAGACAACAAAGTTGTCCCCAGTCAGGGCAGGCTGCAGTGTGTTTCTGTAATGAATCAGTGCTTGGTTTGATGACCTGGTGAGCAGCTCAAACTGGCACAGACGTGAGAGGGTCTTCCTGTAAAAGCAGCAAGTAAAATAAAGCAGCTGGTTCTTTGCTTGTAAGATGATAATGCTGTTAGTGAAGAGTACTGCTGTAGCTCTGTACTTAGTTAGAAAGGGATAGATCATCCTCAGTGCAATCACACAGCACCCACTGACAAGGGATCAGACCCAGCCAGCACGGGTTTAGGAAGGGCAGGTCCTGTCTGACCAACCTGATCTCCTTTTATGATCAGGTGACCCGCCTGGTGGATGAGGAGAAGGCTGTGGATATGTCTACCTGGACTTCAACAAGGCCTTTGACACTGTCTCCCACAGCATTCTCCTGAAAAAGCTGGCAGCCCACGGCTTGGACAGGGGCACTCTGTGCTGGGTCAGGAACTGGCTGGAGGGCCGGGCCCAGAGAATGGTGGGGAACGGAGCTGCATCCAGTTGGCAGCTGGTCACTAGTGGTGTCCCCAGGGATCAGTGTCATGCCCAGTTCTGTTTAATATCTTTACTGATGATTTAGATGAGGGGATTGAGTCCATCATCAACAAATTTGCAGATGACACTAAGCTGGGGGGGAGTGTCGATCAGCTGGAAGGCAGGAGGGCTCTGCAGGGGGACCTGGATAGGTTGGAGAGTTGGGCTGATTCCAACGGGATGAGGTTCAACAAGGCCAAGTACTGGGTCCTGCACTTTGGCCACAACAACCCCCTGCAGCGCTACAGGCTGGGGACAGAGTGGCTGGAGAGAAAGCCAGACAGAGAGGGACCTGGGAGTTTGGATTGACAGGAAGCTGAACAGGAGCCAGCAGTGTGCCCAGGTGGCCAAGAAGGCCAATGGATCCTGGCCTGGATCAGGAACAGTGTGGCCAACAGGTCCAAGGAAGTGATTCTTCCCCTGGACTCAGCACTGGTGAGGCCACCCCTGGAGTGCTGTGTCCAGTTCTGGGCCCCTCAGTTCAGGAAGGACATTGAGGTGCTGGAGCAGGTCCAGAGGAGAGCAACTAGGCTGGGGAAGGGACTCAAGCACAAGTGCTATGAGGAGAGGCTGAGGGAGCTGGGGCTGTTCAGCCTGGAGAAGAGGAGGCTCAGGGGAGACCTCCTCACTCTCTACAGCTTCCTGAAAGGAGGTTGTAGCCAGGTGGGGGTTGGTCTCTTTTCCCAGGCAACGATCAGCAAGACAAGAGGGCATGGTCTCAAGTTGTGCCATGGTAGGTTTAGGTTGGATATTAGAAAGAATTTCTTTCCAGAGAGGGTGGTCAGACATTGGAATGGGCTGCCCAGGGAAGTGGTGGATTCTCCGTCCCTGGAGATTTTTAAAAAGAGACTGGATGTGGCACTTAGTGCCATGGTCTAGTAACCACAGCGGTAGTGGATCAAGGATTGGACTTGATGATCTTGAAGGTCCCTTCCAACCGAGCTGAATCTATGATTTTATGATTCTATAAGTGTTAAAGCAAATAAGAGGCATGTTTTAACTCCACTTAGTTGCAACAGGTAATTGGCACCTAATTAATAACTGAAATGCTGGTTCTTTGGTACTGCAGTCGAAAGAGTTGGAGCTTGAAGGCTTTTGACTGCTTTTAGGACTAAGGAGATAGCTTAATAATGACAGAAAAAAATAAACTTCTCCTGGAAGATTATTTGAATTGTGATGATGTGTACTCAGTTTTAGACATAAGCTTTTCCCCTGCTCCCCAGCCTTGTCCTGTCCAAACACACACACATGGTCGGTCAGGATGACGGGAAGAATTTTAATGGTCAAGGACAGAGACTGTTTAGGTTTTTAAAGGAAAGTATATGGGTTGAAAAAGCTGAATGAGGTAGTGCTCTTGCAGAGGATAAGGTGAGGCAAGGATCTTAAGCTTTTAGGGTGACTCACTGCAGGCCAGAGCCACTGAAATACTAAATCATATTCGGGTAAGTAGGTGCAAGTAATCAAGTAAGTAGGTGATATGAGATAAGCTAATTACAGGGAGCTTGTGTAGGGAAATGGAGTAGTGTAAGGGGAAACTCTTCAACATAGTAGATGAAGTCTACTAATATTCAAAAAGAGAGAACTCACACTGCAAATGAAGGAGCACATATTTTAACAGTGACAGCAGTGATTTAATAAAGACCCTGAAGAATCTCAGTGTAGTATAACTGGTTTACATATAAGATAACTTTTTGATTAACAGGAGAAAGTTCAGAGTTATGTGATTCGCACTGCAAAGCAACTCAAGACTAGGTTGTACTGCTTCTTAATGATAACTCTGAGAATTATTTAAATGGCATTATATAGTTTTGACTTCTTGAACTTGCAGCCTTAGTGCCCTTCTAGTACTTCTGTAAGTGAATTTCTCTGTATCATCTTCCAGTAGAAATTTTATTGTTTGTGATCACTGCCTTTCCATTTCTGGTAATGCCAACATTATGCTACCCTCAGCTGTGTCACCACAATGCCACCCTCAGCTATATTGCATAGATCTTTTCTGACTGAGCAGACTGTGTAACAGGGAGTTGTACACAGGACAACATGCTTAGGTCAGAAATAAAGACAGCAAGAAACAGTATTCTAGTGAAAAACTGTTGCCTGCCTCTCTTGAGTCTCAACTCTGCCATTGTCCTGCTCTTGTGGTTCTGCATTTGACCTTTAAAGCATAGTACAATCAAAATACTGATGTTGTACATAGAATCATAGAATTATTTGTGTTGGAAGGATGCTTTAAAGGTCATCTAGTCTGACCCTCCTGTAGTAACAGAGACATCTTCCACTAGACTAGACCAGACTAGAATATTTTCACTTAGAACTGACTTAGAGCAATCCATCCTGACAACTTTTGGTCAGCCCAAAGTTAAAGCATGTTATTAAGGACATTGACCAAATGCCTCTTGAGCACTGACAGGCTTGGGGCATCCACCACCTCTCTAGAAAGCCTGTTCCAGGTTTTGACCACCCTCTTGGTAAAGAAATGCTTGCCAGTGTCCACTCTGAATCTTTCCTGGTGTGGCTTTGAACCATTCCCACACTCCTATCACTGAATACCAGGGAGAGAAGACTAGCATCTCCCTCCCCACATTCCCTCCTTGGGAAGTTTCGGGAGCAGTGAGGTCACCCCTCAGCCTCTCTTTCTCCAGCCTAGACAAACCCGGAGCCCTCAGCCTCTCCTCACAGGACAGGCCTTCCAGCCCTGTCGCCAGCCACTAGACCAGGTTGCTCAGAGCCCTGTCCAACTTGAATGTTTCCAGGGATGGGGCATCCACCACCACTGTGGGCAAGCTGCCAGTGTTTCACCACCCTCATCATGAAAAATTTCTTAACTTCTATCTAGTCTGAGTCTACCCTCTTTAGTTTGAAATTATTACACCATGTCGTATTGCTACTAAATGCATAGTACCTGAGTTAGTATTAATAGTTGTGTCTGTCTCTGAACTCTCTTCCTCAGGGGAAAGGCAGCAGAACATAAACTGGGCCAGGGGCTGTGCTTGCTTTACAGCAATGATTATGGCATTGAGTAACATATCCCATAGGAAATGCAAAATCATTCCTTGGTGTTGTTGAACACAAGTACGACTGTGGGTTATGGAAATGTGTGACAGATTGCAGGACCTGTGCCGGGGAGTCCTGCTGGGCCAAATCCTGCTTTAGATCCCCTGACAGGAGATAAAAGGAAGATTTGAGGCATTGATTATTCCACCTCTATATAGTGAAAATTGCAAAAACATAGTATTGATTGTCTTAGAAAATGCAGAAGTGACTGGCCAAGGATGTTGCAACAAGCTTGCAGGGTTATAATGTAAAACGATTTCTGTAGTAGCTCAAGTCCTATTACAGACATGAATCAATGTAGATCATCAGGAGCTTTGTGTCATAATAAAGATGAAATGCAATTATGCCAAAAAGAAAAGGTAGGCCCTATCTGTATTCCATACAGATTTTTAGTGATTTTAGAAGATAGAATGGATCACAATGTTCTATTCTTGTCTTGTACATGTCTGTGTATTTCAATTTCTAGGAACACCTGCTGCTAATGTAGCACAAAAAGAAGGTTCAGGTTTGTAATAACAAGTGTGGTTTTTTTTTCTTGCTGTGTTGCTGTAACACTGTGCGAATAAATTGATAATTTTGATTTTATCTTAACAACGAGGAATAGTACTTAATAAATAGGCCCAGCAGGTTATGAAAAGTGTTTGAGGTGATGTAAAATGGTGAGCTAAAAACGTACAGCAAGAACTGAAGGAAGTCTAAGGAAGACTAGAGAAATGTAACTGAATGGATTGGTAGGTCAGAAAAAAGAAGAGGAGAGCAGAATGAATTATGGGAGGAAAGAGGAAACCCAAAATAAGCAAGAGGGATCTGTGGAGTTATACATTGACTTTGGAAATCTATTGCTGAAGTAAAATTTGTAGGTGCCAAATTGAAAAAGGCATTTTTATTTTTTTTTTCTCCTAAACTAAAGTATGCACACTTAACTCCTGAGTGACTGACATTTAGATCTGATACATTCTTAGTTACCACGATTGTTTTGTGGTCCACGTAAAATATAATTCTCCTATAATTTTTAGAGTAATTTTATTTACACACACACATATATATATTCATAGATGTGTTCTCTTGTATATTCACTGTCTCTTGTTTCTAGACTTTTCCCCCAAAGAGTGTGAGCTGGGTAAACCAAAACCCTCAAGTGAATAAAAAGTTACCAGGGTAAATTCCTGTTGGAGTGAAAAAGCTGCACTGAGCTGTCTTGCCTGTTACTGTATCTTTATTCCTTCTGTCCATTCAGATCTCCCTCAAACACTATTTTTATTTAACCTATTTTTGGTGACCACCTCACTGTCCTGAAATTTGCTGCTGCCCTCTGAAAGAGAGGGGATGTGTAACTGAGCTGGTTACAGTGTATTTTGGGATTGACATTCTCCTAGCAGCAGCCCAGCTCTTGCCAGCAGCTCGTTACAACTTGAACAGTTGCTTTTGCTGCAAGTGCCGAGTCCTAAAATTCATCCCCTTTCTCCCACCCCAGCCATCTGTAGTACTCTTCCTCTGGCTTGGAATTGTTTGTAGTAGGTGGAAAAAGTGATGAATATAAATCATCTTGTTTGGAGCTGACATGGCTTATTCCTTGAAAAGCTGACGCCTCCTCCAGTTTTTGATGCGGAGTAACTACTGTGAGTAGAATAGCCTCGCTAATTAAATGCACCCAGCATGGAGCTTGGCATTTGCTAACGATTTTGGGAGTGGGGAGGAGTGTGCCGGGGCATTACTGAAGGGGAATTGCATGATTTGAATAAGCATTAATAAAATAGCAGGTTTTGTCTACAAAGGAACAGATCTGTGAGCTGGTGATCTGTTTGTGTTGCTTGAAATTCTATTTATACAGTTGGGGACATGTGCTTAAAAAAAACCAAAAAAATAAAAGATCAAAAAATTGGTCAAACAGATTGCACTTACCGAGATTGCCAAAATCTGATACCCACTTTCTATTAAATACTGCTGATTCCAAGTAAAATCTGTTTCCCTAATTATTTTTTTTCCATTAACTTGCATTTCTGTCTGAGGAGGTGACTGTGACTGGGTAACTCAGTGTTATCTAATCAGTATTTTGTTCCTCAGAAAGCACTAGTGTTCCTTTGGAAGCTAAAGGGAAGGCATCAGCCATGTTTCTTAGGATATAGAAGGAAAAATTCCTGTGCTCGTTTTCCCAAATGTCAGTTCTTTTCTCACAGGGTCTGTCTACGTCCATGACCTTCCTCTGGGTGCACAAATAACAGTGTGCACGGGACCTTGCCCTCCTCTCTGCACCATGTGTCACCAAATACACTAGAGTGCTATTTTATTCCCATTATTCCCATCTCCAGCCTGCCAAAACCCAGCTCTTGGCAAAAGATATCCTCTGTTGTGCAACTGTGGCTGGGATTGTCTCCTAATGGAATTCAGACTGTTGGCTTTTTTTCTGTGTGTTTCAGCTGCTTGCTCTGCTGCATCTCATGATATGTGTGATATATGATACATCCAATACAGCTGCAAGGGGGCTGGGAGAGAAACTGGGGGAGACTCTTCATTTCATGCATTCTGCCAGAGCCTGAATTACATCCACAACTCTACGAATTTATGAATATTTATTGTGATTATTTAGCCCAATGCTAGAAAAGGTAGAGAGTGTGGCCCCATTGTTTTTATATAGTCCATGGCTCCTGGTAATTGTACACGTGCAAAATGAGTGCTTGGAGGGGAATGTAGTTGTAATCCACAACTACAGTATCTCAAAGACAGGAAGTACTTACCAGGACTGGAACTTTTTGAGATTTGTAATCTGTGTGGGATTTGTATTTATCAGCCAAAAGCAAACTTAAACTGGCAGGAGGAGCCCAGTACCAGTGTACCAATGTGTAAGGGAGGGCAGGGCTAACATGCTGTGTAGAGTGAGTGCAAAACAAAGTGATTTCTGTTTCCTTCAGCTGGAGGTGCCATGCTCTCATATTGGCTGTGCAAAGGGACCAAGGAGCAATTTTATGTCCACTTCAGCTGGTTTCAGAAGGTGGCCATGGGTACTTAGCAAATTGGGTCAATGGTTAAAGCATCTGGTGCAGTTCCATGTGTGCTGAATTTTTATTTGCTCGATTAACCTCTTAGTTTTTACTTGCATATCTTAATATTGTCTTAATGCAGAGAAAGTATAGTTGCTGCAGTGAGACCAGCGTGACTAAATCCCAGAATCACGGGGTTGCTGTGGCCCTCGAGAGCTCATGTAGTCCATACTTCTGTCCTAAACCAGAATCTGCTTTCCTTGTTTCCTCTTTGTCCAGCCTGTTTGATTTCCAGAGCCAGAGATTTCGCAGACCCTGCACATTCTGTTCCATTATCCTCACTGTGGTGACATTTTCCCCAATGTTTAGTGTAAATATTGTTGCATCATTCCAGACCTGTGACACTTATCCTCTTAAGCATGAACATGGAAATGTTGCTTATTTTCAAGTGTGTGGAGATGTAATTAAATACCTGTGGATAGTGAAACCCTAGAAAAAAATGTTGTAGGCAGGCTGTGGTTGTCCATTCTGGAAAGTGGGCTGGATGACCACTTAAGGTCCTTGTTGGATCATAGGCTTACCTTTGACTGAAAACATTTAAGGTGATGATAGAACATTTGAAAAGTAAAATGATGATCTCTTGCAGGACCTTGCTTTGATACAAAATAGGCTTCTGTTTTTCATGCTCAGCTTACTTACCTATGTTTACATAAAAGTAGCTTTGCTTTGTGAGCGTTCACAGTAGAGTCTCAGTTTTGGTCCCCTAAACAGCGTATTGAGTGCATCCAGCTGATTGAAAATTCAGTTTGTAGCTATAAATTAACTCTTGATAACTTAAATAATTTAAACTATATACATTTTCCTATTTGTGGTAATGCTTTTGCAGTCTGTAGATGTGCCATCTTTTTCCCCAGGTGTTTCTTCCCTTTGTTATCTGAGAACTGGACCGATTTTCTGTAAGCATGATTTTTCTGCAGGTTTTAATCCCCACTCTGGTTCAGAGAAATACAATAACTTTGCTTTCTCATAGCAGCTGGCCTCAGGGTTGGGCTGGGCACCAGTGGCCACTGGAAAGATGGACTGGGTGCTAGTTTACCAGTATAGATGGCAGGGGCAGTATATCCAGCATGACACGAGGCAGGGAGTAATGGAGAAACTGGATAGTGGATGTCTAAGGAAGATCTTGGCATGAGAGTGTGGAGGAATCAAGAATTCTGTATTGGCTGGCTCGATTAAGAGAGTTGGGAAAGAAGGATGGCAAGGATTTAGGATAGAGCAGCAAAGGATGGGACAGTTGGAAGGGTTGGTATGAAAGGTATGTCAGGTGGCTGACAGTGGTGTTTGGGGCTTAAACCTGGGGAGAGAGCACCTCTGGAATGGAGTGAATTGGGAGGATTGAGGACTGGTGTGGTTTGGAAAGAACCTCTGGGGCAAGAAGAGTGTGGAACTGGGGTTGAGAAGGCAAGGACCTAGGGAATGAACTTGAAGGATTCCTGATCAGGTGAGATGGGGGTCTCTGGAATTAGGAGGTCTCCAGGAGTGAAGGTGAAAGCTTTCTAAGGGTCTAGAATGTCTCCAACCAGGATTCACTTAGGGATTGAAAACAGATACCCCTGGCCTCCTTTATTAAGATGGCTTTTGGAGACCCCATGAGCAGTCATGCATCAGAATTCCTGTTGTGTCTCTTCTAGCCCATCTCAGGAATATTTTTCTTTGTTTTGATGCTGTCCAAAATACCTGAAATTAATCTCATCTGAAACATTTGATTTTTGTGCCCTGCACTGACAAACTTTTGTTATTTTTGCGTTCTTGTTCAGGTCTACTCAAGGAAGTAGAATTTTTATCAAAGGAGAAATTAGAACTTCAGTGTCAGGCAGAAAAGGACCATTCCAACTTACGCTCTCAAATGAAGGTTTTGGAGGTGGAACTGGAAGAACAGCTGCACAGTAACCAGGACCTGGCTACACAGTTACTGGAGGTTGCTGAATTAAAACAGCAAATTCAAGTTCTTGAAAAACAGCTTAAAAACCAGCGGCAGTTCATGGATGTAAGTGAGCCTGTGACCACATTTCCATGGGTTTGGAGGTGATAAATTCTTCTCCTGGTTTGTGACTGCGACTTGGAAGATGGTTCCTGAAATGGGATATTTTTAGTTTTGTTTGAAATTAAGACTTTGGTATTCTAGTCTCATAAAAGAAATAAAAAAGTTAATTTTTTCAATTCCCTCTCTGTAGTATTGCAGGATAATTCTTCGTTTTTATTAATTGATAGTTGTAGTTTGTATGTACACTGAAGTCAAAAAGGTGGGGGTTTTTTCCTTCTCTGTAATTGTAGATATGCTTTCAGGACTACTGGAAGGTGTTAATTATTTTTAAATGGACAGTTTCTTCACCACAAAAACAACCCCCAAAGCATTCTTGTTCACAGTATTGTAATGAAATGCCAAGTTTCTTTCTCTCTGGCTGGGTGTACAGGAACAAGCTATAGAAAGGGAACATGAACGCGATGATTTTCAGCAGGAGATTCAGAAGCTGGAAGAACAGTTAAAACTGTCAGCAAAATCACAGACTTCAGGACAGCCCAGAGAATACAGAGTGAGTAAAATAACACTTAATGACCAAAGGAGTTTGTTTACTGCAATTAAATAACAAAGCCTGTGTTTTCTTGGGGATATGGCTCCTGGGAGACTTTTTTTTTTCCCCTCTGTTGTTGCCCAGAGAGCAGATTTGTCTTCTCCAACTGACTGAACTACTTTTAGGCAGTGAGAATGCACTTATATTATTTGTTAGGGTGATGGAAAGAACTGTTGTATGTGCTTTACAGTAAGGTTTCACAGCCTCTGAGTCTGATTTAAGTGAACCGAGGAGGACAACACTAGAGACACTCTGCTCTACAGAGCACATCTGAGGGATGACTTCTGGGTTCTAAATGTATTTATTTTTTGCCAGATATAGCAGTTATAATAGAGATGTTCTTTGTCTGCATGCCTTGTCCTATTTAGGTTTATAATGAGCTCTTGTTTACACATGTTCATTTTTTTGATGCTTGGTTTCAAACATTAACTTTTGCTTTTTTTTTTCTTTTTCTTTTTTTTTTTGGTTGGTTGTGTTTTTTCACATAAATGAACATTATACAGAACTATGAATTGATTCTACAGGTATGGAAAACAGCATGAACATCTCTTTAACTTTTCTTTCCTTTTACTTTCAATCCTTTCTAGATCTGCTTTAGCTTTTCTTCCTCCTCTTGATATGTCAAGGCGTGACTTGGAGCTAAGGCTACAGGTTTTAGGGTGGCAGAATTCTTTCAGGGAATGAGGAACTGCTTTCAGTTTAATTTCCTTTGCATAAATAGTTTGTTCTCCTGGCTTATTGCTCAAAGGTATTACAGGCAGTTATTCACTGCACCAGAGCTTTTTGTCATGAAAGGAGAAGTTGAGGTTTGGAGTATATGGAACAAAGATACTGGAATGGTGGTGATACTGTGCCTTAGCCTTCAGCTTTTGTTTGTGACCTGGTGCTTACCAAAACTTCAATGTGTAAACTACTTTCTATCTGTTTATTTATGTATAGTTTATGGAATTGTGTACCTCAGTGTTAGCAAAGCTTGTCTTGTAAGAGCAACCGCATCTTTGATAGAGCAAATTTTCCATGCTGGAGGGGGTGGCTGAAAAAATTAACTGCTGAAAAAATTAGCTTTGCAACCCCTTTCAGAAAGGATGAAAACTTAGCTTGGAGAAAGACACACCAGGATGGTAACTAAGCAAGTGACATTTGTAGGTAGGGTGAGGAATGCAGGCATTCCATGCCAAAAAGGAAACGTCAGGATTTGTTTGGTTGTTTAATGCAGCTGTAACATCAGGAAGCGCTTAACTCGCTGCAAACCACACCAGTTCAAGTGAACTGCTAATTCCTGCATGTAGAAGCTATAACAAGCTCACAGTTGCCCTCTCTGCTGTTCACTGGGCTCGAGGTATGTGGGAGTGGGATTATTTTGGGGAAAGAGTGCTGGCTGGTATTTGGGAGCTGCAGTGTGCTCCGTGAGGGTGAAGGTTGTGCAAGTGTTTCTTTCCTTAGCTACAGGATTGCAATACCACCTTCCCAGCAATGTGGTGTTAAAATCACACTTTTTATGTCTGAAGTGTCATAGTTTTGGGATTCTATTGTCAAAATTTTATAGCATTAGAAAGGTTAGACTTCTAGAATATTTTTCTATACCCAAAAGCTTTACTGTAAGGCCTTAACTGTGTTATGCTTAACAGTTGGTCAGTTGCTGATGAGATGAGAAGACAGTAAGATACATACATAATTAAGGAAATGTTTATGTGCCTGTAAGCAGTTGAAAATATGATGTTAATCACTTTTGGTTTTCTTAACCAGCCTCTGACACTCTCCATACTTATTAATTTGACTCTCTTTCTCTATCTGGCTAGAGTGTGTTTTGCTGCTTTAGTAGTATCTGTATAATACTTTGAAGACATAAAGTTCTGTCTTAATGCAAAGAATTTTTATTTTATAATGTCCAAGTGGGATTTGCATCAATTCAGACACTTACTGATGAACAAAGCATTTATTTTGGGAAGTCTCATCTTCCTTGCTCATTGGTGTTGACCAGGTTATTTCTCCTTTCCAACTGCTTTCCTGCCTGAGCTTGCTTTCAATGTGCTTAATGACTTTATCACGCCTTGAGGTAGATTCTGTCACACACACCCACCAAAGCTCCTAGCCTTGCCTTCACCTTGATTACTGGGATGAATGAATGACTGTTTTCCTGCAGCTGTGTATGGTTGGATCTCAGTGAGCTCAAATTCAAAATTGGTATCCTCTTCATATTTAAATGATTTTTGGAAAAAGAAGTACCTGTCCTGTGTTGACTCCTGGGAATCTCTCTGATTTGTAGGCATTGGGTATGTTACACTGCATATTTGTCTTTCGGTTCTTGGTATCTTCCTTTAAACAGGAATTCCTTGGAATATTGGAAGAGGGTTCTGAGGTTACAGAAATAAATCTAATGCTGTTCATAATAATTCATGTAGTCTTGGCGGTTTTTTTAATCTTAAAACAAACCCCCCACACCACAAGGCTCCTTTGACAGCATGCCTTCATCTAGTATTTTGTGAGAATACTGCAAATATTAAGAGAGAGTAATCAAATGTCTACCTAAGAGCTGCTGCCTTTGGAAAACAAGATTTCAGAAAGTTACTTTTACTTTTTCATCCTTTCTGTCCACGTCTAGTTTTATTTTCACCTGGGATTTTAGCACTTCTTTAGACTGTAGTAAAACTCCACTACTTTGACATGAAGTCACTCTTGCTTCCAACTGAAAGTTTGTTATATTGCCTGAATGTATGTACACTGTGATTTCTGTGTAGGTAGAATCTTTGCAAGCAGAACTAAAGGAGAAGATGGATGATTACAATAAGCTGTTATTAGAAAAGGAGCGAAAACACCAGGAAATTACAGCTCGTGATAAAGAGATAGAAAAACTGGTGGCACAGATCCAAGAGCTGAAGTGCAGCGGTGCTGAGGTCTCCAATACTGTACATTCATTGGAAAAACAGCTGCAGAAAATGAAGAAAGTGGAAACTGAACTGAAACAAGTAATTTTTAAGTCCTTATTGAAGTGGGGTTGGCATTACGTGGCAGTGGCTTTGTAGGGGTTATTGGTGGTGCTTGTGACTCCCCACACCCAGTTAAACTGGTGTATTAATGGCAGGTATCACAACCACAGTTTTAAATAAACTCTGGTTTTACATACTCCAAGTCCACTATAGAAACTTATGTACTACTTGTAAGTAGTGTATGCTTATATACTACTAATAAGACTTACTCCAAGTCTTACTGTGGAGCTTGCTTTTAATAGTTGTCATGCTTGTGTGGTTCAGAGCTGCTCTTGTGCTTGTCTGGAAGTTTCTGAGAAGGTGATGTTACTGAATATTAAACACTGAGGGTCTTCATAAGTCCCTATGTCTAAAGTCATATTATCTTAATCTGTAACCCTTCTTGCTCTGTGTCTTTAAAGCCAGATCTGTTCACCATGGTCTGAAGTTTTTAGTGCTTTGTTACTACTGCAGATTTAATCACAGCTTAGAGTTAAGAATTACATTCCATTTAGCAAAAGTATTTGTCTTTGACCAAATATTTGAGTAACTTTTTTTTCTACCATCTTAAAGTAAATGTTCAGTTTCCTGCCAACAGTTTTCCTTGGTTGAGTATTGTTGGGAGCTTTGTAGAGATCTTTTTGCCCACAATCACATAATAGGAGGTTATAGAGAAGGTGGAGTCAGACTTGGAGGTGCATAGTGAAAGGATGAGAAGATATGAGTATAAACTGCAACAGGGGGAATCCCAATTCAGTGGTAGGGTGAAGGGTTCCTACTGGGGGCAGCCAGATATTGAAAAAGGGGGCTCAGAGTGGCAGTGATGCCTCTGCCGTGTCAGAATGCCCTGAGCAGAGCCAAGTTGGTTCTCCTTTAAGTCAGATGCTGGACCAAGGAGCTCTAGAGACCTTTCCCAGCTTAAGCCTTTCTGTGGTTTTATCCACACATACAAAAGCCATACCCATTCATTTTCTGTCTGCCTTGGATTGGGTGGAGACTGTGGTGCTGCTGTTGGCAAGTTTTTTTTTTAATTAGAAAAAATAAAGGAGTAAAACTTCAGTGAGCTAAAACATTGAATTGTTTTGAATTCCTATTTCTTTATAGGCTGTTGAGATTATGTGCTTTTCCTGTACTGGGTTTGTCAGGGACGCTGAAGTGTTTTGGCAGCATTGTTCTGGTTAGGAAGGTTTCTATATTGACAGCAATTAATTCTAACATGAATTTATTTTTTTTTCAGGATAAAGAGGCATTGCAACAGCAGCAGTACAATAACCTGATCCAGATCTCTGCTCTGCAGTCTAAGCTGGATGAAGCAAGGCACCGAGTGCCAGTGGATGGCAGTTCTGCCCCTGTGCTGAAGGAGCAGCTACAGGCAGAGCAGGAAGCACTTCAGGCCAAGGAGAGAGAGGTGAGAGCTTTAGTAGAGTCCTGCAGACTCTTGAGTTGCTCTCGTAATTGCATAAATATTTTGTACACACTTATAGCTGGGAATTTAATTCATTCAAAACCCAAATGATTTAATGTATTAATAAATGTGTCTTCTTACCCAGAATTCTCTGTGCTTTGGCCTTAACTAACCTTCCTTTTTCTTACTTTGTTTTGTATTCATCTCCTTTCCCACTGGAAACTGTCTTGTGATGGTTCTCATCACCTTTGAGACTGATCAGTATCAGTTGTAAACTGATTTCCCTTTCCTTCCAAAGTTGAAGTGGAGCAGAAGGTAGACAGCTTTTTGTTTGACTTTGAGAATGAGGGATAGCTCTTGTCACATTATTTGGAACTTCTATTGGATTTACATGCACGGATGCATGCAAAAACCCTGATGTATGTTTACATTATTATTATTACATAATTATTATAATATCTATGATATAGAAACATCTGGTCCAGTTCAGGATGTGCAAAGAAGAAAAATGGGATGATCCTCCAGTCAATTGTACACCATTCTTTCAAGAGCAGGAAGATAATAAAAATTGATTTCTTACAGATGGGATTTCCTTGTCTCTTATGAAGTTTAACTTCAATAGTCAGATTCCCAAAGCCCCTATACCTTGCTACCCATTATGGCAAGAGATGATAAAACCTGTGGATGGCAAAATCACACTGCTTCCACTGCTCTTTCAAACACAGGAATATGTGGTTATTGACTCATCTGTTTGATGTCTCTTACTGGGATTGGCACTTCAATGCTAATTTTTGTCTTCTGGGAGGAGGAGAATGGTGTTTATGTTAACTGCTTGTGATTAAGTTGCACATCCAATGCTAATATGTCTCCTATTGTTACTGCAAACTACATCAGTCAAGCCTTGGTTGTTCACAGTACAGGTTAACATATCTCATGTGAGCAGTTAGATTTTTATTTTTTTTTTTTTTTTAAAGAAAATGGAAACCCACCTTTGCAGTACTTTGGTTTTACAGATGCGGAGCTGGAACACAAGTTTCTCACTGTTTTTATGTCTCAGGTATTCCATTAGTTCAGGTTGATTAGAGTTTAAATCATAGAAATTGCTGAAGTTACTTGTTGTCATTAAGTAAGACAATGAATGAACTTTTATCTTTTCTACTTAAATAAGAGGACTTAATTGAAACAACTATGCATTTTCTTCTTTTTTTTTTAGATTGCAAGCTTGCTAGACCAACTACACCAATATAAAGATAACTTGAGCAGTAAAAACGAGGAGATATTGCAGCTGAACTTGCAGTTAGAGATACAAAAAAACCTTAGCACTTCCAGCATCAGCCAGCTTCAGGTAGAAAATGCACACTTGAAGGTAGGTTTCCTTAGCTCTAGTGTGCACTGGCTAAAATGTCAGAAACCTTCTATCTTGAGTGTTATAGTCATCATCTCATGATGTTGTAAACAGATAATTGATTTGTTTCTCTTGCCAGGGGAATATTGCATTACTGTTACAAGACTAATGCTGGGTATTTTAGAACCAAAACCCACCAATATTCTAGATTCATACTTGTAGCATTATCTTCTACATTTGATTTAAATCAGAAGCTTGGGTAATTTTTCTGGGTTGTGGCAGTCTAATCTGGTGGTACAAACTCAAATAAAATAGCTGTAGTTGTGTTCCTGAGTTCTTCAATGTTATAGTACAGAGGAGAATGTTTAAATAAAGCCCCTAGTTCTGTTCTGCCATTAGGCTGAGAGAGGAAGTCAGTCCTTTCTAATGAGATTATTGCTTTTCCTGGACAGGAGGATCTAACAAAACTTCATGTGAAGCAAAGTCAGAACCTGGGTATTAATGATTCCTCAGCTTTGTCATTCCCACAAGCACTACTTGAAGAAAAGAATCAAGAAATCGATCACTTGAATGAGCAGATGAAGAGACTCCAGCTCGAGCTACAGAATGCTCTGGAGAATAAAGTAAGAGTGCTTACTGTATGTTCATTGCTTGATTTTTGGGGGGAAGCAAGGTGAGCAGAATCTTATGGTAAATGAAATCTGTTTGATAATTCTCTTAGGAAAGTAGAGATTATTTTGAGTAGCTACCAGCTGAAGCGTGCAGTTCTTCCTGGTGTTGAACGTGTGATTCAGAAGAAAAATGTAAACTCTATGTGCAATAGTAATTGTGTCTACATGCAGTAATATTCAGTCATTATCCTTTTGCTTAGGTTGTGGAAGACCAAAAATCTGAAATTGAAGAACTCAAATCACTGGTCGAGCACCTTCGCGTTGACCAGGAGAGGCTGCGTAAGGACAAGGATGAAGAGGTAGAGCAACTCCATGGAGTAATTGAGAAGCTTCAAAAAGAACTGGCACAGTTTGGACCAGTTTGTCATGAAGATAGTGACAACCAAGATGACTTCTATCAGGTTGCATTGGGAAAGCCAGTGGAAAACCTTCAGAATGAGTTGAAGAAGGGACTGGTGGATTGTCAGGATGATCCTGATCCAAACAGAAGCAGTGCATCACTACTCTCCAAAGTGAGAGAACTTCAGGAGGAACTGGAGCTTGTCTCAGCTGCTAGACAAACTCTGCAGCAGCAACTGGAAGAGAAGGAACTGCAGTTCAAAATGGAAGTGGAAATTCTGGAGAAAAAATGCCAACAGTTGCGAGAGTCATCAGAGCAGTATGTTGCAGAGCTAGCCTCTCTGAGAATCCAGCACGAGGCACTTCAGGAAGAATACAGCCTTTCCCAAACGCGTTTGTCTCAGAGAGAGGTTGAAACAAAGATAACTGAATCTCGAGTTCAAGAACTTGAAGATACCGTGAGAGAAAAGGAAGCAAATATTCTAGAGAAGGAGATGCAGATTAAGACGATGGCGGATCAAAGAGAAGCTGACACCACCGAGCTGCAGTATTTAACAGAAAAGGCAGCAGAGCTACAAACTGAGTTGGAAAAGAAAGATGCAAGTCAGGCACAAGATGTTTATAGTCTTCAATTAGAAGTTTCTAGACTGGATTTCCAGGTGCAAGCACTGAATCAGAAAGAAGTAGCTTATTTGAGAGAAATCAAGGAACTACAAGGTAGCACTGCAAAGCTGAAAGATCAAATCAAGGCCCATATGAAAGAACTTGAAGCCTTACGATTGGAAAGAGCTGAAGTTTCGCAGTTGGAGTCACAGCAGCTAAAGGAACAACTAGGTCACAAAGGGACTAACTTTCTCAAACCATTCTGCCAGAGAGAAAGAAAAGGAGTAGTCCTTAAAAAGGGAACGGAGGAATTAGAAGAACTGGAAGCAAATAATGATCAGTCATTCCCAGTACTGGCTTCCCCTACTGCAAAACTGGTATATGATTTGTTTCTTAATAGTGTTTTTTTTGTTGTATAAAGCCTTATAGTTTATCCTTCTGTGTGCTGTAAGAAAGGGAGAAGGTGAATACTGTGACATAAGGATGGCTGTGGTGAGTCAGTTGAAGGGTCTGTCTGTCTCTGTCCTTTCTCCAGCAATAGCT
Source organism: Manacus vitellinus (assembly GCF_001715985.3). Classification (NCBI taxonomy): domain Eukaryota; kingdom Metazoa; phylum Chordata; class Aves; order Passeriformes; family Pipridae; genus Manacus; species Manacus vitellinus. The sequence goes on along the minus strand of NW_021939471.1, from coordinate 836,254 downwards.
ACAAATGGATGCCTGGAAGGGCTAAGAATAGGGCAAGCACCCACAGAAACCTTATCCAGCTTTTCTGAGCTGGGTGTGGTTTTGACCATGGATCCTAAGGTATGTTTTGGGTGTAGATTACAAGGAGATGGCAGTGGGGGAGCTGCAGGGGGCCCAGGGCTGCTCCATGCTGGGCACAGCTATGTCCACCACAGGACACAGCCAAGGCCACTATCCATATATGTGGCACTGCCTGAAAAAACATATTTCAGAGACCAAAATGCTGGAGAGGCAGTGAGGAGTAAGGGGGGGAAAAAAGTGTGAGAAAGAGCCCATGGAAAAGACCATGCTAGAGCAGAGATAGAAGCAAGAGGAGTTTGGGATCAATGAGCAAGCCTGGGAGAAAAGGTGGGAGGGAGCTCTTTCAGTATTTGTCTTTGTTTCTTGCCATCCAGCTGCATTTGAGTGGCAATAGATTAAATACATATTCCTCAAGTACAATCTATTTTGCCTGTGAGAGTAGTTAGTAGGTGATATCCTTTTCTTTTTCTCCATCCATGAGCTCTTTCCATCATATTTTTTCCCTCCTGATCTGTTGAGGAAGGAGACTGAGAGCGCAGCTGGGTGGGCATCTGCAAGCCAACCAAGGTCAACCCACCCTGACCTACCAAGACTGTGTTTGCCATCCTTTATGGCTGTATTGGAGAACTACCTGAAAATACTTCATGTCTCCTTTTTTTTGTTTTTTTTTTTGCTCCAAATAACCTGATCTTATAAACTCAATCACTCAATTTTAGAGAGCAGTAGGACCCAGGTGACCCTTTTTTCAAAGAGCTGTCATGCATTGACTTACCGTCTTTTAAGGCTGGCTTATAGAGGTGATAAGTGTTAGTAAGAGGGCTTGTATGAAAAAAGAGTTTGAGTGCTTATGTGGATTTGGGGGGTCCTGATTGGCAGTATGATATGGATATAAACATTCAAGGTAGTTGACTTATTTAAAGAAATTATAGGATAAGTACCGTGTAAAATGAGGTGTTAATTCTTAAAGCGGAATGAAGAGTGTAGCTGTGCAAAATGTGACCATTTCTGGTGCTTGTATTTTTATCTGCCTAGAAGTTCTAGTTTGCATCAGTGCCATTTGCCTAGGGGATACTGTACATTCAGGGTCTGTCCCAGAAATCCCTCAGGAAAGGGAAACAGGTGGGAAGAATGTTTAATGACCTATGCAGACTGATATACTTCAGACCACTAAATGTGTCTGTACAAGGCAGCAGACTTCTGTCTGATGGCTACTGGACCATGTTGCTTATACAGGTAGGGATTGTTAGATCCCCGTTTAAGGAACACAAGTAACTTAGGGTTCAGTGAAGAGAGAGCTGGTAAAATTTTGAGGGACATAAAGCTTTGCTGGAATTCTGAGGGCAGTTAAATGATTTAAAAATAATTTTTCGAGTAGAAACTCAGATTCTAAAACATTTAATTGATGTCTCTATGTCAGTATTATGTATTTCCATAGTTTAAGTGCTAAGAGTTTTAAAGTAGGCTGAGGAGGGATGGTCATCAAAGTTGGAGAATGTTGAGTCAAAGTAAGTAAACTATTGTGTCTTCAAGCATTCATTACAATAGACTTTTTCCTATGGATATGCTCATCCCAGTATTGGAAAAAGTACAATATTGGCAGCATTCTTAGAGGAGCAAAGAACCCTCATACTGTTATTCTTGGGTTCAAAAGTGGAAACAGTGTGAAAATCAGGAAATGTATTAAAATGAAAGCTGGAGGAGCAGTGAGAAGAGGGAAGTACTTGCAGCCAGCACTAGGCTTAAAATAGGCTAGGACTTAGCTAAGAGGGATGATTAACACAGAAGGATTAAGGTGATGGTCTAAGATGAGAGAGAAAACAATTATTCACTGTATCTGACAGTGTAAGAGGTATGGAGGATGAAATTAAATTTCCATGTTGACAGGTTTAAAATAAACTAAAATATCTTCTCAAATAGTGCCTCATTTAGACTCAGCCACAGAACTGAAGAGGTCAAAATTTTAGCTTAAAATTACTTAGATGAAGCGCCTGAAGGAAAAAAATCACCCAATTTTAAAAGATCTTTTTTAAACACATTTCTCAGCTTGTAAAATCATATTCAAATTCCATTAAGCAATTAATATGTGTTATTTCATTGTAGGAAAAAGATGAAGTTCTGTTTGACTTGACAACTCACAGCACAAATCCAAAAACTCAGATTAAGCAATCACAAGAAAACATCTTGCTTGAGGAGTTGGACGTGATCTACAGCTCTGAAGAGGATCAAGATTTGAAAAAGCATTGCCAGCAAATGCTGGAAATTCGTCAAACGCCTGGCTCTCCAAAACACAATTTGGACATAGACAAAGACATTTCAAAAGACTTTCAGAATTTAGTTGCAAGTATGTGTTCCTGGGGCTCGCCTGAAATCATGAGAAAACAAGATTCAAGCATGGAACTTCAACCAGTGCTTCACCTGACGCCCTTTTCAGAAGATGAAAACACGAATTTTGAAATTATGCACACAAGGTCATCCCTGCAAGGAGATAATTCTGTATCACTGGGATATTCTAGGCTGGCTGACAATGGCAGTGGGGATGCAGTGGTGGGAGTAGACAGAAAATCTCCAGCTTTCTCTGAAAGCACCTATTCTGTTGATGATGACGAAGACATGCGGAAGAAGATTTTGGTAAGTGTTATTTCAAGTCTGGTTTAATTCTTATTAAACAAGACTGCTCAGCTCTGTCCCCCTGGGATCCTTGATGGGCCATTGGCTCCAAGGAGTAGAAACCTACACAGTGTTGGGGGTGGGTCCAGTGATGTTGTTAATTCCTCTCTTACTGTGATAATAACTGATAAACTTGATAAAGTTTATCAACTTGATAAAGTGTGATAACACTTCATGTGCCAGAATCGAGCTAAAACCTGTAAAACCTTTGCTACCACAGTACTCAGTGTACTGAAACAGCTCCCCACTTACAAATATCTGTTGTTGAGTGTTAGCAGAGTCTCTTTCAAAATTGGAGAATAGAGGGATTTTTTTAAATGGAAATATTTTATATATTATGTATGTGTGTATATATATATATATTTATATATTGTCTATATCCTGTAATTTCACAGGAAGACAAAGTCTGTACTTACGAAAATTTATTTTCAGTTGTATATTTTTGTGCCTTGCTTTTGAGGGGCAATTAAATATAAATACATGTCTGTTTCTTAAGACTGTTAAAAGAGGGAAAAATTGAGATGGAATGGCTTCCAGAGAGCACCAGGGTTGCATTCATCGCGGTATTTGCCATTTCTAATATTATGATCAAGTAAGCATTTGCTAAGATCTGCACTAGTAACAAAGTTATCATGAATGCAGAAAACAACAGCTGGACTCAGAAAACTAAATAAATGTGAAAATTTTATTTCCAAGCAGATGAGAGAGGCTGATAATCTGACTTTAACCCCTTCTGATTTACAAGATGATGTAAGATCAAGAGCATCTGTGATGAGCAGTGGATGTGGCAGCAGTAAGTTTAACTTTGTAGATTCCTTTCACCATATGTTAACTTTATTATAAAAACATTATGTTTTTCCTCTTTCTCCCATTTTCTTTTACTTTTAGGTCTCTTATTGGAAAGCTGTGCCTCTGGCAGGGTGTTCTTTGTTCAGAAACATTTGTATATTTGTGCCTGCTTTTACCTTCTCATCTTTATATACTGAAAAGGGGGCAGGAGGCTGGAGTCCTGATTTTTAACTACAACACTTTCTCTGGTGCTAAACACAACTTCTTGCCTTTTAATTTGTTTAAGTTAGTTAAAATCTTAACCAACCAATTTGATCTGACCCTGCATTCAGACTGGGAGAAGATATCATGGTTATTTTGCAAGTGGTTGTTCTGGTTTCAGGTTCTTTTCATATTTATAAAACTTGTGGGCGTGGGGGGGTTGTCTGTTCCTTCAGATACCAGCTCAAATTTGGCAGCTAAACTAAAGCAGGAGCTCCAAACATCAGACCACCTAGATGCCAGTGTCATGGCTTATCTGCGGTACTGTGGAGCGTTCCCAGATATTATGGAATCAATGAAGGAGAAGGAAGTACTTTCACCACAGCTGAAGGTAATGTATGATTAGTACAAGCAGAGCAGCAGATTAAAACTGGACAGCGAAAATGAAGTGCTAACAGGAAAGGGAGTTGGCTGCTACATTTACACTGAAAACTGCCCTGTAATGCTTTAAACTTTGAGTTGGTTATGGTTATGGTTCTTGAGTCATTTTTCATCTCTTGTGGCAAAATTACTGGCATTTGCTTGTGCTTGCTGCAACTGAACTAGTTTTGCTAGGGCAGCACTGGTGATGTTTCAGAATGTGGTGGTTCAAGGGCTGGTTGATCTGTTTTATGGGTTTGTCTTGGAGGCTTCATAGATAGCTGTTTCAGGAGCAATCATAGCTAGCTGAGATCATACTGCCCTGCCTGTTCTTGTCATTCTGATGTGATGGAGAGCTGTGGAAACACCTTTGCAAGTCAGTTCAAGGAGCATGAGGAATACACAGAAGACTGAGCAGTGAGTGCTCACTCTAGACAGAAAGCTAAGCTGAGGAAAGTGTGTGCCTGGCATTCTTTGGTTTGGTGAACAAGCTGAACAAGCTCTCAGCCATTCCAGAAATTCCAGCTGTGGAAAGGGAGAAATTCTCACCTATGAGGCTGATAAGTGCAGTAGGTTATAGTGAGTTCTTGAGTAATAAGAAACTAGAAGAAATACACTTCCTAGAAAGTGAGTGCTGCCTCCTAATACACTTAGCAGGTTCTTGCAGCTTGCTCAGCACAGTGTAGGAAGATTTGTGCAGTGCAGTAAGGCAGTGCAGGGGCAAGGCAAGCCTGAATTCAAATTAACTTCAACTGACTGACACAAAACTCCCAGGATGAAGGAGACTGGGCCTTCATCGCTGCTCGAGTCAGAAGGAGGAACCTTCCCCTGCTCTCTGCAGGGGCCCTTCATAACAGACATGATGTTCTAGGGTTGGAGAAGGAAGAGCATGTGGAGTAACTGGAGTGATCCAGGAAAAGCCAACCATGCAAAGCTGGTGCAACCACCTGCTGGCATTAGAACCAGTGCTACCAGAAAAGCACATAAGGTGTTTATTAATTGGAGATTCCTTACTGAGAGGCACTGAAGCACCCAGTGAGGGCCGTGGGGCACTGGCACAGTTTGTGCAGGGAGGTGGTAGATCCCTAGAAGGTTGGATGGGGCTTTGAGCAAACTGAACTAATAGAAGATGTCCCCCGTGCCCGTGGCAGGGGAGGTGGACTAGATATGGTCTTTAAAGGTCCCTTCTAACTGGAAACCATTCTATGATTCTGTATCTAAAAAACCAATAATTCTCTAAAGCGTAGTTCTCAGAGACGTCCTAGAAGAGTGAATTTTATTTTATTTTACCTTAAGTAACAGATTTATTTTTGTATTTAGTTTCTTTTATGGATCATCAATCTAGACTTTACTGGCTGTAAGATCTGAGTGCATATTCCAGTACTAAATGTTTTGTTTAAACACTTTACTTGTACTTCTGCTGTTATTGTTCACTAAAGGTTCTATTGGTTCTTGAAGTAATCACTATTTTGGTTCCAGTGATGGAAAAGCAACTCAAGTTGGTTCAAAAGTTAAGTCATTCAAATAAGTGCAAGGAAAGAATATCAAGAGTTAAAGAAAAGTACTCTATGTTGTTGTTGTTGTTGTTATTGTTGTTGTTAAAGTGAGTAGCAGTGAGGAACAGCTCCACATGGAAGCTGGCATATTTCTAATGAGATGTGTGTAAGAAAAGGACCTAGATCTCCAGTGACCTTCCTTGAAAAGAGGCCAGGAAACATCTGTGCATGATGTAATAGTTTGTGAAGAGGGAATTTATTTAAAATATATTATTTGGCCTGACAGTGTCAGAGGAAACAATTTCCACTGTGTAAATTATTAAAAGTGATTATTTTGGGAGATGTTATTTGTACATAATTGGCTAAATTAAGCCAAAGTTGTCTAAATACATAATTCAGTTTTCTGGTGGTTTAGCTACATGGCTTCAGACTTGACAGAATTTCATTTATTCCCAGGAAGGTTAGCTAAATAGTTCAGAAACAACACAGTGAAAGTACAGCCCTCTGGCATAATTGTATATTAATAATTTATGCTTAATTGCATATTAGCGTGTTGATGTACACAGCCACCTTATTTTTGTAGTGCTATCCCATTCTGTTCTTACACTCTCTCAGGATGCTGATGCCTGTTTCCATTTCTGGTTTGTTTGTTTTTCTTTTTTACCTTCTCAGACTGTGCTGAAGATGGTATACGAGGAGAGCCGCAAAATATTGGCTTTGTCAGAACATCCCTTTGGTTTCAGGGAGCTGAAGGACGTTCCTCAGACCCAAGTGGTGGTGGAGGGCTGGCAGAAGGAGGGCTTAGCCCTGCTGGATGCTATACAGTCCCTGAGGGATTACCTTGGCAAGGTGGCAGAGAGAGGAGACAAGGTATGACAATCAAATATCCTTTAAAGCAGGGTAACCTGGTTTTTTATATATAGAAATGTATATTGTTATGAGGTTTGTGTGCGTGTGTGTTAGGAGTAAGGGACTCTTTTTTCCTTTCTGAGATTCAAACAGTACTCTTTAAACACTTTTGGTCTGCTTAAGTTAACAGGTATACTCTTACACAGTAAAGGTATGAAAGACACTGGGTTAGAGATTGAGAGAGATGCCATTTAAAAAAGAATTATTTTAACAGGAAACTTCAGGTGTTGCTGCTGACTGGAGAGGAGAGCTTCTGCAAGCAGTACAGAGCGTGTTTGAGAAGGAGAGAAGCGTGTTGCAAATTGACTTGAAGTCTCACTTCTCCAATCCTGCATCTGGTGATGCAGGTTCATTAATGGAAAAACTGGAGTATATAATGAAACAGCAAGTAAGAAAATCTCTTAAAGTGTTCTGCCCATAAATCACTTCTTTATTCCCTGTTATTTCTTTTAAAGTTGCGCTTTGGTTTTTTTTTTTTATTGCTTCTATTGTTAAATCTTATCTTGTGTATTAAAACAGATGGTGTGGGATCAGTAGGCTTTTAGAGTCTCTGCTTTTGTACCATTTTTCCCAGACTTTGCACATTGTGCTACAAAGCCTATTGGTTATTTTAACTGACTCCAGAAAGACTGGAATAGTGAGTAAGAAATATTTGATAGAATTCTTTCCTTCCCTCCCATTTATCTAGAGCTTCACAGACCTCTCTTGCCAAGGATATATATCGAACTAATTCCGAATCTGGGATTTTTTTTGCTGATAATATTTAGTTTTTAGGTTGTGGCCAGATAGTCTGTAGTAACTGTTATGTATTAAACAATGTAAAGCAAGTGAAGTGGGGGTTTTCTTACATAATGTTAACATTTTGAGTTAATATGAAGCATAAACTTTATACAGTGCTTTTGTATAAAACTTGTACTGCTGCTGGAACCCTTTCCTTAGAGTTTATCTTTACAGAACACATGGAAATAGCCTTGTGGATTGAGCAGGCCTTGGTTTGTTTCCAGGAGGAGCAGAGGCAGATGGTTGTAGAGCACCTTTTCTCCTCGGACCGGAATAGCTTGCTCTCGGAAATCCAGGACCTCCGAGCTCAGCTCCGCATGACACACCTGCAGAACCAGGAGAAGCTCCAGCAGTTACAGGAAACTCTTACCAATGCAGAAGATCATGGGAACAAACAGGAGCACCACCTTCGGAGGAAAGGTAACTCTTATTATCTGTCTGCTGTGTCAGTTCTTTCGGACTTCTGCGTCAGTTCCTTTTTGCCTTGAAGGTAAAAAGCAAAAAGAGATGTTTTGCAAAGAAGCGGGTGCTGTACAGTTCTTCAGTTTTACTAATGCACTCAGGTTGCTACGATGTGAGCAGAGGAAGGGATTTTTCTTTCTAATATCAGTAGTAAAGACAAATCTGTGAAAAGCAAAGAGAAAGCCAGGCAGAGAGGGACCTGGGAGTTTGGATTGACA